>NC_080590.1:66118333-66426250 GCF_029962835.1 Magnolia sinica | reverse complement strand
TGAGCCAAAGAATAAGATGTCACGCCCCAAACTCAGAAACCGGGCTCACAAAATTTTTGATTGCCGAATCCGGTGTTGGCAGGCTCCGTAGTACCCTATTATCGGCTCCCAGCATCCATACGCCAGGTTCCGATCCTGGGATCCTATAAGGAGGATTTTCCAACGTACATTTGTCTCATAAGAAGCATAATCATAGGTATACCCAAATCATAAAGGCAACATCATCATCACATATCCACTAATATAATCATTTGAGTACAGTGTTGAAAGGGAAATACATATATCGAAATCAAAGCTCCAGAAGTCAGCTACATGCTCCAAGCTCCACGCTACTGCAACCTAACGCCACATGCACACATTATCGTGCATAAGCTTATAAAAAGCTTAGTGGGTGGTGAAAGTGTGTGCACAAGGTAAGGGCCAAGTAAGCAATATCAGAGTAATTAGAGTAAGCGGAAATACTGAAAAGATCATGAATCATACGATATCAGAGTAAGCAAAAATATACTAGTAAGTCCATGAGTGCTATCAGTCATACCAAGGCTATGCGATGCAAGGCATGAATGCTAACAGCCATATCAAGGCTATGCAATGCAAGGCATAATAAGACAATAATAGATGCCGAGGATGCAATGCAATATGCAAATCCTGAGGAGCCACGAATGTCATCAACCTAATCTAGGCCATAAATCAAACTTGCACATATCGTGCAATCATGTGGGGATAACTTCGTCTCACAAGGAGTCCCACAAACATCTCAGCCCAATGACATCTGCTTTAATCAATCATTCATCACAACATGCATACGAATGATGGGGGTCCACAGAAGGACGGCGGATCTAGTCCAAATATCAAGATAAGCTCACTGATTTAAAACACGTCACGATAGTTAAGAAAAGAATTCAACTTATAGCCACCACAAAATCGGATGATGCAACTGATGTGGGACAAAGTTCTGCCGTCACTGGGTGCACAGTAGCTTACCAGCACAGTAGCCTGCCAATCACTGGTAGCTCGCGCAGGCTCCTCAAGCCCCACCCACATCAGTGTCCGCCCACGGGCACCCGCCCACATGTGATCACAGTGATGGAGCGTCACAATATCCCCCACCGAGGGCAGATCCGAGTCTAAGTGCAATAAGTGGGTTTCCTTACCCTCTCTATTGCGCAATAAACTAGACTTTCCCATGAGCCTAATATATACATAAGGTGGCTCTAAGGTATAGGAATCATGATGCTATGCTGTTACATACTCATAATCGATATCGATGACCGGCCTTGACAATTGGCCTCGACAATCGAATCAGCCGAATAAGGCCTAAGGGAAGGTCACAATATGGACATTAAACCATCATTGCCTAACAATGTGGCCATTTAACCAACATTGCTCCCAAGGAATGGCCCACACATACACAACTTAACGGGCCATACATACATCGCACTGGGCCGCAACCATGGGCCTTGAATACATCACAATGGGCCTCAACCCATGGGCCTTGAATACATCACAATCAGCCTCAACCCATGGGCCCTGATACATCACAATGGGCCTCAACCCATGGGCCCCAAATGCATCACAATGGGCCTCAACTCACAGGCCCTAATACATCATAATGGGCCTCAACCCATGGGCCCCAAATACATCACAATGGGCTTCAACCCACGGGCCTTAATACATCACAATGGGCCTCAACTCATGGGCCCCAAATACATTACATCAGGCCTCATCAAATGGGCCTCAAATACATCGAATGGGTTATATCAACGGGCCAAATCAAATGGGCTTCATGTATATCAATCGGGCCCACCCTTATGTACTTTTGAGATCCGACCTATTCATAAGTTAACATAGAGGTAAATGATGTGAAAACAAATATCAGTTTAATTGAAAACTATTGTGGCCCTTAGGAGTTTGAACGGTGGATGTCACTTTCCCTGCTATTTCCAATGGTGGGGTTCGTATGAACTATAGATTTGACTCATTCTTTTCTCATGCCATTAAAATGATCTCTCAAAATGGTTGGAAGGTATGGATACAACACATGCATCATGGTAGGGTCCACATATGTGGCCCATCAACCAAACGGACGGTGTGCATTTGCACCATGGATGGCACGTGTGGCAGCGGCTGCTGCTTAAGAACGACAGAGGTGGGTCCCACGTAGGGCCCACCGTGAGGTTTATTTACCATCCAATTTGTTGATAAGGTCACATGGACCTGAATAAGGAGGAAAAATAAATTTCATATTGGTCCAAAACTCCTGGGACCCAAAAAGGTTTTCAATGGTAGACATTCAATCCCTGCCATTTGTTGGTGTGGACCACCTGAGTGCCGTGAACGGCTGATTTTCGGAGGGCCCACCACCCTAAAAGGGGCCCACCAAATGCACGGTGTTGATGATCGACACACATCATGGTGGGGCCCACGGTCCCTGCCTCTTCACCGTCACGTAGCAGCAGGAGGCTGCTGCGTGTCCTCTGGCGTCAGTGGTAGCACCTGCTGCCTGCTTTTATTTTTATTTTTTTGTTTTCTTGTTTTCTCGAAGTTTTTCGTAGGTGGGGCCTGCATCAGGAGAATCCACCCCGTCCACCGGCTCCTATGACTCAAGACAAGCTAAACAAACCCAATATTTGGCATGTTTAGGTGTGTAAAAAGATCAGAGTGAATTTTAATGGTGAAAACACTGTTTTCTATGTTATGACCCACTAAATAGTCGGATTGGCTCCATTTTTCGGCTCAACGCCTAAAATGATCTGAGGAATGGGATGGACGGCGTAGATGGGATCGATGCATCAAGGTGGGGCCTGTATGAGTGGCCCACCCAAAAAGCATAACCAAGCTTATTTTATATATATATATATATATATATATATATATATATATATATATATATATATATATATATATATATATATATATATATATATATTGGTTGCCTGTTCACACTTCACTCGACCTACGTCCAGCGTCCAGGGACGCTGGACGGACGACTTGAATACATATCAAGGTGGGTCCCACATAGACGTGGCCCACTTGATTTAGATCAATCTGATATTTGCGTTTTCCATCACCAAAGAGTAAGGCCCACATGGCTTGGACGGATGGATAAGATGCACACTTCATGGTGGGGTCCATCCGGGTCAGCCACACGACCATACATCAAGGGGCCAAAATCAAGAGAAAAGAGAGAGAAAGAGAGAAATCGAGTGATGGAGGGACCCCGACACTATGGTCCCTCCCTTCCATGATTTACAACATACATCAAGTGGGTCCCATTACATGTGGACTCACCGATCAAAATCAACGGTGGAGATCATTTGTCCACCAAAATGCAAGGTCTAGATGACCCTATTTATACAAGAAAAATAAACATCATGATGGGGTCCATGGAGAATGGCCCCATCATGGAATGATCATGAGCATCAAGGTGGGTCATCGGCCACATCTAGGGTCCAAAGTGAGATCCATACAATCAATTGGTAGGCCCCACTTGGCCCATTATCAAAAGAATGAAATCTAAGCCTATAGAAATACCCACCGTTCGATCTTCTTACTCCATTTGCTTACTTTCCATCTTAGCTTCGATTCCAACGAAAGATGATGAAGAATGAAGGGTTGAGATGTGAGATGAGAGGGTTAGAAAGTGGGCCACGCATAAAATTCTCTCATGGAGATTTGGGAGAGCTTGGACGTGTGGTATTTTGGTGTTTTGGGTTGCTTGGAAAAGAAAGAAGAAATAAGAGAGAGAGAGAGAGAGAGAGAGAGAGAGAGAGAGAGAGAGAGAGATGGGATGGAGTGATGGATGGGAGAGAGGGATGGGTGTGTAAGAACTTTGTTGACTTTTGAGGAAATTTGTGTAAGAAGGGTATGGGTTGTGTAAGGGTTTGTTGACTTATAGGTTGCTTAGGGATGGTGTGAGGTGATGTGTACTTGACATGTACTTGACCATTGATGGGATTGATTGATTGATTGGGGTGATATGATGTAGAGATTCTCTTGGATTTTGCAACGCGTGGCGTTTTTCTCGAACTGAACGCGGTCTCATATCTTCTGGCCAGGGTATCGGATCGGTATGCAAGACGTGGCGTTGGAACCACGGCGACGGTGCGGTCGCAATGGTACAAGTCTCGGATTAAGCTAACTTAAATCTACGGGATACGACTTAGGGTTGCACGTAAACGTCGATTATAGGTCGTAGGTCGCTAAAATACGGAACGGTACGGGATAGGATACGGGTCTTATATAAGGTATATCTAAATCTCAGGTGGACCACACCACAGGAAAACAGTTGTGATTGAAAGCTTACCATTAAAAACTTAATAGGGCTCACTGTAATGTTTATTTATTATATAACTGGTTTTTTTAACTATTATTATTATTTTATTATTATTTTTAAACATGCACACACACTCATATTGGAGTGAAATTTCACCACGTATGGATACTCGAACCCTTGACCGGGTGTTGAAACTCCTAAGAGTCTACCATGGGAGCAAGAGTATGGATCCAAAGACCAGTTGATTATGTCACAAAGACATGGATCAAAACATAAATATCAGCTTGATTCAAAAACTTTTATGGCATCAAAAAGTTTTCAATGCTATGCGTTCGATTAGAACTGTTTCCTGTGGTGTGGTGGACTTGAGATTTTGATCTATCTCATTTTTAAGCTTACACCGTAGAATGATCTTAAAAAATGGATGGACGGTAGTGGATAAAAAATATATATATATTCATCATGGTGGTGCCCACAGAACACTGTTGTAGTGTCAGTATTAAATCCTGTCCATGAAGAATACCGAGGTTCCCTGACGGGACAGGATTTGATTAAGCCAAGTGTGGCTATCAGAGATGGGCCTACGGTACAAATCACTTTCAAATAAACACGCTTTGCTCGCACCATCTCTTACTGTATAACATGACCTAATCAGAACGCGGATAAAGCGGTGATGTTTTCATGTGTCGGGCGCTGTGGGGCCAACATGAATATCTGTTTTATATCCACATCGTTCATCCTCTTTGCTCCTTCGTTTTAAAGCATTAACTCAAAAATGAAGCAGATCTAAAGCTCAAGTGAACCACACCATAGGATATAGTGGTGATTGAAAGCCCACCATTAAAAACTTCATAGGGGCCCAGGTCTGAGTGACCTTATCAACAGTTTGGATGACGAATAAACGTTAAGGTGGGCCACAGAAAAGTTTCAATGATGGGTCTCATTAACCCACCTACTGTTTCCTGTGGTATGGTTCACCTGAGCTTCGGATCTGCATTATTTTTGGTTCATGCCTTAAAATGGGCTGGAAAAATGATAGACGGCGTGGATATAAAAATACATACATCACGTTGGCCCCACAGCCCCCAACGCATCAACACAATCGCCACCCCATCCGCATCCGAGACATGGAGAACACGTTTTCCCCGTGGTAAGCTTGTTTGGCTACCTAAGCCCACGTGCAGCCTATTATCTTGATGTTTTAGACGGAGGAGGCCGTCATCAAGCGGACGCCGTCTAGGTGGTGTTACCACCACATAAGCTGCTAATCTAGAATCCGGGTCCACAGCAAGCAGAAGCAATGTAGTTTCTGTTGAAAAATTATTTTAAAAACAAAGAATTTGGATATGAAAAAATTAAATTAAAGAATTGTTGTCCTTATAACGTAATTCGCCTCCTTTACTCTCATATTAGATATGGCTGATAGCTTGTTAGCGAATTACTTCCAGGATACAAAAATCCTTGTTTGGTCTTGCACGCAGCAAATCACCTACCAGACATGTTATTTTTGGAGCGTAATACGCCCCCTACTCTTCTTAAATTAGAGACTGCTAACGACAAGCCTTATTTGCTTATGCATGCATCAATCACGAATGAACTATCTTAGGAACTTGGCTAACATAGTCACTACCTCTGGTAGACTCAGTCAATAATCGGACTCAGAACTTAATGAGTTCGAGAACTCTGTATGTTATTAACTTGTTAAAGAAAATAGAGAGATTTATTTTTGTAAAGAAGATTGATTAGATTTGTGATGATTGATCTGGACCTGGGGGGTCCGGTTTTCATAAATGGGACGAATAGACCATTGCGCCTGAGGCCATCATTGATTATAACGTCACAAAAATGTTTATGACCGTTGGCTCATTAATCCAAACGTTTCAAACCATCAGATTATTAATCCAGACATTTTTAGACCTTAGATTAATGATCTAATCGTTTAGATCACTGAATGGTTGTTCATTTTCAGATCATTAGCATTAAGTAGTATTAGTTTCTAGTTGTTCTCTCCAATAGATAGATCTGACCATTTTACAGAGACTATATAAGCTCGCCTTCGCACCTCTAAGTGCAAAGTGCACCACTAATGCCTCTGCGACCACTTAACCACACTACCTCACTACCCATGCCAGCACCAATGCGCATGCGTGCATGCGTGTGTTCCAATGCTTTGTAACCCCAAGCTCTCTCTTTTACTCTTTTCCAAGCAAGTGAGCTATCAAAAAAATTATTTATAAGCTCAAGAAATCTCCAATCTCTAAGAGATATGGGACAAATGAAAACCACATTTTTTCATAAATTTTCAAAATTATTTTGGAGGGAACAATGATTTTTTAAAATTTTCATTTGAAATTTAATTTTTGATTTTTGATTTTCAAATGCATTATTTAGTTTAACCAAATATGAAATTCTTAACAATCTCCCACTTGGTTAAATTGAATAATAAAAGTATTTGTGAGAGATCAAACCTAGTTCTTATACATTAAGAAAGATATCGTTTGATTTAAATCTTCTCTTAGTGTAAATATTTCAAAGTTCTATTGTAATCCCTGATAGACACAACCTTGAACCAGTTATTCCTTAATGATAGAACCAGAGATATCATGCACATAATCACATCTTTGTTATATGAGTTTCCTTATATTACTCGCTCAACACATTTAATGTCCATATGCTTATCCTGTTTTCCTCCGGCATCTCTCTCTCTCTCTCTCTCTCTCTCTATCTATCTATCTATCTATCTATCTATCTATCTTTGTTTTCCACACTGGCCAACCACTGTCGCTCCCCTTACCGCCGCTGACTTCTTTCTATCTCTTTATCATCTCATTGTGAACTTCAACAATGGCTTCATCATCATTCTCTGTGATGGTAATTACTAATTATCAATTTTGTTAATTTTTTGTAAATATTTTATTGAATGTTGGGTGTTTTATTGATTTTTGGTAATTATTTTATTATTTTTGTATTTCTTATTAGATGTCAAGTATCGGAGAGACAAATAATCATCAGGAGCTCACTATTACTAATTCTTCCTCTCATACAAAGGTATGTCTTCCTGAAGAAAATGGTCATAAATCTAACGTTTGGGATCATTTTACCAAAATTGTAAATGACAAGGATGGAAAAGCAAAAGGTACTAGATGTAACTATTGTAATTCAGCCTATGCATAGTCGAGTGAGAATGGGACTAGCTCTTTGAGAAAACATATCTCAAAGTGACCCAAGATTTTCCACAATAAAGATAAGAAACAAAGACTTTTGTCAATGCAATCAATATCAGAAGATGGTGGTAGTACCCTTGGTGTTTGAAATTTTGACCAAGATCTATATAGAAAAACACTTGCAAAAATGATAATCGTAGATGAGTTGCCTTTTAAATTTGTTGAGTATAAAGGTTTTCTTTACTTTTGTAGCATGATGCAACCTAATTTCAAAATAGTATCACGCACTACAATGGCAAGGGATTGTATGGCATTGTATGTTAGTGAGGAAAAAATTGAAGGATTTGTTACTAAACTCAAATTAAAGAATTTGTCTCACTACGAATTCATGGACCTCAGTGCAGAACCTTTCTTACATGTGCTTTACAGCTCATTTTATTGATAGAGACTGGAAATTATATAAAAGAATTTTAAACTTTTGTGTGATTTCTAGTCACAAAGGTTAGGAAATTAGTCGAGCATGGAGGCATGTTTGATGGAATGGGGTATAGAGAAACTATGCACACTTACCATGAATAATGCAAGTTCCAATGATGTTGTTATTTCATATATAAAGAGAAAGATGTCTAAGAAGAGTGATACTTTCATTTTAGGCGATGAATTCTTTCACACGAGGTCTTGTGCATATATTCTTAATTTAATTGTGAAAGATAGGTTAATTTAATTAAAAGATTCACTAACTCGAATTCGTAGGGCAGTGAGATATGTTAGGATCAGTTTTTCACAAAAAGAACAATGCTTCAAGGCATGTGTAAAGAAAGAGAGAATAACAGATAAAAGTTCATTATGCTTAGTTGTTCAAACTAAGTGGAACTCCACATATCTCATGCTAGATGTTGCAACAAAGTTTCAAAAAGCATTTGAGAGATTGGAAGATGAAGATCCACATTTCACCATAGAACTTCATGATGGACCTCCTACCACTAGTGTTGGGATGATACTCGAATTCGTGGGGCAGTGAGGTATGTTAGGAGTTTTCCACAAAGAGAACAATGCTTCAAGACATGTGTAGAGAAAGAGAGGATAACATATAAAAGTTCTTTGTACCTAGATGTTTAAACTAGGTGGAACTCTACATATCTCATGTTAGATGCCACAACAAAGTTTCAAAAAGCATTTGAGAGATTAGAAGATGAAGATCCACATTTCACCATAGAACTTCATGATGGACCTCCTACCACTAGTGTTGGGATGATACTCGGATTTTTACAAAAATTTTACAGAAATTCTATGATGCCACTGTTCGCATGTCTGGTTCTTTATATGTCACTTCTAATTCATATTTTCATGAAGTTTGTGGCACTGAAAGTTTCTTATCCGAATGGCCAATCAGTTTGGATTCTTCCTTAAATACCATGACTAAGAAAATGAATATTAAAATTGAAAAGTATTGGGAAAATATTGAAAAAGTGAATATGATGTTATTGATTGCTGTTGTGTTGGATCCCCGTTATAAATCGAAATATGTGAAGTTTTGTTATTCTGAAGTTTACGAACCTGTCATGGTGATTGAGATCCTCACTAAGAAGATAAGATAGGCATTCAATCGTATTTTTGATGAGTATCAAAAGCTTCAGTCAGTTGATTTTTCTTCAAGTCAAACAGTTAATGACATGGATGTTGACCAATCAAGTATTAGTACAAGTGACTAATTAATTTCTCTCAAATTGAAGTTTCAAAAATATTTGAAAGAAGAAGAGAGTAATAGAGGTAAGTTAGAAGTGGACAAATATTTGGAGGAATCTTGTGAAAAGGATGATCCAAACTTTGAAATTTTGAGTTGGTGGAAGGTGAATAGTTCAAAGTATAGAGTTCTTTCTCAAGTTGCAGGGGATATTTTAGTCATTCCTGTATCTACCGTTGATTTTGAATTCGCTTTTAGTACTTGAGGTCGTGTTCTAGATCAATTTTGTTGTTCTCTTACCCCTAAGCTTGTGGAATGCTTAATTTGCACACAAGATTGGTTACGTGCTTCACCTCTCTCAATTGAAGTTAAAGAAAATAGAGTTGAAATTGACACTCTTGAATCAGGTAAATATTCATTTGATCAATTTGATTTTGTCATATAATTTACTTTTAGTTATTATGTTCTTCTTGATTTCAATAAATTATGATATTTTTACTGCCCTAACTTCTATTTGAGGACTTTTATATCGAGTTTACATTTTGCAACATACTACTAGTCTGCTACTTTGCTACAAGGTATATTATCATACTTAATTGGAATTTTTTTAAAGCTATTTTATGAGTTTACAATATATTTTAGTTGTCTATTTGACTCATGATTTATGGTTTACAATGCACCCTTTGATTATTTCTATAAATGTATTTGTTCACACCTTATACAATATCTAAACCATTCATCAAATAGATTACAACATGAATAGACATGGGCTAGATTATATATAAAAAAAATGCAATTGGGATGGATTATAAAAAACTTAGAACCATGGAATCGATCCAGAATCGAACCGGTTTTAACGGTTCTGTTCCAATTTGGTTTTAGGGTGCTAATTGTCCGGTTCCTGTTCCAATTATCCTAGAACCGTTAAGAACGGTTTGGTTCCGGTTTTACCCTAGAACCGGACTGAACCGACCCGTGTGCACCCATAGAGTACAATACTCAGATTATCCACGGATGAATCAGGTAAAAGTGTTGATTCTCGTCTTTATTGAAGCATGATTGGTAGCTTACTTTACTTGACTACTAATAGACCTGATATATCATTTAGTGTCAGTATTTGTATAAGATATCAATCTGATCCTAAGGAATCATACTTATCGGCTGTTAAATGCATAATTAGATATGTTGCAAGCATTGCTAATCTTGGTCTGTGATATCCGCATGATACATTTATTCAAATAGTAGGATACACTGATGTAGATTAGGTAAGAAATATCGATGATAGAAAATCTACTAGTGGCGGATGTTTCTACATTAGATACTGTCTAGTCTCCTAGATGAGCAAAAAGAAAAACTCATTATCCTTATCTATTACATAAGTAGAATATATTACTACATGAAATGCTTGTACTCAACTTATGTGGATAAAACGAATGCTAGCTGATTACTGCATAATTCAAAGTACAATGAATTTGTATTACGATAATACAAGTGCTATTAATATATAAAAAAAATCATATCCAATACTCTCGTACAAAACATATCAACATCAGATATCATTATATACGAGAGTTGGTTGAAGAAAAGACAATTATGCTGAAATATATTTAAACTGAAAAGCAGCTTGCAGATATTCTAACTAAGCTGCTTGACAGTGTTAAATTTTCTAATTTAACGCATAATATTGGCTTGTGTTTTATTTATTTTTTTAAAAAAAGCTAATATTTTTCTTTCTTTAATATTTATTTTTATTTTAGATTTTGAAAGAAACAAAAATGAAAAAAAGTAGGTTTTTCGGCCAACCAGACAGTGACCAAACTGTTCGGCCAGCCGAGTGGCCTGCATCCACTTTTTAAAAGTGAAAAAAAAATAAATTCCCAAATCTTCTTCTTCTTCTTCGGCTCGTTGGTGCCTCATTCAGTTAACCCATCTTCCATTTCTTCATTGTAAGTGCATTTGAGTTTATTTTATTGTTGATTCAAGTTACTCTTTGCATTTGCATCTTGATTTCACTTCTTTTCTTAAATCTTGAAACCCCTTTGGTGGGTTATTTCGACTAGGGTCTGATTTACTTAATCTCTTTTCTTTCTTCTTGTTTTAATATAATGAAACAATGGTCTAAAAGAGCTGTATGCAAAGTTCAAGCTGGTTCCTCATCACAATCTGATTCTCGTGATATACGGTCCATTCATCCCTCAGAGGATGATCTCGAAAATCTTCGGGATTTTAGAACAAGAGGAATTATTGCTAAAAGATCAATTAACTTAAATCATGTTTCTGAATATGGGTTATATGATCTCCTCTCTGAGGTAGGATGGGAAAAATTCTCCAATGAGGAGGGCCTGCTTACCGATCTATTGTACAAGGAATGTATGCTTTTATTTTAGAATTATCTCTTGAAAATGACATATTTTTTAAAATTAAATTTCTAGAGAAAACAATTTCAGTTACACCCTCCACCATCGCATCTCTGATGAAAATTGAATTAGCGGACGATGGAATTCCAATTGCTACTTTAATGGATAAAATGTCTAATTCTAAGAAAGAATTCAACACCTGCATTTTGTTAGTTTTAATGTGGATTAGAGATCTGGTAATGCCTTTTCTATTGGAAAACTATTTCCAAAATACCACATTCTTTATCAGATTTTCACTTCCAATGTTTATCCAAGAGTGAGTAACAAAACCGATCTTACACCATTCATGGTTCGCATTCTTCATGCTATAGCTACCAAGTTAGGATTTGTCTTCCTACTCTCATATGTTATTCTATCATTCAGTATCGCATGCATCCTAGGTATGGTTCTCTTCCATTTGATCATCTTATGACGTCGCTCGCATTATTTTTCTATGTCCAAATTCCATCTATTGAGGCATCGAAATCCGAGCTTCCATTTGATTCTTCTTATTTATATATGATGAACTTGATGCCTCTACTCGAGTAACAAGGAGTTTAGGAGGAAACGCATGGAGAAGACGTGAATATGGATGTCATTTTCAATGAGTTGGAGGAAGAATCTGCAAAAGATGAAGATGCCTCAGATTATCATCCGTCTAATTTTGATGAGAGATTTTCCTTAGAACAGAGAATGGATGCATTGCATGTATCTCAGGAAGCTTTAACAGTAAATCAAAAGCTGAATATAAAATATATGAAAAAGTACTTTTATCGATTAAACAATAGCTTGAAAACCATTGATCCTGAGATGCCCGCTCCATCCTCTTCTGAATCTGAATGATTTGTAATAATTACTATTTTTACTTGGATTATTTGCTAGATATTTTTAGACTTTTTAGCATGTTAACTTACAAGTATTAGCTTGACAATGCTTAGTTACTTGATGCACTTTGATGTAGTTAATATTTGCTATTACTGCTTCCTATATCTTTCTTGAATTTTATCTCCCTTTGCTAAATTGTGACAAGAAGGGGGGAGAGATAAATCTGGTAGAAAATCTTATGTTTATGTGAAACATCTCATATTTATATGGAAAACAAGATTTTCTTGGTTTATGTGAAACATCTCATATTTGTATGGAAAACAAGATTTTCTTGAGTATATTTCTCGGGGGGAGTAAGAGGAGCATACAATAATTTCATCTTCAAGATTTGATCCAAAGTCGTATTCTGCTTCTGATTTTGGTTGTCGAGTCCTTATGACCATTGTAGTAAGTGTAATGTGGAATGTGATGTGTAAGTAATGTTTTATCACGAAATTGACTAAGGGGGATATTGTAAGTGCTAATGTTCTATGTACACATGTTGTTGTCAAATGTTGTAGATAAAATACGGTATAGATCTTTAACACACTTTAGTCCTCTACAACACTTCAAGAGTGCGACTCAATATTTCAAGAATTGAAGGTTCAAAATGATTTCAAGTGAAAGATCAAGTGTATGCAAACCTACAGGTAAAAATGACATTAGAAAAGACCATATAATATATTGCATGACGATCATAGATCGACCATAGTTCGATTATAGATCGGCCATAGATCGATTAAAGAACAGTTGAAGAACGGTCATAGATCGGCCATAGCCCAGTCATAAATCACAGCAAACTAAACAAATACTCCCAGCAAAGTCAAGAAGGTTCATCATTAGGACGAGGGAAATATTGTCCCTCTGGCTCAACTGACGGTCGAAAATGGTGAATGTCGATCTATCGAGTAGAACGATATCGATCATTTCCAACTCGACGCCCGCCTCGAAGTACGACTTAAAGCCAAGCTATAAGCTCTATGGATCTTTAAAGATCTCTCCCATGATCTCCCGAAGATAAAACCAAATCCCGACCATCACGGGAACCTGTAATCTCGGGAAGATCCCGCATTGTAACAGCTTTCCAAGATATATGGGAAGATCCCCCTCATAATGGGATCCCCTCTACCCTATAAATAGGCGAGTTATTCCCATCTTAAGGTATGTTCTCAAGAACTAAGAAAACACCCGACTAATCTCTTTCCTAGACCTCGAGTCTGACTTAGGCATTAGAGAGTCCCCTGAACGAACCAGGGCCTCCTTTGTCTCTTACCTTTGTCCATGCAGGTTCAAGGAGGAACACTATAAAGGGTCCATCGGAAAACTGCATCAACAAATGTTATGAAGTACCTTTTGCCTCCTTAGATAAGAATGTCATTTAACTCGCATATGTCAGTGTGCACTAAGTTCAATACTTGAGTTGATCTCTCAATTCTTGGAAATAGTTTCTTAGTCATCTTAGATCGTATGCACACTTCACATTTATCGTTCTTACTTTCATCATATAAGATTAGACCATTCTTAGCCATGAGTCTAATGGTATTATAGCCTACATGTGCTAATTTACCATGCCACAAGGATACAAACTCAACCATATAAGCAAAAGAATTATTTTCATTTAAGGAAAACCTAATCATCCCATTACAAGCATATCTCTTCCCAATAAAAGTCTCATTCCTAGACACGATCAACTTGCCCAATTCAAATACAACCTTGATCCTTAGTTTACTTAAAAGTTTCACCGAAACCAAGTTTCTCCTCATATTTGGGACGTGCAACACATTGGTCAAGATTAATTTCTTTTTAGAGGTAAACACAAGTTCCAGGGTTCCTTTTGTCAATGAATTTCGTTCTCTCATTTGAACCTCTTGACCATTGGTCACGTATTCATAAGTTTTGAAGGTGGATCTATCATAACATACATAGTCAGCACCTGCATTATACCACCAATTGGAGACTTTTCCTTGAACCATGTTCACTTCCATGACCATTGAGACTATGTCATCGTCTATTGCATTAGCTTCTTTCTTAGGCTTTTTACAGTAACTGTAAGTGCTATAATGTATAAAGCACACTCTTGTTTGTCAAATTTCGATGAGACAAAACAGCTTATGCTATGGTTCACATAATGTGAATCAAGTGGAAAGTTCACCTTCAAGAGATTCAAGATAGAAAGTTCACCTTCAAGTGAGTCATGAAGTTGAAAAGTTCAAGCTAAAATGAGTTCAAGTTCTACTACACTTATAGTAGAAGATCAAGCTCCACCTTCGACTACACTTCAAGTATAAGATCAACTATACTTTATTGAAGATTCAAGCTTTACACTTCAATCTCTAGTCTTCTCAGGTATAATAGACCCTAGAAAGACCTTAGACTTAGGTGCATTCAAAAGATAAACTTATATAGGTTTTTATACTTTGGTAGGCTTTAGTTCGACTAGTCTAAGTTGTGTCTCGACCAGTCTAAGATAATCTTCGACCAGTCCAAGTTTGAAATGCAAAAAATGGATATTTCTGGTGTTTCTCGACCAGTCGAAGAGGGACCTTCGACCAATCAAGGGTTGCTCAATTCGAAGTCCAACAACTATTTTTTGGCACCCTCGACTAGTCGAAGCCCATGCTCGACCAATCAAGTAGGGCCCTCAACTAGTCAAGCAGGGCCTTCGACTAGTTGAAGAACAGTTTTATCCGATCACGCCCAAAATTTGAAATTTTGTTAAATCTTAGACGAGTCCAAAAAACAGCATTTCTAACTATAAATAGAGGCCTTCTCTCATTCAAAAATTTTGTTGATAGATGTCTTAAATCTGTCAAACAGGCTCAATGTCATTAAGGAAATTCGGCCAGCCCAAGATAGTTCAGCTGAAAATCCAGCAACGTTTCTTTCGAAATTTACGGGAAGTTCGGCCAGCCTAAGGTAAAGTTCGGTTAGCCGAAGTGTCGGTCAGCTACCCCAAGCTTTTCTTAGGCTAGCTGAAGGTTACGTAGTTTGTTCGCGGACTACATAAATTTGAGGCACTTTCCGAACTATTTCAAGGCGGTGCAAAAGTAAGATTTCCTAATCTATAAATAGGAGTTCCTAGGGCCATTCTAAGAGAGGTGAAGGCTTTCTAAAGGTATTCAAAGGGTTTCTAAAAGGGGTTTTAGGGTTTCAAAGGGTGTAGCAAGGGTGAGATTCGAGGTTGTTCAAATCGAGTAAGTCCTTTCTCTTTGTAATTTATGCTTTCATAGTGGATTTCCATCGCTTTGTGTCGTGATTTTTTCCCGAAAGGGTTTTCCACGTTAAATCTTTGTATTCTCTTGTGTTTACTTGGTGCTATTGGATTGCTATCCTAGATCCATATCTGTGTGATTCCGTAGACCAAATCCCAACAAGTGGTATTAGAGCAATTGTTGGGGCACAGATTTGAATCTGAGGGATAAGCAATAATGGTAAGCACTAGGTATGATATTGAGAAGTACTCAGGAAAAAATAACTTTGAGTTATGGAAGATCAAGATGATCAGTTCCTTAATTAAGCAAGGCGAAGATGGTGCTCTTGAGGAGCGAAAGTCTACTATGACTGATGATGATTGGAATACTCTTGATAAGAAGGCCTTATCCTCGATCCATTTATGTCTCACGGATGAGGTTCTCTACAATGTCATGAGGGAGAAAACTGTGTCTAAGTTATGGGCGAAGTTAAAGGATGTATATACAAAGAAAATCACCTACACTTGAAGCGTCAGTGGTATAACTTCAAGATGGCAGAGGGTGGAGATCTGGAGGCTCACATCACCAACTTTAATAAATTGGTTTGCAAATTGTTGGATATGGAGGAAGTGATGAAAGATGAAGAACAAGCACGTATGTTGCTGAATTCTCTTCCGGCGACGTATGAGTCATTCAAGGACACAATGTGTACTACGAATAAAACCCAGAGTGTCGACACCATTATCTCAGCCCTTCAAGGGAAAGCCATGAGAAAGATAAACGGTGACATGGGGACATCCTCTGGTGCACGGTTTACGAGGGGCAGGAGTTCTAAACAGGGTACATGATCTTCAAGTTCTAGATCCAAATCCAAGGGCAAGGGCAAAGGTAAGATAAACTGCTAGAACTATGGGATGGAAGGACATACGAAGATGGATTGTGAAAATCTTAAATCAAAGATAGAAGAATCTGAGGCTTCGTACAGGGAGGCCAATGCTGTCACGTCAAATGGATCGAGTGGATGTGATGGTAATGTCTTGTCTGTGTCAACGATCAGACACCCATACGATGATCGTAAGGGCGAATGGATTCTAGACACAGGGGCATCTTTTCACATGACCCATCGGAGTTGGTTCACCAGCTACAAAGAGCGCGATGGTGGACAGCTGGTTATGGGCAATGGGATTGCCTGTGATGTTGTGGTTGTTGGTACGATGTGAATCAAGATGTTCGATGGTACAGAGCATACCCTGACTAATGTGAGGCACGTTCCTGATTTGAAGAAAAATCTGATTTCTCTTGGTGTACTTGACGTAATGGGCTGCAAGTTCACAGGCATTGATGGTGCCCTTAAAGTATCTAAGGGGGTACGGGTAATCATGAAAGCGCAATGACTCTATAATATTTACAAGTTAATAGGGAGCACCATAAAAGGTGGAGCTGTAGTGGCTGTAATAGATTTCACATCTGCATGTGTGTGACATACTGGGCATGGCCACATGAGGGGGTAAAGCATGAAGGTTGAGATCTACGAACAGAGATACGAAGCAGATGGAGTAGCCACTTGTGAGAAGAATCACACAACATAATCGTAAGATATTGGCAAGGTGCATGGACGACTCCAATATCGCATATGCCCTCATTGTAGACGAGGGGGATCCGTCTTCTATTCAGATGGCTCTAGGTGAGCCTGGTGCTGAGAAGTGGAAGGTGACTATGGACGATGTTATGGACTCATTGTACCAGGCCGACACATGAGAGCTGGTGGAGCTTCTAATGGGCCAGATAGCTGTTGGATGCAGGTAGATCTTCAAGAGGATACAACATAGATACAGAGCAAGGTTAGTAGTGAAGGGTTATGCTTAGAGAGAAGGGATTGACTTCTTAAAAATATTCACGCCGACGGTATAGCAGGTGTCTATTAGATCCGTGATTGGCGCTGGTTGGCCAATTCGATCTCGAGCTAGAACGATGGATGAGAAGACCATGCTTCTGCATGGAAAATTGGAAGAGCGGTTCTACATGAAGCAACCAAAGCGATTCGAAGTTAAAGGGGTTGAGAAAAAAAGTATGCAGGAGGTCATTGTATGTCACCTAGGCAGTGGTTTATGATTTGATTCCTTCATGTGAGTCAGGAATTGTATGTTGATAACATGTAGATTGCCAATTATGACATGTCTGAAACCAATGTATTAAAGACTCAATTAAGTGGGACATTCGAGATGAAGGATCAGGGGGCTGCAAAGATGGTTATCGGCATTGATAGAGACTGGAAGAGGAGTAGACTTTGGTTATCTCAGACAAAATATCTTCGGTAGGTTTTGATCAAGTATGTGATGGACCAGGCAAAGCCGGTGAGCATTCCCCACACATCTCTTCTCAACTTTTCCTCAGGACATATCCCAAAATAGATGAGAAAAAGCAGGATATGTCTCATGAGCCTTATTCGAATATGGTTGCCAATGTATGCCATGGTTTGTATTAGATCAGTTATTTCACAGGCAATCAGTGTTGTGAGCAGATACCCTAGCTAGCAACATTGAGATGCGATGAGATGGTTACTTCGATACATTCCAGGTACGAAGGACTACGTCTTACTTTTGAGAAGACAGGAGCAAAGGTGGTTGGGTATGTGGATTCAAATCTAGCAGACATGCTTACCAAGATCATTCATTCAGAGAAGTTCAAGTTCTGTACAACTTCTCTGGGCTTGGCGATGGCGTAAAAGGAAGACAGAGTGTGCATGAGAAGCGTTGATGGAGCTATGATGCAAGGTAGACATAAGAGAAGGAGTCAAGAAGCTACATGTTTGAATATTAAAGACATGGTGAAAATTTTTGTTGATAAATGTCTTAAATCTGTCAAACAGGCTCAATGTCATCAAGGAAATTCGGCTAGCCAAAGATAGTTTGGCTAAAAATCCAGCAGCATATCCTTTTGGAATTTACGGGAAGTTCGGCCAGCCTAAGGTCAAGTTCGGGAAACTGAAGTGTCAGTCAGTTAGCCTAAGCTCTACTTAGACCAACC
Organism: Magnolia sinica; assembly: GCF_029962835.1. Lineage (NCBI taxonomy): Eukaryota > Viridiplantae > Streptophyta > Magnoliopsida > Magnoliales > Magnoliaceae > Magnolia > Magnolia sinica. Next base: position 66,407,648 of record NC_080590.1, on the reverse strand, counting down.
GAAGGTTACACAGTTTGTGCGCAGATTGCGTAAATTTGAGGTGCTTTTCGGACTATTCCAAGTCGGTGCGAAAGTAAGATGTCCTAATCTATAAATAGGAGTTCCTAGGGCCATTCTAAGAGAGGTGAAGGCTTTCTAAAGGTATGTAAAGGGTTTTTATAAGGGGTTCTAGGGTTTCAAAGGGTGTAGCAAGGGTGAGATTCGAGGTTGTTCGAATCAGGTAAGTCCTTTCTCTTTGTAATTTATGCTTTCATAGTGGATTTATGTCGCTTTATGCCGTGGTTTTTTCCTAAAAGGGTTTTCCATGTTAAATCTTTTTGTTCTCTTATGTTTACTTGGTGCTATTAGATTGCTATCCTAGATCCATATCAGCGTGATTCTGCAGACCAAATCTCAATAGAAATTACTCATTTAAGCTAAGAAAAGCCCTCACCAAGAGAGAGAGAGAAGTCCCCACTGTTTTCAAGCTATTGCATGGTATTTTAAATTTTGTTTATATAGCCTTTTATTTTAATTCCTTGATCTCTTTTCATAAATCTTATGTTTTAAAAAGAGAGTAATCACTCTTCTTTGAGATCTGAGGAATTCAAACAAGTAGTCTTTAGTTTGAATTAATTTAAAATCAATCTAGAACATAGAACCCTTGTTTGTATTATTGGACATTGAACATTCTACTTCAAGCAAAGCGGTTCCACAAGCTACATCAAAAACATCTTCAAAGAGAAGATAAGTACAATTCTATTATTTGTATTTTGGTTTCTTTAAGATAGCCAGAAAATCTCATATATTGGTTTTGACTGAGATAACCAGAAAACCTTAGCTTGAGATTTTTGTTTGTGATAGCCCTTCTAAAATCATAATTGTATAAGGTTTTAAGGTGAACCTATGAAAACCTTATTTTTAGTGAACGCCAATATCACGTGGGTTGTGATTATTGGGAGTGGAGTAGGTGTGGCTGTTTGAGAACAGTTGGTGTACACACCGAACCACTATAACTCCTTGTGTTGTGGTGAATGTTTAATTTTTGTGTATGTGATGAATTATTGTAACTTTATTTCTGCACTGGTGAATGATTGTAATAGATAGGTTTATTATCTCTTGCTTGGTTTGAAGTCTTGATCCTTACAAACGTTCGTGAAATCAGGTTGTCCTACCTAAAACTTTGTTTTTGGTGTAAGGTTGTCCTACGAACTAAGTTTGAATCAATTTTTCAATACTAGTGCTATTGAGATTTGTGATTTATTCTGATTTATTTATTATTTTAGTACTTTAAATATTTATTTGTCATAGTCCTATTGACAGGCCCCCCTCCCCTTCAAGCTTTCCTTTTTAACTTACAGACTTGGGCGAAATGTCCGGTCTTTCCATAGACATAGCAATGCCTTTTGAGTTTATTATTCTTTTCATATGGGTCTTTTTGAATTTCCCTTGATACTTATTGAGTTTTAGGGATTTCTTCTTCTCAAGGTTATTGTTCTGAGATGGCTTTTCTACTGCATTAACCTTGGATGAGGATGCACAATTAGTATTATATTTCTAATATCAATTGCTAGATTTTTCCTCAATCCGGAGATGCTTTTGAATTTGTTACAAGATGAATTCTTCAAATTTATGTAGTAGTTTCTCTACGTAATTTTTCCAGCTTGGAGACAGCTAGGCTATTATGGCCCCAACTTAGAAGGATTCATGGATGTCTAGTTTTAAGGCCTTAATTTTATTAATGATCAATTGCAATTCTTAGATCTTTGCCAGTAGAGGCTTATTATCTATAATTGTGAAATTGAAGTATTTAGAAATTAAGAATCTCTTTATTCCATCTTCTTCAGCCTTGTACATGAATTCCAGCTTGTTCCAGTTTTCTTTGGCCAAGGATGTTCATGTGTACAAGTCATATAGACGGTCGAATAGGGTGTTCAGGATGTGACTGCGACATAACAACTCATCTTCTTGACGCTTAGTTCTTATAGCGACCGGTTCTTCAGTATCGTTATCAATCACCTCTGAAAGTGGTTACAGGTTTAGGTCCAGGATGTAAAAGATTTTTAGGGCAGTGAGAAGAAATTTTAGCCTGTCTTGCCACCTAGTGAAGTTAGTATTATCAATTTGGTCTAGCCTAATAAGCTCTTGGTTTATCAACTTGATTGACGCAACACTTTCCGTATCCATGAGAATTACGTTTTAAGATGGTTGGGAAATTATTTCGAAATAAAGAATTTGGATACCAAAAAATTAAATCAAAAAATTGTTTTGAATCAGGCTGAAGAACGTATCAGATATGTTGTCCTTAAAGTGTAATTTGCCCCCTCTCCTCTCAGATTAGATATCGTTGATGGGTTGCTAGCGAATGCTTTTAGGATACGACAAGCATTGTTTGGACCTGCACGTAGCAATCACAAAGGGGCCACCTTAAGAACTCAACTAATGTAGTCATTGTCTCTGGCAGACTTAGTGAGTAAGTGGACTCGGGACCCAATGAGTTCAAGAACTCTGTATGTTACTAACTTGTTAAATAAAAAAAGAGAGATTTGTTCTTGTAAAGAAGATTGATCGAATTTCTAATGATTGATCTGGACCTGGGGGGTTCGATTTATATAGATGGGGTGAATAGACTGTTGCACTTGAGGCAATCAATTATCAGAACATTGCAAAAATATTTCTAACATTTGGCTCATTAATCAAAATGTTTCAAACCATTGGATCATTAATTCAGACATTTTAGACTATTAGATTAATGATATGATCATTTGGATTATTTAATGGATGTCCATTTTTGGATCGTTGGCATTAACCAATGTCATTTTCTAGTTATTCTCTGCCACGGTCAGATTTGACCGTTTACAGTGCGAAGTGCAAAGTGAGCCACTGGTGCCTCTACAACCACACAACCTCACTACCCACACCCTCGCCAACGCTAGCTGCATGTGCGCGTGCGTGTGTTTCAGTGCTTCACACTGGAATAGGCAACCCTAAGCTATCTTTCCCTCTTTTCCAAGCTATGGAAAAAGATTATTTATATACCCAAGAAATCTCTCCTCTCTAAGTAATGTGAGACAAATGAAAATCACATTTCTTTTCACAAAATTTTAGAATTATTTTGGAGGGAAAAATGAATTTTTTGAATTTTCATTTGAAATTCAAATTTTGATTTTTGATTTTCAAATACACTATTTAATTTAACCAAATATGAAATTCTCAACAAATTCGGTGGTGTTCCAGCATTTAAGATGCTAATCCAAAATTGCAACATCGTAAAAACAAACTCTCCAAACAAGTTTGTTTTATCCATGTCATAATTTGAGGGTCACCAACATGGGTCATCATAGATGATTGATGTAAAATGGGCTACAGATGTGTTCTTGACACAACTGGACCAAAAGAAGCTTAATGAAAGTGGAAGTAGTCCGTTAGAACTGGCCCAATCTTATGTAGTGCTTTACGTAACTGGCCCAAATATGTCTGAATAGGGAGAAATTGCCGTTCAAAGTATTGAACGTAAATCAGTCATAACTTTTGATCTGGGATCATCACGAAACGCACGACATATCGATCTTTATGTAACGATGCTTTCGGGGCCAACTGACCTGCTACACTGATTATTTATCTGTTTTACAAACGTTTCTAGTTCAAATTTGTGATTTTAGAAAAAAATAATTAATACTTTAGATTTTTTTCATTTTCATCATATTTTTATACTCTTGTAGTTTAAGGATTTTTCATCTTTGGGAATACTCCAATAAGGTTTATTTTGACGGTTTTATTTTTAAAAAATTTAGCATTTGGGAGAAAATTTTCTATTTCAAGTAATTTTTATATGAATTAGGATTTTGGTATTTAATCAAAACTCTTAAAATAATTATTCAATAAAATTACTAGAATTTTCTCTCTTATTTCTTATGTCATAAAGAACTACCCTTGTAGATTCAAGGTTTTGAGTAATTGGGAAGATAGTGATCTTCTTATTCATTATTATTTCATGCTTTTCCTTGTGTCAATGATACTCTTTAAGACCACCATGGTAAGAAAGTCACTAAATGAGTGGCCATCACGTTGTAGGCGAGTATAAAACACTGATAATAGCATTGTAAGCGGCTCACATCTAACTCCATAAGCCACATCACTTTTTAAGGGATGATTATTGCACCATAGCTCACTTATTATAGCACTAAGAGCATAGCAGTTCCAATCATCAAACCCCTTCTGCATGTGGGCCCCAAGAGGTGACACGTGCCAAGTCGCAACATAGGCAAAACAAACTCTCTAAACAATGTCCATTCGACTAGGAAAATGCTATGGTAGAGCTGCTAGAACTGTGATAAATATCACTTAGATATTGAAACTACTTCGATAGCCATTAATCATATGGTTTGGATTATCAAATCAAAGTAAATTGGGGGATGGGCATTCAAAGGTTGCCTCACTTTGAATGGAGCCAACAAATAAGTGATATTATATTTTAAATATTAGTTTTGTCAACATATGATGGGTCGTGTTTTGGCATTTTATTTTAAGCATTATTTTCCAAATATATTTCAAAATTATTCTATAGCAAGTCGTGTTTAGGAACGAAAAGTAGGTAGTATCAATAAATTGATTTTCAATTTCTCTATGGTTTTTAGGCTGAATCTATACTCTTTATTGAATTGAATTGTCAATTTTACCTCCAAAGATAGAAAGTAAATGGATTGTAATACCTTCTTATGAATTCCTCATAATAAAGTAACCCTAAAATTGCAATTAAATTTGTTTTTAATTCTCATCAAAATGACCATTTTTAATATCTTGAGTTGATAATTCATGAAAGTTAAAGAGATTGAGAAGGGCATTACTCATACAATTCAAGCTAAGATATACCTCGGAGATTTATTCATTTGCAACATACCCATCAAACTGTATGGGAACTTTACAAAGACAGTGTTTGGCTCAAATTTGGTAATTAATGTAGTGTGTACATGTCAAGCATGCCAAAGTCAAATAGGACTCAAATCAAACCAAATGTCTGTTGGCTTTCTACCCATCAGATCTAACGATATTAGGTTAGATGTAAATAAATAGCTATATAATCAGTCATACTTTATGGCATAAAATGTTAGGCAGTTAAAGAACAACATGATCATTGGATGAGTGTAGTTGAAATGAAGATGTTGAGATGGATGGGTGAAAAGATAAGTAAGGTTATAGAAATTTAAATATATATATATATATATATATTCGAAGGAGCTTATGAGTAACATGAATAAGTAATAAGACGGAAAAGTAAACTTAAATGATGTGGTCACTTGCAACCAGGACCAAGAACTTTAAGTTAAACGTTTTAAGGACAAAAAAAAGAAGAGATAAATGGATATGAGCATAGGTGGTAAGAAAAGTCTTAGTGACATATAATTTAACTGAGGGTATGGTGTCAGTGAAATGGCAAAACAAAATATAAACTATATGCGGAATTGCAAAGGACTGTGCTATGTATTGAGTATGGATATCAAATAAATTGAATACATCATGTACCTGATCGGTACGCTATCGCTGGAGGCTTAATGTCGTAGTCTTTTGTACCTTACACCCTTAGAGAAGCACCGTGATGGGATGAAAAGCTTCAGTCATATGTAGGCTTGGGGACTCATCCCTGTTTATATAGTTTATATGGTTAAGGAGTTTAAAACCCTGTCAAAACTCCTCACCCTAAGGCTCCGCACGAATTTGGTAATCCTAGTCCAAATAGAACACTGTGTGTGTGACACAATTGTAACACACCACCCCCAACACGATTTTAGATGAATCATAGCTGAGTGAGGCCCATTGATACTTCCGATCACACCATCCAACCCTTAGGGTAATATAGACGGTTGATCAATAAGGCCCACCTTATAAAATTCTTAGACAAAATTCTTGTAAAAGACTCCAAAATTTTCTAAATTCTTGTAAAAGACTCCAAATTTAACTGAGGATATTGTGTCAATGAAATGGCAATAAGATTCTTGAGAACGACCCAATTAATTGAGATAACTGGGATAAAATGATGATGATAATTGCTTTTCAAGTCTAATTTGAAATTAACATTGTTATAGGAAAATGTGATCTGACCACCTCCTGGCTCAGTTCGGCCTATTCGCGATTATAAATGGCCTACCAAAGCAATGGTCAAGGTCAGCTCAGCCAAATTAGCGGACATTCAGGAAATATTGTCAAAGGGAATCATTAAACAAGATCAATCTGAGCCACAATGAAAGAATGGGGGGAGTTCGGGTGGATCTGTCCGAAACATCCGAAGATGAACAATCGCGCAACAGCTCGGTGGTTCTGATTTAGGCCTCCTTCAACCAACATAACATAGCCTAGGCTTGGCTCGGTAGGTATTAGCTTGGTCCATTTCTGGTCGGCTCGTCGAGTTCTGTTAGTCGAACCGAGTTGAATCCAGTAAGGCACGATGGCATTAACCGTTCAACCACGGTCACAGAGTAACTGACGACATCATCATGCATGTGTTTCACGCCTAATGGCAGAGATTGTGCCTTGATAAATGGATGTCCACTCCAACCAAACGGTATAAATAGGAGCTTAACCTATTGGAACAGGTACACAAAATCTCCCACCTAAAACCCCATCTACACAAATTAGACCCAGATTCTAGGCCTGACTTTGGCATTAGAGGGTCCCCTGCTCTAGCCAGGGTCTCCATTGTCATTCATCTGTGCAGGTGCTCGGATTTAGGAGCTCGGCAATGGTGAACCAGATTTTTGCATCAACATTTTGGCGTCGTCTTTGAGAAACGGAATAAAAGACCGTTCCTACTAGTATCATAAAAGAAAGAATGGCAAAAGGAAAAAAGAAGGCACTTCCTCCTGTCGTTGCCGCGGATCCCAAGCCAACTGGGCAGCGAAATTTGTCTTCTCAATTACACACTGAGTCAGCCCCAATGGGACCGACACAGCAATCTCAAAATCGAGGAAGCTGATATCATTCTTTGCAAAATCAAGTTAAGATGCCGGTAAATTATCTCTGTCTCATGAGACAGCAGATGGCTAGGTAGCTCCCTCCTCTCGCTCAAAAGGTAGTAGCCCCAGTAATGGTGGAAAGCTCCATCCTTGCTGGTTCTCAAAGGGCAGCACCTCGAAGCCTGTCGACGCGAGCACCGACTTACGTCTCGAGAACTTCGGTACTAGCTCCCACTGATCTCTGTCATGAATTGGAGAAGAGGAGACACGAGAAGACTCCCAAAGCAGAGCCACTTCGCGAAACTGTTGCCAAGAACAGAAACCCTTGGGAAGCCCAGCTTGACGAATCGCGAAGTCAGATTGGTACCATGGTCGAGCTTATCAAGCACAGGCCCCGACCATAATAGAGGCAATGATGGAAGAAACCACGCCCCTATTCACCGATGAGATAATGAGTTTTGTAATGCCTCCGAGGTTCCGGATGCCTCCCATCACGCCGTACTCGGGTTCTGAGGATCCAACCGAGCACATAGAATCCTATCGATCATAGATGGAACTTTGATCAGCCTCCGGACCAATCATGTGTCGTGCTTTCTCCCTAACGCTCACAAGAATTGCGCGGGGTTTGTACAGACAGCTAAAGCTGAAGTCAATCAGCTCGTTTGTCGAGCTCAATAAAGCATTCCTGACACAATTCATCGTCGGGAAACAGCGCTGAAAGCCATCTACTCACCTGCTAACCATTAAACAAAAGGAGGGAGAAGCATTGAAAGATTGCATTCTCTGGTTCAACAAAGAGGCGGTCAACGACTACTCTGACAAGATGGCTCTGGCTGCGATGATTGCTGGACTTAAAGAAGGAAAGTTTCTCTTCTCGATAGGGAAGAATCCTCAGGCCACATTAGGAGAGCTCATGAACTGAGCTCAGAAATACTCAAATGCCGAAGATTTCTTCAGTTCACGGAAGGGAACCCAAAGCGCGGAAAATTTCACGAGGGATAAGAAGCGTAAGGAGGCTCCGCATCAGTCAAGTACGAGCAAGAAGAGATCGGACGAGGATACCTCGCGAAGCTAAAGTCCGAACAGACGTCCCGAGAGCAATTTAGTTCGTACACTCCTCTCAATACGTCTCCCAAGCAAGTCCTCCTAAAGGTCCGAGACAAGAAGCTTTTAAGGTGGCCGAGTTATATGAAGATGGATGCGAGTCAGCGAGATAAGCGTAAATACTGTCATTTTCACCACGACCATGGCCACAACACTAGCGATTACGTCGACCTTAAAGAAGAGATCGAGACTTTCATCCGCAAAGGGCATTTGTGAGAGTACATGAAGAAGGACAAGCAAGCTGGAGAAAATGAACAGCTGAGCAGAGGACCAGACGATAGTATTGAGATTCAAACTATTTGCGGAGGACCATCCGGGGGAGGAGACTCGAACCGAGTGTGCAAAGCACATGATCGGAGCACCGACCCTGAACATTATGTCCACCTAGCAGATAGACCGAGCAAGGAGCCGCGAATGAGTTTGTGCAGTCTGACTTTTACAGAAGATGACGCATGCGGTATTTAGCACCCTCACGACGATACTCTGGTTGTGGCTATGTCTATAGCCAGTCGAAAGGTGTACCGCATTCTTAGCTCGGCCGACATACTGTACTCCGACAGATCACGTCTCCGACCCATCCAAACCCACTGCACGGCTTTGCAGGGGATAAAGTCATCTCCATTGGAGGGCATTGATAGATCATGTCTCCAACCCATCAAGCTCTTCCATCACTAACCTCTCCTTGACCCACGCTTCTGCCAGCTGGCCCTTCAGAGCTTCTCATTCCTCATCCGCAGCCTTCAAAAGTGCCTCAGCCTCGGCCCTCCCATTCTAGAGGGCCTCTTCCAACTCCTCCAACCTTTCCCGAGTCGATAGAAACATGGGGAGCAACTGAACGATACATATAATGAGAGAAAGCTCAGAATCAAAGGGAGAAGATCAGAAAAAGAAGGCAGTTTACCTTATAGCAGACTGAGGCTATGTCAATTAGGAAAGCCTCATGGCGGCGGCGAGAAGGTTGGTGATCTCCTCCTCAGGGACGCTCTTCGCCGCCCAATCAGCTAGGCGGGACATGTAATGGCCGGACGGAAGCTCCCCAGCCTCCCAGGCACAAGGCGCAGATCCAGCGGCCTCACCGACGCCACTGGCAACTGAGGCTTGAGTCTCGACTACCGGCGCGTCGGCTCCCCTGACCGGCGAACCAGTCTTGCCGAGCAGGTAGTCGACTTTGGCAGGCATAAGTTGGATGTGCTCTGCCGCCACCGTAGTTTCCCTCCTAGCCTCGGATAGGGTGGGGGTGGCGGTTTCTCCAACTACTTCCCTTTCAATCTTGGGAGGATGCGAAGGGGTGGTTGGGGGCACTTCAGGAGCACGGGTGAGAGTAGTAGCGGGCCTGGCCTCATGATGAGAAGTCTCTTTCTTCTGAGTAGTGACCTTCACCAGGATCATCTCGTTAAGGGGAGGAGGCCGCTTCCTCTTTTTGGTTCCCGAAGGCTCAGCCATACCTGCACAGTACAACTCGGTTCAAAAAGCACTAAAGTCAACAAAACTCAAGTACGACTATGGATGAATACTTACCATGAGCAGAGGCAAGAGGTTTAATCTTGCAAAGCCCAAATTGATGAAGAGTATCCAGAGTAATGAGGTCATGCCAGATGCGAGATTCCTCCTTTAGTACCCTCGCCTTGTTGACTTGGGCTCGAAGGAAGGAGAAGAGCTCGGGAGGACCTTTCGCGTAAACTATAGAAGAACAACATAAGTCAATTGGGTACATCACAAAGCCTACATGTACAATAGAAGAACGGCTTCACAAAAATCCAACCTAGGGTTGAGAATTTTGTGGGCACTTTGACGCGAATACCTCTAAGCTCGGCTCCATGCACCTCCCACTCTCCCGAAGCCCAGAATCATTTATTTTTTCAATCTTTGTTGGAAGTTGGAAGTCTGACAACGAGCCCAGGACCACGATTCGTCTTCATCGAGAAGTCATACCAGCACGGCTCTAAAGGGTCGTGCTTGGCTTGGTAGATGGACATGAATTCGTCCGAGGTCAGCTCCTTGTTTTTTATCTAATGCCAGAGGATGTAGGTGGCTATCAGCTATCTCCACGCATCCGGGGCGAGCTAACTCGGGGCTAGCTTCAAATGTGTAGTCATTGTCCACACAGACGGATGGATCGGGAGTTGCAACCCACATTGGAGGGCGTAGATGAATACAGCAATGTCCCCCTCAGTCGGATCCCCGGGTACATCATTCGGACCAGGGGCTCGGATGGCTACGGAATCCAAGATCTGGAACTCAGCCCGGATTCCTGCCGTCTAGGATTCAACTAAGACTGAACCCCCAGGGACAAGCTCCACTGGTCGTCCACCTATGGGTCCGGCGGCCGTCCTATCTGCAGGAGCTTGGGCTGCCCTCTTTGTGCCTTTAGGGCGAGCTGCGGTCTTCGGGCCCTTAGCTTTTTTGGCCCGAGGTCGGAGAGGCACTACAGTCAATGGCCCTGCCGAGGCCTTGGGCTGAGAACTTATGCTCTCTGGCTCGGTGTCGCCTTCGAAAGCGTACACCTCACGGACATTATCCGAGCCGTTTGACATTGAAGATGGTGGAAAGGGAAAAAGCTGAGAAACTAAAAGAAGAGGGAAAACTCACAGGAACTCACTCGCTCCAGGAATCACAGCAGCAGAGTAACAACAAACAAATGATAAAGCAATTGAGAGGAGTGATGGCTTTATAATGTTTGCAGCCGAAGAAGCAATCATGACAGGTATTTATTACCGCAGGCGAAGAGTCATCCGACGGAGCACCCAATCACTCGTGGCAGAACATGATTAGCCTGACCAGCGTAATCGCTCAAGTCGTGCACTTCCTTTAATGATCAGCCATAATGATATGGAACGGAAAGCTGCCTCCTCGCCTACCACTTTACATGTGGCGGAACCGCAGTCGCCCCAACGCTTCACCTCCTTAACTCGTGCCACGCATCCGTCTATCACTTGCCAACAGCCGAAGAAGTCGTCATAATAGATTAACGCCTCGATAGCTACAGTCCATCATTTTGAATCATTCTCAGTATCGATCCTGGGGAAAATGAACTAAGCCTGCCCGCTTGTCTTTTTCACCTAAATTTACTCCCCGAGCTTGCATCGCAAACTCATAAAGTAAGGGGCTTCTATTATGGGAATATGTAATCTGGCCACCTCCTGGCTCGGCTCGGCCTATCCGCGGTTATAAATGGCCTACCAGAGCAATGGTAAAGATCGGCTCAGCCAAACAAGCGGACATTCAGAAAATATTATCAAAGGGAATCATTAAACAAGATCAATCCGAGCCACGATGAAAGAATGGGGGGAGCTCGGGTGGATCTGTTCAAAACATCCAAAGATGAACAATCGCACAACAGCTCGGCGGTTTCGATTTAGGCCTCCTTCAACCAACATAACATAGCCTAGGCTAGGCTCGGTAGGTATCAGCTCGGTCCATTTCTGGTCGGCTTGTCGAGTTCTGTCGGCCGAGCCGAGTTGAATCCAGTGAGGCACAATGGTATTAACTGCTCAACCATGGTCACAGAGTAACTGACGACATTATCACCCATGCATTTTACGCCTAATGGCAGAGATCATGCCTAGATTAACGAACGACCGCTCCAACCAAACAGTATAAATAGGAGCCTAACCTAATGAAATAGGTACATAAAATCTCTCACCCAAAACTCCGTGTATACAACTTGTACCCAGATTCCAGGCCTGAATTTGGCATCAAAGGGTCCCTGCCCCAGCGAGGGTCTCTACTGTTGTACATCCGTGCATGTGCTCGGGAACTCGGTGAACCAAATTTTTGCATCAGCAAACATGATCATGATTTAGGACCTAGTTGTATCACAGTCAAGATGATTTAATGCTTTTGTTTGTTTTTTTTTAAAATAGAGTTAAAATAATTTATTTTATTCCAATTTTTAATATATATATATAAAATAATTTTTTTATTTTAATAAAAAAGAAATTTAAATATCTTATTCTCTTAGATGTCAGCATGGCCACAAGTTCAATGCTGACATCTATCACTCACATTAAATAATGCTGGAGACTTTGAAGATCTTATCCGGTTGGTTGTACTCTTGTCTGTTCCATATTAAGTATACCAGCATGGGTACGCCACTTTCCTACAACGGAGTTACTGAGAAACAAATTCCTGTGGGGCCCACCGCGTTCCTTCTATCAGTTTATCCAACTCATGAAACTGCAATAGATCCGATATTCAAGTGGGCCATACCACAAGAAACAGTGGTACTGAATGCCCACAGAAGTTTTGGATCAGGTTAAACGCCCACCATTGAAACTTTATTGAGGCCCAGAAGTTTTGGATCAGGTTGGTATCTTTCTTTTACCCAATCCCGTTGAAAATCACCTCATCAATGGGTCGGATGGCATTTAAATATCATGATGAGCTCAGGAAGGTTTCAATGGCAAGCGTTTCCGTTCCTACTGTTTCCTGTGGCGTGGCCCACATAGGACTTGAATCTGCCTCATTTTTGGGATCTGATCCTAGCATCAGCTGCTAAAATTGATGGATGGAGTGGATTTCACACGGAAATCCATGGTGGCCCAACAGGGTTTGTGCTGCAGGAAACTGATGTATCCAGTAAGGTCATCTTTTTCAGGAAGTTGTTCATATGCATGCCCTATATAATTGTAGAACAAGACTATGTATAGTTACAAAAACAAACTAAAGTGGCTAAACAGCGGATATATTGTAGATAATAAATAATTCAAGAATAAAAAGGATTAGGCAATTTAACCTCTAATTAATGGGAATTTCTTAGTTGAATTTGGATGGTTGATTGTTTTCCATTTCAACTATCCTTTAGATATCCCATGAGTTGGCTAGTTAGAATAACATCACAGCATATCTGATTGTGTGTTACCCATCTCTCGAGTGGGACGGCACAGATGCTACGTGTACAAGCTCTGAGTCGCACTCTAAAAACTAACATATCCAGGCTTCATTTAGAGTGCGATAGCGACCCGTACGTCCACATTTTTAGAGAAAGAGAGCGTTGGAGCCCTGACCGTGGGGCCCACATTGATGTATTGGTGATATATCCACGCCGTCCATCTGTTTTTTCAGATCATTTTAGGGCAAGAGACCAAAAATGAAGAAGATCCTCAATGAAATGTTTATTTCCCCCATCCAACCTGTTGATAAGGTCACACAGGCCTCGATATTGGGAAAAAAAAAAAGCATGAGATTGGCCACCAAGAAGTTTTTAACGGCCAATCACCACTTTTTCCTCCATGTGAGATTTGGATTTGCTATGATCTTAAAAAACGGATGGACGGCTTGGAGTGTAGGACCCATGGTCAGGGCTGCCCCTAATTGGCTCCCGAAAGGAGGAGATAAGAGTAGCCAGGGGTTGCAATGGGTCAATTGGCCCAACCCATTTCTGAGCTGGAAGGTTAGAGCCTAGCTAAATGGGCAACGTCTTAGACATGGTTTAGAAAATGTGGCCCATTCAAGTAAATGGTCAGGATTGAGTTGCATCATTGCCAATTCAACCCACCAATATTGTTTATCAATAGGGTAGTCCAGATGACCCCTCGCTGTAGTGTTGGCCTTAAAACCCAAAACAAAATTAATAGAACATGCGTTTACACAACATATACACAATTTTAAGTGGGTCACCCTGGGTCAGATTCATGTTGACATTTTTAGATTGCTAACCCAAACCCAACCTGAATCAGACCATTGCCATCCACAGACATGGAAAGAGGAAAGAGGGATGTTAAACTAGAAAGCAAGACCTCCATAGGCAAAGAGAGATCTGAAATTGGCAAATTGTCCATGCACTGATAGAGATCAACAACATCAAATGAATAAATACACTCACTCTCCTTAATGCATTTGTGGGTTGGGTCAACCCGATAATTCATTGACCCAACTCAACAGTCAGTGGGTCTAGGTCTAAAACACCCATGGACTGGGTTTCCATCCAAAAGTTTGAACCAGATTTAACATATCAGTTGGGTCTCTGGGTCTTCTAAAAATCAATCGAATCGTTTGTCTATGCACGAGCAGTGGGTTAGCTCTCTCGCTCACTCGAGGTGGCAGTTCCTGACCCTCTCTTGATGATGTGAAGGTGATTTGGTTTGCAAGTACATTTTCTGGTCTTTTAGTTGCCACTAACCGATATGGGCTAGAATTGAAGATTGGCTAGACACCTTGGAATTACTACTTGTTAGGGAATTAAAGATTCCATGAACTTAGTCCCTGGTGCACCCAAAAATAGTGGTTAATGTGTCTCTTGCTCATTACTAGCATAGTCTTGGATGGGTATGGTGTGGTCTGAGAATAGTATATGTGAAAACTTGAAGTCGCTTTGGGTTGGAGAACTAGAAACTCTCTAACTTAAGATGACTCATAGATAAGATTTGCGACCGACGATTTTATGCAAAGACTTTGGTGATAGTGATGGAAAGAGTTAGACATCTTCCACCGTCCGAGCTTGTGTATGGTCTCTATTTTATGAGATTTAGGATTTGTTGAGATTCTCAATGTTCCAAAAGACCTTATACTAATTGACCAGCCAGTTAATGACAACTTCAGAAATCAATATTATACCATTAATCATCCAAATCACCAGTGTTCACACCTATGATGCGGTTGGAGGAGATATTAACTACAATAAAAAGAAAGAAAGAAAGAAAGACAAATGTAGTATGCCAATGATTTAACAATATATGAAATAATAATAACTAATAAGCTACCACTCACTCAAATCACCACTAAGGAGATCCCAATATCTCAACCTAAGGTGAGTTTAAGGAGATGGTAGCTACTAAAAATGGAAGAACAAATGCAGTATGCAAATGACGAAAAAAAGAAGGTAAAAATAGCTCAAGCAAGAGTTGACTTCTAATATACCAGGATTCAAATGTTCGGCAAGGTATAGAGTATACAATCAAGGGTTACTCAAACTCTAAGCGGGAGATGTAGGAGAGGGGAGTTATGCAAAATGTGAACAAAAAGATAAATGGACAGTCGGATTGTCGCCCTTGCATGTGGAGATATGGGAGAAGGAAATTGTAGAGATAGGACACTCTTCTTGAGAGGAGATGATCTTACATGTCGGATTCCAACCCTACTTCGTCGATCTTGAATTATAGAGATGGCGCTATCACCCACAAACAAGTGGGCAAGCTGAAGTTTCAAATAGGGAAATTAGGCACATTTTGGAAAAGATCGTAAATTCAGACCGTAAGGATTGGTCTCTTTGACTAGCCGATGCATTGTGGGCTTACTGTACTGCATATAACACCCCTATTGGAATGTCTCCTTATAGACTTGTTTATGAGAAAGCTTGTCATTTGCCCGTGGAGTTGGAATATATAGCATGTTGTGTAAGACTTTACGTGGAATTACAAAAGGACCTTATTATGCATTGAGTATGAAGATCAAATGAATGAAATAGTGTACCTTGTTGGGATGCTATTGATGTAAGCCAGATGTCGTAGTCTTCCTCTCCTTACACCCTTAAAGAAGTCCTGATGGGAAATCTTATTTTTGTTGATGTGTTGGATTGGGGACTCACTCATGTCTTATAATTATTGAGGACAGAGGAGTTTGAAACCCCATCAAAAATCATCTTCCTATTGCACCACATGAATCTGATAATCTCAGTCCCACTTAAATACTGTTTGTGTATTACAGTTCTAGCATTCCACACCTTACAAGATCTAAATGTATCACAACTTAATAGGGTCCACTAGTTCACCAATCACATTATCCAACCCTTAAGACAATCCAGACTGTTGATCAATAAGGCCCACCTTATAAAATTCTTACATTCTCCCACTTGTGCCACATTGATCAATGTCAATGATTAATCTTTGAAAAATATTTTGAAAATATGTTTTAATTTGAAGAAACATCCAAATACTTAAGCAATGCAATTGTTAGATAATATAAGCAATGTTATGATAATCTGGTCCATCAAGACCGCTAGTATTAGATCGTGGTAGTCATCACAACATTTAATCTAAGCGAAGTGAGACTAAGCACGATCACAAATACTATCAGTCTTAACGACATAGATCAGGAACTAGGAAGTGTGGTATAATGATTACACACGTAGTGTGATGATGTGTGTCTATCCTTAAAAGGTCCTAGAGCTTTCAAATGTCTCCAACGAGGCACAACTATAGATTCACTTACTCAAAAAAGATTGCACATACTTAGAGAGAAGCAAAAATAAACTTTATATCAAAATCATCAAAACTTTATCAAATGAGATCTCTTCAATATCTAATAAAACACACCCAACTCCACTAACTAAAAACGTTTATGGGATCAATGATTTCCATGAATATTACATGCTCCTGAAATGCTATGATAGGAAGCCCTTTAGTGAGCAGATCTGCAATCATCAACTTAGTGCCAATGAACTCCACAGACATTTGACGATTCTAAACTCTTTCCTTTACAAAAAAATATTAGATGTCGATATGCCTCAACCTTGATGAATGCTTGTTGTTACTATAAAAGAAAATTGCAGCTCAAATATCACAAAGGATTCTCAACGATTTCAAGATATGCTCTAGTACCCACAAGCCTGAGAAGAAATGTCATAACCACAATGCCTAATTAGTTGCCTTATGACAAACAATGAATTCAACTTCCATGATGGATGAGGCTATAGTTAACTGTTTCACCCTTTTCCAAGATACAGCCCCACCAACCATCATAAAGATGTAACCTGAGGTGGACTTATTTGTATCAACGCAGCCAGCATAATCTGCATCTGTGTATTCAATCAACTCTAAATGATCAGATCTTCTGTATGTGAATCTGAAGTCCTTTATTCTTTATAGGTAGCGCAACACCTTCTTTGCAGCAATCTAATGCTGCATTCCTAGATTGGATAGATACGTGCCCAACATTCCAACAGTAAAGGCAATATCCGGTCGCATGCAGACTTGAGTATACATGATGCTCCCTACTACTGACACGTACAGAAAATCTTTCATTCGATTCTTTTCCAAATCATTCTCAAGACACTGGAATTGGCTAAATTTATCACCCTTTACAATGGGCGATTGTCTAGGAACACAGTTTTACATGCTATACCTATCAAGTATCCTATTAATATAGGCCCTTTGTGACAGGCTAAGTAGTCTACGTGATCTATCACGGCGAATCTCAATGCTGATAACATAAGAGTCGTCACCAAGGTCCTTTATCTCAAACCTTTGAGACAGAAATTTCTTGGTGTCGCTCAACATCTTGATGTCACTGCTAGCCAACAAAATGTCATCAACATAAAGGATCAATATAAGAAACTTACTCCCACTAATTTTAATGTAGTTACATTCATCTACAGTGTTTTCTACAAAATCATATAAGGAAATCATTTAATGAAACTTCAGGTACTACTGTTGTGATGCATGTTTCAACCCACAGATGGACTTCTTCAGTTTACAAACTAGATGTTTTGAGTTATCAGTTACAAAACCTTCAGGTTGTAACATATATATGTTCTCATTTAGATCCTCATTAAGAAACGTAGTCTTTATATCCATCTGATGTAGCTCCAAATCCATATGAGCTACAAAAGCCATTATGATCTTGAACGAGTATTTTTTAGATACTGGTGAGAAAGTCTCTTTAAAATCAATGCCTTCATGTTGGTCAACAAGTCATGCTTTATATCTTTTGACATTACCCTTAGAGTCTCGTTTGGTTTTAAGTACCCATTTACAACCAATCGGCTTTATTTCTAAAGGTAACTTAACAAGATTTCATATTCTATTGTTTCTCATGGATTTCAACTTATCCTTCATGGCATCAATCCAACAAGAAGGATCAGCACTTTGTTTGACTTGTATAAAAGATTCAGGATCCTTTTCGACCCCTATGTTAAACTCGTGCTTATGCAGATATACGATGTAATCGTCTCGATTCACAGGCCTCCTCTCTCTTTCATATCTTCTCAATGGCTCACCATCTTGGGTGTGATTTTGATTTTCCTCATCTGTGGGTTGTATAAGAGGTTCATCGTGGTGTTCTGCAGTGATTACAGGCTCGACTATATGATTTATATCCACATGATCTGGAATGACTGTGACTGAAGCTACAATCGTTTCTTTCTCGAATACAAAATTCATAATGTTCATGCTCCCACTATTTTCAGTGTCCTCAATGAATCTGGCATTTTCAGTCTCAACAATCCTGATAGAGTGGGAAGGATAGAAGAATTGATAACTTTTTCACATTTCCGGGTATCCTATAAAGAAACAACTTACGGTTCTGAGATTGAGCTTTCGTTCATGTGGGTTATAAATTTTGGCCTCAACAGGACATCCCCAAACATGTAGATATCGGAGACTTGGCTTTCTCTCATTCCACAACTCAAAAGGAGGTTTTACTTAAAGTCTTGTTGGGGACCCCGTTAAGGATATGAATTGTAGTTTTGATCACACACCCCATAGAGATTCTGGCAATGTCAAATTACTTACCATGCTACGCTCCATATCCATAAGGTACGATTGTACCTTTCAACTACACCATTTTGCTTTGGAGTCTCAGGCATGGTGTACTGGATGACAATGCCAAAATCTACTAGGTATCTAGTAAATAGTCCTAAATTGTGACCTGAATCGTCATATCTGCCATTGTATTGACCACCATGGTTATATCTAACGACCTTAATCTTCTTGTTGAGTTGATTTTCAACTTCAGCCTTATAGATTTTAAAAGCATCCTGGGCATCTGATTTTTTACTGATAATAGTACCCGAAACGAGATAGTCATGTATAAAGGTGATAAAATATTTGTATCCACTCTAAGATGTTATAGGGAATTACCTACAAATGTTTGTATCCTACACTCCTTGTTAGACCTTTTTTTATGGTTGTAATCTGCTTAATATAATCAATACATACTTTATATTCGGAGAAATCTAGAGAATGAAAAATCCCTTCTCGTATAAGCCTATCCAATCTCTCACAGGATATATGGCATAATCGCATATACTACAACATGGAGGAATTTTATAGTCCAGTCTTCATCTAAATCCTACTTTATTTCCACGCAAGTCATTTACATTATAGACGTATGAGGCATTTAAGTCTAATTTGTATAGGTTGTTTATCATAGATCCAATGCCAACTTTAATTAAATCATAATAAATACTCAATCTTTTATTCTCAAATTGAAAAGAATAACCTGATTTATCGAAACAAGAAATAAAGATCAAATTACGCCTTATAGAAGGCACACAAAATGTATCTATTAGATCTAATAAATGACTTGACCCTAACCTATGCCTATAGACTACGACTGCCTGCGCGTCAACTTTCACGTCATTGCCTATGTATACTGAGCGTTCCTCATTAGTTGGTGGCCTGCTCTGTAGCAAGTCTTGCATATAAGTGCATATGTAAATAGTTGTTCCTGAATCTATCCACCAAGAATCTATCGACACATCAGTTAGATTGGATTCAAAACAGACCAGAATTGTATTATTACCCTTCCTTATAAGTCATTGCTTGTACTTTGTGTTCTTTCTTTTGATGGCCTGGCTTTAGACAAAAGAAGCAGTTATTCCTTTTGGCCTGCTTATGTCTCGATCCAATCCCAGGTTGATTGCCAACTGGAGAACATGGAGGACAGGAAGACTTGACGATCCCTTATTATAATCATGTTTCATTTTTCTATTTTTATTATATCCAGGTCCATGTCCTGAGGTCATAAGATTAATATTATCATTATTTTCAAAGGATTTTAAAGGTTTAAATTTATTTATTTTTGGAGTAATGTCCAAATGTAAGCATCTCAGGACTGTCTCTATGGACTCTTTCCGTTGAATATAATCGGACTCGGTTAGGATGGGAACTTGATATGTTTAAGTTGAAATTGTAACTTATTGCAAAATATACTCACATTAGCAGATTGTTTACATAAAATAATTCATAAATAAAACTGAATATCAGGCAAAATTTTATCAATTCAATTGATTGGAGCTTTTTATTAAACTACCCAGGATGAAAATGTGCCCAACCATCCAATCCTAGCAAGAATTGGTTACATCATCATCACTCCTCCTGTGGGAGGTAATCATAACATGCAAGTGACTCTCCTGATCATGAAGCTGAGCAATGCCAATTATGTAAATCTAAGACACTCAACACATGCGAGTAAGATGAGTCTTTCAGCTTTACATTACCAGCACCATTTACTCCACCTCGTTCATGCCCCTGACAAATGGGGATCATTTGTGTTTTCATCATGGTTTACATTGGACATAAATGCAACTACATTGTAAGACCCGTATCCTAGTCCGTACTGTTTCGTCGACTCCCGCGTTCCTTCCCGTCGAACTCCGGCAATCTGCGACTTGTAATCGACATTTGCATGCAACCCTAAGTCGTATCCTATAGATTTGAGTTGGCTTAATCTGAGACTTGTACCATTGCAACCGCACCGTCGCCGCGGTTCCAATGCCGCGTCTTACATACTGATCCGATACCTTGGCAGGGAGATACGGGCCGACATTTATTTCGAAGAAAAAACCAAGCATTTGCAATCCCAAGAGAATCTCTACAAATGTCCCATCAATCACTCAAATCAATCAATCAATCAATCACCTCATGTCAAGTACACACACCCATACTTTCTTTCTCCACAAGTCAAGCAACCACCAAGTCAACTCTCTCTTACCCTCTCTCTTACACACCCATATATATCAAGTACATCACTCACCTCACATCCATCACCCATCACTCTCTCTCCTTACAACCCTCCCTCTCTCATTTCTCAAAATACATTTTTTCCAAGTAACAAAAAAATATACACATCCAAGCATTTTCATGTGAGAAAGTGTGTTTTGTGTGGCCCACTTTCCCATCCCATAAACTTTCATCCTAGCTATTCAACTCTCATCACCTTCCATCAAAGTGAAGTACAAGGAGATCGGCTTTCCAATGGACTAAGAAGATCGAACGGTGGGTGCTTATTAGAGTAGATTTTTCATGATTTGATGATGGGCCAAGTGAGGCCTACCGATTGATGGTATAGGTCACATTTTGGACCCTAGGTGTGGCCGATGGCCTACCTTGTTCCTCATGATCATTCCATGATGGGGCCATTCTCCATGGACCCCATCATGATGTTTATTTTCCTTGTATAAATAGACGTCATCTAGACCGTCCATTTTGGATGGAGAAGGAACCTCCACCGATGATCTTTGATTTGGTGGGCCCACATGTATTAGGACCCACTTGAAGTATGATTGAATGCAAGGGAGGGCTCATAGTGGTGGAGCCCTCCATCACACGTGTCCCGCCTATCTCTCTCTCTCTCTCTCTTTCACTTTTCTTTGTGATGATGCAGTTGTGTGGCCCACTTGGATGGACCCCACTTTGATGTATGTATTTCCCATGCCATCCAACCTTCCTTTTGGTGGCCCACATCCATAGGTGGGGCCCACCTCAAATGTATGTATCATGCCCAAACTGTCTAGCGTCTAAGGACGCTGGACGTGAACTGGGAAAACACAAATATTAGCTTGATTCATAAGCTTTTGGATGGGCCACTTGTGTAGGCCCCACATTGACATATGGATTCAATCCAAGCCGTCCATCCTTTTCTCCACCTCATTTTAGGCGTTGAACCGAAAAATAAAGCTGATCCAACCTTCTACCGGGCCATAGCATAGGAAAATGGGATTTTTACCGTTGAAAAACCACCTGATGTTTCTATACTCCAAAACACCTCGAATACTGGGCTTGTTTGGCTTGTCTTGAGCTATGGGAAGCAGTGGACGGGGTGGATTCTTCCAATGTGGACCACATGCATGGAAAACCTAGAAAAAAATGATTTAATATATATATATATATATATATATATATATATATATATATATATATATATATGTATATATATATATGCGCTCGACCTCACGAGTCCGTCACAGCAGGACCCACGGTCCAGCCATGGGCCCCACCATAATGTGTGTTATTTATCCAGTCCATGCATTCAGTGGGCCCCTTCCTGAAGTGGACCCCCCTTCCAAAAATCAGCCATGTATATGACTCAGGTGGCCCACATCATAGGAAACGGCAGGAATTGATCGTCTGCCATTAAAACCCTTTTTGGGTTACAGAAGTTTTGGGTCAATACAAAATTTGTTTTTCTTGTTCATCCAGGACCATGTGACCTTATCAATGGTTGGATGGTAAATAAATATTATGGTGGCCCCACGTGGGACCCACCAGTGATGTATGTGTTCATTCACACCGCCCACAGTGGACGGTGGAAACCACTGTGAATCTCACCACACCGTCCAGTGGTGGACAGTGGGACCCCAATGATGCATGTGTTCTCACCACACTGTCCACTGTTTGGACGGTGGGGCCCACCATGATGCATGTGCTGCATCCAAACCATCCAACCACTTTGAAAGCTCACTTTGTGGCATGAGCTAAAGAATGAGTCAGATCTAAAGTTCAAATGGACCCCACTATTTAAAATAGTGGACAGTGACCTCCACCATTCAAACTTCTTAAGAGCCATAGCAGTTTCCACTTGTCTTTGGGTATGGCCCATTTGATATACATTTGGGGCCCATTGGTGTGACCCATTTAATGTACATTTGGGGCCCATTGGTGTGGCCCATTTGATGTACATATGGGGCCCATTGGTGAGGGCCCATTGTGATGTATTCTAAGGCCCATGGGTTATGGCCCATTCCAATGTACATAAGGCCCATTGGTGCGGCCCATTGATGTGTCCCACTTGATGAATATAAGGCCCATGTGATATGGCCCATTTGATGTATTTAAGGCCCAATGGGATGTACCTAAGGTCCATTGCAATGTGTGATTCCACCATGGTTTATGTAATGGTATTTATGGCAGGTCGTGCCTTGGGAACAATGATGGTTTAACGTCCACATTGTAAGTATAATGTTGGTTAAATGTCCGCATTACGACTCTCCTTAGGGCCCATTGATAGGCCCATACTTGTTGATCGTTCATCACCTAATAACATGCTTAGTATAATTTCATGACTCATGTTATATGCATCATATGTATGCTTGATATGAGGAATGTTTGATCATAGTATAAGCCGTTGGGCTAAGACATTTACGGGACTCCTTATGAGACAGAGTGCCCTACATGAGCTCATGGTATGCGCAAGATTGCTGCATGACTAACGATGTGACTCATGCATTATGCATTGTGTGTCGTGATCACTGCACGCCCTAGCAACATCAGGGTCATGGCCTCTATAGGCATATTGTGGATGGTCGTATCGGATACCAGAAATATTAGTTTTAGCATTGTGGGCACTTAGGATATCCTTGGGTGAAATTTTTAAAACCTTTTTGGTACTAGGAGATGCTCCAACGTCTAGACCGAGTTGATACACGAGCGCCCGAGTATAGAATACCAGTAGGTCGAGTCTCCCACTATCTCATGGTCGGTTCAAAGGGAATATGGCCTTATCCGCCCGAGTGAGGGGGCTATAAGCTAAGCTGAGTTTGACCAGCTCGCAAATGAGTCCGCTATCGATAAGCCGGGTAGGTATTGGCAGACTACTGGTCAGGCGGATAGTGTAGTCTCTTCTACTTGCTTAGCTGTGCAGCTAGGGAGGAGGCATTAGTGTGAAGTGTATTAGACCCTGGTGATATCCAAAGAGGAACTGTACTGATATGTGTACTTAATGAGGACTGGCATGCTTGCATTGCATCTCACATATGACATTTGGCTACATAGGCCTCGCATTGATGGCCTTAGTATGGCCAATAGCATTCATGCCTTGCATCATATAGCTTTGGTACAACTGATAGCATTCATGGACTTACTGCATATTTTCGCATTACTCTAATGTTATACACTTGGCGCTTGCCTTGCGCATACACTTACACCACCCTCTAAGCTTTTGTAAGCTTATGCACGATCGTTGCATGCAGGTGGCATTAGATCATAGCAGCGCTAAGGCAGGAGCGTACATCAGACTATTTTGGAGTTTTTGACCACCCTATATTTCCCTTTATGTGTTATACTTAAAGTTTTTGATATAGTGGATATGTGGTGATGTTGTTTTGTGATTTGGTTATTCTTGTAGTTATGCTCCATTGCAAAAAAAAAAATCATATTGAAAATCCTCTTTGTAGGATCCCAGGATCGGAATCAGGATGTGAGTGTCGGGATCTGAGAATGGGGCACTACGGAGGCTGTCGGCACCAGATTAGGCGATCAAAAATTTTGTGAGCCCATTTTCCTAGTTTGGGGCGTGACATGCATGCAATCCATAAACTAAATCCCAATATCACAAGTCTAGACCTGTAAAATTTTCTCCGATTAATGTCACTATGGTGGCTAAAACAATCGAATCCAATATCACAGATATGGACTGAGGATTGCGATTTTAATCATACCCTCAATGGATTAAATATTAATCAGTCTAACTTGGCCCACAAGGTGGTTGTTATTGATCATTGGAAAAAAATGACGAACCTTAAAGAGAAACAGACGGGTAGGTTTCACCTTCCTCATTCCAATGGTTTATATCAACTCCTAAAAGATGAGTAATGGGCCCACAATTAAGCCGAATCAAGACTTTATATGATCTGGTCAGCATCAATGAGCAGTGCACATCTGGCCCCTTAACATTCAAAGGATGACAATCTAGATAGAACATTTAACTAAATCAGATAGACATTCAGGTCCTTGTTAGGGTCTATGAAATGGATCACTCTGATCTAATACTTTTAGTGTCCACACGATTGAAAGTCTAGATGTTCAAGTGTTCTCCTAGTGAATAAACAAATTTTATGCTCATTTCAATCTAAACAGACAGTTCAGATCTAACGAAATGGATCCCAAAATTGACCCCAAAGGGAAGTCCTCAAGCATTATATGTGCATTCAACGTGCCCTAAGTTGGGCTAAAATGGTATGGGCCTAGAATAGGAGCTTCATCTAGTCAACCGCCAACCCTTAATTAGGCCCAAATTAACTGGAGTGTGCCCATAAAATATCAAATGAATGTTAACCAAATCTAGTCAAGATACTTACAAGATGGGCGGTCTTGATTAAGTATATAGTTTAATTCAAATGGATGAATAGATCTTATATAAGGTCCATACTATAGTGTGTCCACACCCTTGATTACCCACCTAGTGAATGGTCCATATGGTATCCTCATAATAGATGACTGGATAGCTTCCGCAAGGTAGGTGGCCCACTCGATGATCTGAAGTGGGAGTAGTCCCACTTGACAGCCCAACGGCTATGGCCCATGACCAAAACTAAACCCAAAAAAATATTCGAGCACAGGCATGAATAAAGGGAATAGGACCCCTAAAGAGGCTTTCACTACCCGATTATATAGGGTGAAAATCTGGCGCCGCTGGAGCAAAAAGGGAGATCCCAGAAGGGGCTTTTGCCACCATTGGCTGGAGGAATGAAATCAGACGCTGGTGTCTCAAGACAATACGAAGATGAAGAGAAGAAGCAGATTGTACTCCTTTCTTCCCAATCCATCATCTTCATCGCCTCCACATGCTCTGATAATTAGTGGCCAGAATCAATGGCTGTCATAAGCAGCCAACTGATTGCAGAGGTATAAGCAACAAGGTTGGGGATCAACTGATTTCAACATGCAGGAGGTGCATTCCCAATTGATGTTCATCGATGATTGCATATCATAGAGGGAGTATGTAATGACCTGAAAAATTTCGTGCTAAGACCCGAGTATTACCTCTATTTTTCCTTAGAAGTTATTTGTGGGTTATTTAGCGCTAAACTCGATTGCTTGTGAAATTAGCATAAATCACTTTAAATTTGATCTGCAGGACTCAAAACCTGTAAAATCGTTAGCGCTATGTTACTCTAAAATCTGGGATTCAACGCTATATCCACTTGCTCTTGGAAATTTTTAGAAGCTTTGGATCAGACCTAGACCGCGCGTCGAAAGTCCGATAGCGATGATCTTAGACAGTTATGGTCACCATGTTGGACTTGACCATCACCTCAAAAATCAAGTCCAAATGATGTCCTGGGTCGATTTGATTGAGTCCGGAGTGAAGAGTGTGAGAACGGTGAGAAATTAAATATGATTTTATGAAATCTGAGTTGTGTTGCTTGCACGACGATTGTAAGCAATCTGACCGTTGGATTCTGACCCAATTTCACCCTCGGATCAGGGAAGATGGCCCAAGCATGTCATAGTGCTTGTGGACTTGATCGAGTTTCGGTGACCGTTGAATTGAGAGTGGTCCTCCACGGCTGATCTGTAAATCCTATCGGTACGAAAACTCAGTCTGAACTAGATCCATGGTCAGTAAACTTAAGTCCGACAGCATGTGGAGAAAGGACCACCGAAAGTGCTCCGTTGGATCGAGAGAAGCCTGATTTGGTTATAACCTAAGTATACCTTGGCCCTGGGGCTATTTTCATCAATGTTAGGCCTATATAAAGACCTTAAAACCCTCACTCTCTTTTCCATATGAATTTCCTAAACCCTAGCTAAGAAAGAGAGAGGAAAAGAGAGAGAAAGTGAGAGAGAAGTTGGTGAATCATCTTAAGATTCTTTCCTGTTACTCTACATCCTTAAACCATCACTTTTGAATCGTTATTCCGGCGATTCTAAGTTCCTTCTTGGGTAAATTAATCTAACCCTAATCTGTTTAGAGCTTAGAATAGTCTATGTGTTGATGTAGCTCATTTCTATTATTGCCTTAGGTTATCTAGTCGCCGTTGACGAAGACATATCGTCTGAATCAGTTCGGTGTGCTTTTTCTGGTTTAAGGTGCGGACTATATTCGTATAGGTTATGGTTTTCAAGGCTTTCAATGTTAGTCAATGGTTTATTCTTGTTGTGGGTGCATTTTCACATGCCAAATGCTATGTTTATTTTGCGTTCCTGTTATGTATGTGTTATATTGAGATTTGTGTATTTTATGTATATGTAGGAAGTATCGTATACGTATAAAATATGAACACGTGCTTGCCATGATTATTTGTCGTGTACTTGTGCTAGTTGTATGTGTGTCAACTCCTTGGCAAAAGGAATTGTCCAAATACGTGTATTCCAACATACATCATGTATGTTGACCTATGTAGTCTAAGTGTTTGTAGAAATGTCTGAATGGTCTAAAGTGTAACATATTATCCTATTTGCGGGCGTTGAGAAGCGATTCTCAACTCTCCTATTGGTGTATATGATTTCCTACATGCAAGTCATATGCTTTGTTGTTTAACTTCAAGTATTACTTATGTGTAAATTCATGTTAAGTTGATATTCTTTAAATGCTCACATAGTGTCTGATTTGAATTGTTGTTCCATTACTGTTTTAAATATTGATATGAATATCTGTTGTAATGGAATGTGTTTGGGACTATGAAATAGTCCAGGAAATCGGTAATCGGCCTTGAGTTTGTGGCTGAGGTTGCTTTCGCCACGAAGGACGTGATTTGACGAACCCGAGTCGTATTAGAGTTGTCGGCAGTGGTTTGGCCACACGGAGTATTTGCGCACTTTATGTCGATCAACCCAACGTGCGTTCGTGCTAGTCGAGTTCGTTAAGTAACCCGATTGTCCGATGTATGTTAACCATGTATGGACGCTATTGCTTGAATCTAGGGTACCAAACTTACCGATGAAATCCCGTTAACCGTTGTACCTAGATCCGCTAAGACTCATGAGCCGGACATGGTGGTATGGGACACCGTGGTCGAGCTGTCGGCTTACGCTGGGGTGACGAGCCTCCCCGTAGTGACCAGTGAGCACACTAGACTCGTGAGCTAATTATGGTAGTATGGGACACTATATTCGTGCTGTCGGCCTACATTGATTGGTGACGAGCCCTTTGTAGTGACCTCGAGCATACCTTGATATTGCATTAAGGCGACGAGCCTTAGAGTAGTAACGAAGGTATGATAGGCGTGCATCGATTGGTGATGAACCCTTTGGAGCGACCTAAAATCATATGAACGTATGAGATGGCCTAGGACTGACGACCCTAGAATGGATCATTGTGTGAAAATTGATATGAGGAAGGTACTTTAGCTTCCCAATCATACTGTATGAAAAGGACTAATAACAACTTGGTAATCATGTTCATGCACCGCATTGCATGTGCGTGGAAGTCGTTGGCACTGCAGGAGGTTGTCATGCGTAACGTAAGATGAAGACGCCGAGGGAGTGCTGGCGAGGGCATGCATCATTTATATATACACCCTTGCATTAACAAGAGTACTTTAGAGTTGTTTAATTGTATTGCCTTACCATTACTGCTTGATTGATTTGATATCATGTTAACTTTTACGGTATTGTTCCACTGAGTTGATCACTCACTCTCACGTTCTGGGGCGATGTTGTACACACCAACCAGACTCTGTCTTAGATGCAGATATTGACGCGACCCCTGAGGCAGAGCAGGAGTTCGAGGATGATGAGGCCGCATTTTCTTTTATGCAGTTCTCAAGCAGGTTCTTGTGAGCCATGTCCTGATGTGCGGGGGATTCTGGGTTATTGTAATAGATGATGTCATTTAATACCTGTATTTTTGATACAACCCTTGTAAGTATGGCCTAGCATGTTTACATATTTCAGGGACTTGCACATGTACACATATGTTTCTTTAAGTCTTCTGATTGCGTCTTTCACTTATCCCTGAATTATGTTTGCAGTTTGGCTTAATCTATCCCATGTTTTATGTACTCTTACAGACAACATACATCCATCATTAAATATGTTGCATAAGTGATGTTTTGAAACTCAGGAGCTGAGTTATGCTCGACCCCTGAATTTTAGGGCGTGACAAGTTGGTATCAGAGCATGAATTGGATTAAACCGGACCTGAGTTATGGTCACACACCGCACGCTGTCGCCACCTTAGTATAGGAGGGTGCGAGTTTATTGTAGAATTTGTTTATGTGTTTCCGTTGCTTCTATCGGCGAAAGTTTACTGAAAACGATCACCGAGATCTAGTCTGTGCGCACTCCTGATCACACACAACGACCCAAAATCTCTTCTAAACCGTCCATTGACGAGTTTAGATGGTTTATCTTCCCATCTCAGCCCTTAAAATGTCTGTAAACTCGAATCTGTATCAGATTCTATTCCTAGTGGTCCGGTATGCGTCGAATCGGACTAAGGGCCCGATCGAGGCAATTCCAGGGGGACCCACGGGGGACCCACATCATTTTCCACCTTAGGAACCAGGAGGACCTCGCCCAAATGGCGAATCATCGTCGAATGGTCCAGAGACCGGCGTTGACCTCGCCGGTTCGGCGAGCCCTCGCTGCCCAGCGGGCCAGGCCGGGTGGGCCGACTCAGGCCGACGCATGTGGGGTCTTGTATGGCCCACTCCTTCATGGTTGCTCGATTATAAACCCTTCTAAACACTATTTCCTTCACAAACTCACCCTCCAAGCTTTCCTTTTCTTCAAGTATCTCTTAAAACTCCACCAAAATCCCTCCCCAATCTCTTTCTTCTTCCATTTTCGTGCACACCCATTCAACCCATCTCAAAAATCCATCCCCATTGCTGTTTTCACTCCCTTTTCTTCTCATTTGAGCTCTCAAATCCTTTTTTGGGATCTCAAGTGTGTGGAAGCCTCACCATTCTTCTCATTTCTCCCTTTTCACTCATTTTCCATGGCCTTATTTGAGTTTGTCACGGCCATATTTTCCATCTCCACCTTTTTCTTTTTGATGGGGAAGAAGGGAGCGCCTGTGAATGAAGCCGGGCCTAGCCGCCCAACCCGTGCTGGAGGCCGAGAGGTTCAAACCAAGTGGGACCTTGATCCTCAAGCTCCCATTGGAAGAACCTCGTTGGTGGAGCTATCTCATGGAGTCTATGAAGGCCGTAGAGTCCTTTTTGAGGCTCATGTAGATCCGTGGCTGTTTGGCGAGTTTCTCTTGTTGGAGCACCTGAAAGGGGCCGGTTGGTGTCTCTTATTTGAGGGCGAATATCGCGCTAATGCGAGCACTATTCGAGCTTTTTATGCCATCATTCGTGATCCTTCGCTGGAGCCTCTGCAGTTCAAGATCCCTTGTGGAAGCGGTCGGGAGGCCACGGTCAACGTCGCTTTGATATCCCGACTCCTGAATATGCCGCTTGGTGAGGTGCATGTCAGTGAGAAGAATTTGAGCAGTACGCACGAGAGAGATCACCGCACGTGGCTCCTGTATGGTCGTCTAGTCGAATGGCAGCTAAATAGAAGCCTTCTAGCTGCCAACATGACGGACGACTTTCGCTTGCTTTACCACATGTGTACATTCAATGTTTATCTAAGGTGGAGCAACCGCAGCGAGTGTACGCGCCTGATGGTAGATTTTCTGTATCAGGTGGCGCAAGGAGAGAAGCTATGTGTGCCAATGTACATCTTGCGTCAGATTATCCTTATCGCTCGTTTGAATAGGAAGACCGAATCACACCCATTTGGCCGACTCATTTGTAAGCTTGCACATGAGTTTGGCTTCAGGCTTGGGGCAGAAAAGCCGGTACTTATACGCTACATTAATGAGACGACCCTAAATCAGATGGACATTAGCCTCGTCGACGACAAGCCTCAGAAAGTGAGGATTAGACAGAGAGCGATGAGGAAGAGAGTTATGGCGAGGGTGGAACTGAGATAGAAGAAGAAGAAGAGCAGGACGAGGAAGAGGTAGAGGCCCAGGATACGAGTGAGAGTTTTCCTCCTGTGGCACCAGAGCAGAGCGCATATCAGGCTACCAGGGATGCCCGTATCGCTCGGCTTGAGGAGGGTCAGGCTGTTCTACGCCAGGATATTATGGATCTTCGAGGCCCTGTGAAGCATAAGTTTAAGAAGGTGACTCGAACTCTGAAGTCTATCCTGTGTTATTTGCAGGATAAGGGTGCCCCGCCTCCATCTCCTGATTTTGACGAGTAGTTGCAGTTGTAGTCGTCCTTTGCCTTGTTTTGTTGTTTGTTGTTATGTGTAGTCGTTGTTGGCATAGTAGTTAGAAGTTGTTTGTTGTTTGCAGCTTTAGATGTTTTAGTTCACATGCTTTCTCTGTCGCGATTCATGTAATGCTGCACTTCTTGTATTGCGACAATTTTATTAAATGGAATGCATGTTGTTTATCGTAGAAGTTGTGCTGTGAATGCTGTGTGGGTGGATTATGTGGATGTTGAATCGTACAGGTTGCATCCTCTGTTGAATGTAGGGTATGCCTCTTAAGGGTTCGAAGACTTCGGCCCGTCTCTATTTGGTCGAGTCGCTTGCCGGGGTTTCTCCCCTGGGCGATAGCCAGACGGATCCACAGTCGGGCCCGTCTCATACTGGTGCTGGGCTGGATTCTCAGCCAGCTACTGGACCCGCTGGTAGGCCGACACATGTGATTCCACCTATGGCTCATCCAGTCACGCCTTCGGTTCCTGAGCAGAACCGTGCATCTGCATCGATGCCGTATGCATCTTCGTCTACTCCGCCTCCTGATAGGTTTGAGCAGATGATGTTGTTGATGCAACAACAGCAGATTCAACAGCAGCACCACCACCAGCAGCAACAGCAGCAGTTTCTGTCTTCCACGGCTGGCATCTTTGCTCAGTCGATGGGGGCGACTCCACCTGCTTCCCCTATGCACCCATCTGGGAGCGCTAGTGTGAGCAGCACATTTGAGTGATTCCAACGCTTACGACCTCCCACATTTGCGGGTTATCATAGACCCGAGGGGGCCGAGTACTGGATTGATCGCATCTTTAAGATGCTGAAGCCGCTGCACTGTTCTGAGGTTGAGCAGGTCGAGCTTGCCTCCTTCATGTTTGAGAAGGAGGCCAGTTTATGGTGGGACAGTGTTCTTCGCACTGTTGCGGAAGGGTATGAGTGGTCGTGGCAGGCGTTTGAGGCACGCTTCCACGAGAAGTATTTTCCGATTACGTACCGACACGAGAAGGAGAGTAAGTTCCTTCGCCTTCGTCAGGGAGGGATATCGGTGACGGAGTATGAGAACCGGTTTACTAAGCTGAGTCGCTATGCTCATTTGCTTCTGAGTGATCAGCCGATGAGGATGTGGCATTTTTCTGAGGGGTTGAGGCCTGAGATCCGATCAAAGATGTGTTGTGCTAGCATATCTTCCTATGCGGAGTTGGTGAGCATGTCCCTGCGAGCTGAGCAGGACGGGGACAGGTCGTCCCGTATGTGAGCACCTATGGTTCCCAGACCACGACCTGACTTTCAAAGTGCACTATTTCTCGGCAAGAGGCCGCGGGCAGATTCTCCTCCGAGGCGTTCAGCGCCGCCCGCTCAGCAGATGCGATTGGACTTACACTGTTCGTATTGTAGGAAGATGGGGCATTCGGATCGTACTTGCTTTACGAGGATGCGGGACAGTGGTTTTACTCTACCGCAGAGGATCAGCCGTCCGATGCCTCAAGTTATATCACCTCCACCTCTTCGGTTAGCGCCAGCTTACCTATCTTTTAGACCTCCTGTACCTCGCTTCAGGCCACCTCAGCGGCTCATGGTTCCTCCACCGAATCACTAGCAGCAGGCTCGAGTTCACGCGCTCTCAGCTGAAGCGCCCGTGGCTAACTTGGTGCCGAGATCCTTTGACGTTACTGCTCACATCTAAGGTATTCCCGTCTCTATGTTAGTGGATACAGGGTCCACTACCTCTCTTATATCGTATGCGGCAGTTAGGCGCCTAGGTTTGGGCACTGTTTCTATGAAGGGAGTCACGCTCACTACCGCTACAGGGATCTCCTCTGCTATGAACAAGCGTTGTATGGATTGTCTGATTGATCTAGGGAGTGGATCGATTCTTGTTGACTTTTTTGTCGCACCTCTTTACCATTACGATGTCATTATGGGTATGGATTGGCTCACGAGGATGCGAGTAGAGATTGATTGTGAAGCTAGGTCGGTGACAATCCATGGACCTGAGTGCGAGACAGTTACTTTCCTAGTTCAGGTCAGTTACCCTTTTCGTCTTAGTTATTATAATTCTCTGTTGGAGAGTATTGTTGGATCGGCGTTTGAAAGCACACCTGTAGTTCGGGAGTTTGAAGATGTGTTTGAGTCGATTCCTGGATTACCCCCTCAGCGCGAGATTGATTTTACTATCGATCTCATGCCTGGTGCGATGTCCATTTCTTTGCCCACCTATCGTATGCCTCCGAGTGAAATGGAGGAATTGAGGAAGCAGATAGATAGCTTGTTGAATTTGAGTTTTATTTGGCCTAGTGTGTCTCCTTGGGGAGCACTTATTCTGTTTGTGAAGAAGAAGGATGGTTCCTTGCGATTATGTATTGATTATCGCAGGTTGAATCTAGTGACTGTGAAGAACAAGTATCCTTTGCCCAGGATCGATGATCTATTTGATCAGTTGAAGGGGGCACGATACTTTTCGAAGGTTGATCTGCAGTCAGGGTATCATCAGTTACGCATCAAGAATGAGGACGTGCAAAAGACCGCTTTCAAGACTAGTTTCGGCCATTATGAGTTCCTTATGATGTCGTTCGATCTTACGAATGCACCGGCCATGTTCATGGATCTGATGAACAAGGTGTTTCGGCCATTCTTGTTCTGATTCGTCATTGTCTTTATCGATGACATTTTGATATATTCTGCGAGTCGGGAAGAGCATGAGGAGCACTTAAGAGCGGTCTTGAATACTCTCAGGAAGAATCAGCTTTTTGCACAGTTCAAGAAATGCGATTTCTGGAAAGAGGAAGTCAAGTTCCTAGGACATGTGGTGTCCAAGGAGGGGATAGCTATCGATCTTGCTAAGGTAGCTGTAGTTCAGGACTGGAAGCAGCCAGTTACTAAGGTGAGAAGCTTTCTGGGTCTAGCAGGCTATTATCGAAGCTTTATACGAGACTTCTCGAAGATAGCCAGACCGTTGTCTCAGTTGACGCGGAAAGATTTGAAGTTTGCTTGAATGAGAGGGCGGAGATAACTTTTCATGAGCTGAAGGACAAGTTGACGTCCGCCCTTGTGCTAGTATTGCCAGAGCAAGAGGTTAAGTATACGATATATACTGACGCCTCTTGCGTTGGCGTGGGTTGTGTCCTTATGCAGAAGGACAGGGTGATTGCTTATGCTTCGAGACAGTTGAGGAAACATGAAGAAAATTTTCCTACACACGACCTGAAGTTAGCAGCTGTCATTTTTGCATTAAAGCTCTAGAGACATTACCTCTACGGAGAGGAGTTTGAGCTCTTTTGTGACCACAAGAGCTTTAAGTATATTTTCACGCAGCGTGACTTGAATATGAGGTAACGCCGATGGATGGAAACATTAAAAGACTTTAAGTTTGATGTTTCTTACCATTCGGGTAAGCCGAACCTTGCGGCAAATGCATTGAATCGCAAGAAGGCTATAGAGTTTGCGGCTCCATTAATGATAGCAGAGTGGGATATGCTGGAGTTTGTGCGAGACTTTAAGCAGAAACTTACGGTGGAAGAGCCGTATGAGGTTATCGTACACATTCGTATACAGCCCCTCATTGATGAGAGGATCGTTGCAGCTCAGGCAGATGATGAGCTTTTGACGAAGATGAGAGAGCGGGTTGGTACAGATGAGGACTCCGAGTGGAGTGTTAGTTCAAATGGGGAGCTACGATTTCATGGCCGGTTATGTGTCCCAGACATTCCTGACTTGAGACGGGAGGTTCTCGATTCAGCCCATAATTCTAAGCTTGCGATGCATCCAGGTAGCACGAAGATGTATCAAGATATGAGAAGATCTTATTGGTGGGACAACATAAAGGTTCACATTACTGAGTTTGTATCTCGTTGTCTCACGTGCCAGCAGGTCAAGGCAGAGCATCGCTGACCTCTTGGGTTGCTTCAGCCCATGCCCATAGCAGAATGGAAGTGGGACTTCATCTCTATGGATTTTGTTTCAAGGCTACCGAGAATGAGGAAGGGACATGACTCTGTTTGGGTGATCGTCGACCAATTGACGAAGTCGGCTCATTTCTTACCGACCAGAGTCACAAACCGTGCAGACGAGTTGGCTAGGTTGTACATCAAGGAGATTGTACGTCTGCATGGAGTTCCCTTAGAGATTGTGTCTGATAGAGACATGCGATTCACATCTATCTTCTGGACTCGTATCCAGGAAGCGATGGGTGTGAAATTGAAGTTCAGCACTGCGTTTCATCCACAGACAGACAGGCAGATAAAACGTGTAAATCAGATTCTGGAAGACATGTTGCGAGCTTGTGTTTTGGATTTCAAGGACAGTTTGGATGATTGTCTCCCTTATGTAGAGTTCGCGTATAACAACAGTTTCTAGGTGAGTATCGGCATGGCTCCCTACGAGGCATTGTATGGTCGCCCGTGCAAAGCACCGCATTGCTGGGCAGAAGTTGGCGAGCGTAGTTTGATTGGCCCGGAGTTGGTGCAGGCGACTTCAGAGAAAGTTGACATTATTCGACGTCGACTTCTGACAGCCCAGAGCAGGTAGAAGAGTTACACTGATACGAGGCGGCGACTGCTTGAGTTTGAGGTTGGAGACCATGTATTTCTTAAGGTTTCCCCTATGAAGGGAGTTCTGCGGTCAGTAAGAAGGGAAAGATCACGCCAAGATTTATTGGTCCATTTTAAATTCTGGATCGAGTACCGCCTTGCTTTGCCCACACCACTTGCGGGCGTGCATAACGTATTTTATGTTTCTATGCTGAAGAAGTACGTTCCTGATCCTTCGCATATTATCAGTTGGGAGCAGGTGCAGTTGAGCGAGGATGCCACATATGTACTGCGACCGACGCGTATCCTAGACAGGAAGGAGCAAGTATTGTGTAGCAAGGTCATCCCTCTTGTGAAAGTACTATGGATGCATCATAGTGAAGAAGAGGCTACTTGGGAGACTGAAGCTGAGGTCAGAAAGAGCTACCCTCAAATCCTTGAGGAATATGAGAAGGTACGAATTTCGAGGACGAAATTTTTCTTTAAGGGGGGTAGATTGTAATGACCTGAAAAATTTCGTGCTAAGACCCGAGTATAACCTCTATTTTTCCTTAGAAGTTATTTGTGGGTTATTTAGCGCTAAACTCGATTGCTTGTGAAATTAGCATCAATCACTTTAAATTTCATCTGCAGGACTCAAAACCTGTAGAATCGTTAGCGCTATGTTACTCTGAAATCTGGGATTCAACGCTAAATCCAGTTGCTCTTGGAAATTTTTAGAAGCTTTGGATCAGATATGAACCGCGCGTCGAAAGTCCGATAGCGATGATCTTAGACAGTTCTGGTCACCATGTTGGACTTGACCATCACCTCAAAAATCAAGTTCAGATGATGTCCTCAGTCGATTTGATTGAGTCCGGAGTGAAGAGTGTGAGAACAGTGAGAAATTAAATATGATTTTAAGAAATCTAAGTCATGTCGCTTGCGCGACGATTTTAAGCAATCTGACCGTTGGATTCTGACCCAATTTCACCCTCGAATCAGGGAAGATGGCCCAGGCATGTCATAGTGCTTGTGGACCTGATCGAGTTTCAGTGACTGTTAAATTAAGAGTAGTCCGCCACGGCTGATTTGTAAATTCGATCGGTACGAAAACTCAGTCTGACCTAGATCCATGGTCAGTGAGCTTAAGTCCGACCGCACGTGGAGAAAGGACCACCGGAAGTGCTCCGTTGGATCGAGAGAGGCCTGATTTGGTTATAACCTAAGTATACCTTGGCCCTGGGGCTATTTTCATCAATGTTAGGCCTATATAAAGACCTTAAAACCCTCACTCTCTTTTCCATATGAATTTCCTAAACCCTAGCTAAGAAAGAGAGAGGAAAAGAGAGAGAAAGTGAGAGAGAAGTTGGTGAATCATCTCAAGATTCTTTCCTGTAACTCTACATCCTTAAACCATCACTTTTGAATCGTTATTCCGGCGATTCTAAGTTCCTTCTTGGGTAAATTAATCTAACCCTAATCTGTTTAGAGCTTAGAATAGTCTATGTGTTGATGTAGCTCATTTTTCTTCTTGCCTTAGGTTATCTAGTCGCCGTTGACGAAGACATATCGTCTGAATCAGTTCGGTGTGCTTTTTCTTGTTTAAGGTGCGAACTATATTCGTATAGGTTATGGTTTTCAAGGCTTTCAATGTCAGTCAATGGTTTATTCTTGTTGTGGGTGCATTTTCACATGCCAAATGCTATGTTTATTTTACGTTCCTGTTATGTATGTGTTATATTGAGATTTGTGTATTTTATGTATATGTAGGAAGTATCGTATACGTATAAATATGAA
Source organism: Magnolia sinica (assembly GCF_029962835.1). Lineage (NCBI taxonomy): Eukaryota > Viridiplantae > Streptophyta > Magnoliopsida > Magnoliales > Magnoliaceae > Magnolia > Magnolia sinica. The sequence goes on along the minus strand of NC_080590.1, from coordinate 66,370,448 downwards.
CACGTGCTTGCCATGATTATTTGTCGTGTACTTGTGCTAGTTGTATGTGTGTTAACTCCTTGGCAAAAGGAATTGTCTAAATGCGTGTATTCCAACATACGTCATGTATGTTGACCTATGTAGTCTAAGTGTTTGTAGAAATGTCTGAATGGTCTAAAGTGTAACATATTATCCTATTTGCGGGCGTTGAGAAGCGATTCTCAACTCTCTTATTGGTGTGTATGATTTCCTACATGCAAGTCATATGCTTTGTTGTTTAACTTCAAGTATTACTTATGTGTAAATTCATGTTAAGTTGATATTCTTCAAATGCTCACATATTGTCTGATTTGAATTGTTGTTCCATTACTGTTTTAAGTATTGATATGAATATCTATTGTAATGGAATGTGTTTGGGACTATGAAATAGTCCAGGAAATCGGTAATCGGCCTTGAGTTTGTGGCTGAGGTTGTTTTCGCCACGAAGGACGTGATTTGATGAACCCGAGTCGTATTAGAGTTGTCGGCAGTGGTTTGGCCACACGGAGTGTTTGCGCACTCTATGTTGATCAACCCAACGTGCGTTCGTGCTAGTCGAGTTCGTTAAGTAACTCGATTGTCCGATGTGTGTTAACCATGTATGGACGCTATTGCTTGAATCTAGGGTACCAAACTTACCGATGAAATCCCGTTAACCGTTGTACCTAGATCCGCTAAGACTCATGAGCCGGACATAGTGGTCTGGGACACCGTGGTTGAGCTGTCGGCCTACGCTGGGGTGACGAGCCTCCCCGTAGTGACCAGTGAGCACACTAGATTCGTGAGCTGATTATGGTGGTATGAGACACTATACTCTTGTTGTCGGCCTACATTGATTGGTGACGAGCCCTTTGTAGTGACCTCGAGCATACCTTGATATTGCATTAAGGCGACGAGCCTTAGAGTTGTAACGAAGGTATGATAGGCGTGCATTAATTGGTGACGAGCCCTTTGCAGCGACCTAAAACCATATGATCGTATGAGATGGCCTAGGACTGACGACCCTAGAATGGATCACTGTGTGGAAATTGATATGAGGAAGGTACCTTAACTTCCCAATTCTGCTGTATGAAAAGGACTAATAACAACTTGGTAATCATGTTTATGCACCGCATTGCATGTGTGTGGAAGTCGTTGGCACTACGGGAGGTTGTCATGCGTAACGTAAGATGAAGACGCGAGGAAGTGCTGACGAGGGCATGCATCATTTATATATACACCCTTGCATTAACAAGAGTACTTTAGAGTTGTTTAATTGTATTGCCTTACCATTACTGCTTGATTGATTTGATATCATTTTAACTTTTATGGTATTGTTCCACTGAGTTAATCACTCACTCCCATGTTCTGAGGCGGTGTTGTACACACCAACCAAACTGTCTTAGATGCAGATATTGACGCAACCCCTGAGGCAGAGCAGGAGTTCGAGGATGATGAGGCCGCATTTTCTTTTATGCAGTTCTCAGGCAGGTTCTTGTGAGCCATATCCTGATGTGCGGGGGATTCTGGGTTATTGTAATAGATGGTCATTTAATATCTGTATTTTTGATAGCAACACTTATAAGTATACCTGGCATGTTTACGTATTTCAGGGACTTGCACATGTACACATGTTTCTTTAAGTCTTCCGCTTGCGTCTTTCACGTATCTCTGAATTATGTTTGCAGTTTGGCTTAATCTATCCCATGTTTTATGTACTCTTACAGACAACATACATCCATCATTAAATATGTTGCATAAGTAATGTTTTGAAACTCGGGAGCTGAGTTATGCTCGACCCCCGAATTTCAGGGCGTGACAGAGTAGTGCCTATGGTCGTGGGCATGCCTGCCGGATTTTGACATCGAAAGGGAGAAGAGCAAGGAGAGGCTACAATGGAATACGATTGAGGTGCAATCCACCTCATCGCCTCCCCCTTTTTTTGAATCCTTAATTATGATTTGGGTATCGTAACCCTAATTGCTAGATTTAGGGATCGAAAACCCCAATTAATGGATTTAGGGATTAAAAACCCCAATTGTTTGATTTGGGAATTAAAATCCCTAATTCCTGATTTGGGAACCGAAATTCCAATTGTTATATCTGGGAATTAAAATCCCCAACTTTTGTTATTTGGAAATATAAATCCCCAATTTTGGGAATTAAAATCCCTGATTTCTGATTTGGGAATTGGAATCCCTTAATTGTTGATTTGGGATTCGAAATCCCCAATTGCTTAATTTAGGATTCGAAATCCCTAATTACCTGATTTGGGATTCAAAATCCCTAATTGCCTGATTTTATCCTCCATACTTGATGAACGGTCTCTAATACCAATTGTAAGACTTTATGCGGAATTGCAAAAGGATCTTGTTGTGCATTGAGTATGAAGATCATACGAATGAAATAGCGTACTTTGTTGGGACACCATTGATGTAGGCCAGATGTCGTAGTCTTCCTCTCCTTACACCCTTAGAGAAGCCCTGATGAGAATTATTGCTTCTGTTGATGTGTTGGAATGGGGAGCCATACCTATTTTATAGTTATAGAGGGCAGCGAAGTTTGAAACCCATCGAAACTCCTTTCCCTATGGCTCCACACGAATCTGTTAATCCCAGTCCCACTTGGATACCGTTTGTGTATTACAATTCTAGCATCCCACCCCTTACACGAACCTAAATGGATCACAACTTAGTGGGGTCCACTGGTACACCAATCACATTATCCAACCCTTTGGACAATCCAAATCATTAATCAATAAGGCTCACCTTACAGAATTCTTACATACGGGTCTATAAAAAAAATCAACTTCAAGCTTGACAATGCTAGTTCGCTTAGTAAATTCCAACTTTTTGAGTTGGAGGAGATCCGAAATGAAGCATATAACAACACTAGAATTTACAAGGACCGAATGAAGGTATTCCATAATAAGAATATCTTTTGGAAATCGTTTGAGCCATATCATAAAGTTCTTTTGTATAATTTTAGACTCCATCTATTTCCGGGTAAGTTGAGATTCAAATGGACTGGCCCTTTCATTATTAAAAGTGTTTATCTATTCGGGACTATTGAGATTGAAAATCCTTCGAACTGTAATGTTTTTAAATTAAATGGACAAAGGTTGAAGCCATTTGTTGAGAAGTTTTCAAAGGACAAGTCCATACCTCTGGAAGATCATGTTTATCAGGATTGATCTCCTAGTCTGATGAAGATCCATTATAGTAAATTAGGTTGTTTTGTTTCTTTTTCATTTTTTTTTTGTTCTGACGACTTAGAGAATCTGCGCGCTTATGAGTATTCATCCTCTCAAGTACTCTCTGTCCTCTACTTATTACTTTTCAATTGCTCTCATGTTGCTATTATTTTTCTTCGAATCATCTTTTTCAACATTGAGGACAATGTATCATTTAGGTTGGGGGGTGGATTTCATGTCGAAAGTTCTTCTAATCATTTGTCTTGTTTCTATTTTGGGTTAAATTTTTGAAAAATAAAATTAGAAGTTTTGAATTATGTGTATGTATGTGATTTGAAAGTAGTTTGAATACTGAAAAGCTAAGGCACTTGGTTATATTGAATTTGAAAGTTTATATATTGGTATATTTGTAGAAATCAAATATAAGTTCTTTTCAGTAATATTCTGATGAAAATTTATAAACATTGATTAATCATGAATTTCAAAATTCACATCTACCTTACACTGCTAGGGTTTATGTTTGGTACAATATTTGTTAACCCGATGATTGTTAGAGTGTAAGGAACCAAGCATGTTGAAACTTGGCTATCCTCTCATTTGTTTCTCTAAAATTAAATAAATAAATAAAAAAAATAAAAATAAAAAAAATACATAGAAAAAGGGCTACCTATTTTTATTTTTTTAAAAAAAATAGAATATTAAAAAAAAAAAAAATAGAAAAAGAAAGAAGAGTCTTTTAAAAAAGAAAAATAATTGATATTCTAACTCTGGAAAAAAAAAAAGAGTGAAAAGAAGAATGAAAAGTGTAAAATCCATCAATGTGAAAAAAAAAAATGAGAATAAGTTGGAATGTCTGCTGGATAGCTAGCAAGGTTTTGACTCAGTGTGTCTTTGGTTGATCTGCGTACTTCTGGTGATTGTTGGTGTAATCATTACTATAGAGAATTGATTCCCTAGTTGGTGTTTAAGTTTAGAATTCACTTAGTACCATGGTATTCGATGTTTGGAATTCTTCCACTAGTTAATTAGTGTTTTGAACTCGTAATTGATTATATACTAAGTGTATTGGGATCTAGGCTGGAAATTAGACTGACACCATTCACAAAGCTTTGTGCCTTGGAATTTGGTTATTTTGATAACTTCGTGTTACATGAATATACAAAGTTTGTCCTTTAAGGATGTTTTTTTGAAGTCTTTGATTTTGAAATATTTTCCCATGTTTTGCTCAAAACTGGTAAAATACCAGTTGGGGAGTGTGATAAGTGCTAAATATTACATATTTATCCCCAATTTTATATCCATTTCTCTTGCATTTGAATGGTAAATTGGCATGATTAAGTGGTTTTTCAATATGCAGAAGAATTTAAAAGTTCAAATATGAAGATGGAGTATGAAGTGATGAGAAAGAGAAGTTTAAAGATGATGACGAATCAAGTACTTTAGATGAAGGAAGACCGCCAATCAAGAGCTAACAATTCAAAAGAATCGGTTCGGGAAAACCGGTCTTTGAGTATCTAGGCATGGTTTATGCCATGATCAGTACAGGTGTTCCTGGATCAAGAATTTTTTTTATCAATCAATCAGATGCTTTAATTGATCAAGAGACCTTCAATTAGACTCGATTGGAAGTCAATCAATCAAGAGAATTTGGTAAAATTGACAAAACTCTCTAGACACTTTTTGACACATTTGATTCGAACAAAGGTGGAGATTGATCGATCAAGAAAATACTTGATTGTTTTAATTTGGTTGATGGACAGTTTTGAGCATCTTAGATTCAATCGACCAGGAGGTTTTGACTAATCGAAGACATCAATCGACGGTGCACGTAAAGTTGCGTAAGTGTGTAAGTTTCAAAGTTGGTGGAAGCAAAAGCTATTTAAGGAGGTCTTAACTTCCTCTATAGAAGGTTCCAGAGCTGGAAGCTGCAAAGGGAGATTCTAGATGGTTTGGTGATATCGCTAAGAAAAGCATTCTTCAACTGTCGATATCATCAATCAGGATAAGGAGAGTCCTCAAGTAGCAAAGGCATCTTTGGAGCATGATCAGCTTGAAAATTTCCTTGAATCATATGGCATTCTCACATAAACAAAACATGGCTAGTAGATAATTATTTGGTTATTGTAGAAAGCGATCAGTTCTTCCGATCTTGTTCAGGCGATGTCTTTCTCAATTCCAGAAGTTGAGGAGCCTATGTAGAAGAAGCTGTAGAAGAACACCACGGTTCAGGTCCCGACACATGGGGGATTAATTCAGCTGCAAGGATCGTGAATCAATGGAAGGGAAGAATGAGACCATAATAGTGAAGTGACCCCCGACCGAGACCTAGATGGCAACCTAACCGCAGAAGAGAAAGGGAACCCCCCCAAAGCTAGAACATAGGCGCCAACCTCTCCGCCACCAGCACAAGTGAATAAGAAAAGATCATGTCTCCTAAGGTGGCAGTACCACCCTCTACAGGTCGAGTTACGAGATCTCAAGTGCAAGTACTCGACGCCGTGAATCAACAAATTCGGGTGATAGACGAAGTAGTTGATTCGACGATCTCTCCTTTTGGGAGTCAGCAGAAGCCCCTCCTAATAGATAGGGGCATCATCAAAGGTGCGAGGAGGATTTTCGAACAGGTCACTGAACTTATATCACTATTGGTTCGGCAGGTCATTCATTGATTCCTCCCTGGTTGAAAAGAAAAATGAGTGAGTCTAGCTACTTCGATTGGCGAGGGGGAAAGAGAGAAGCGAAGGCGGAGCTCTATCTTCTTTAGCTTCTTCTAGTTATTCTTCTCCAACCTTCGATTCTAGTTTATTTTTTAGTTTTTTGTTTTAAGATTCTAGCTGTGCTTTGATAATCTCTTAGCCAAGGCCAAGGAGTGAACCTTTTAATGAGTTTTTGTTATTAATTCATTTTTAATTCAAAGATTATGGTTTTATTGATCAATTGAGATTGTTTTGATTGAATTCTTAATATTGATGAATGTTTTGATATGTAAAATCCATTAATCTATTGTTAACTATGGACACAATAGATGCTTGGAATTCCTTATAATCAATTACTTAATTCTTTATGGGAAATCAATCAATTGAGATCTATAACTTTTGTTGAGAATTATAGTTAGTTTACTTGTTTTGTCTTCCAATTAGAAGGAACCCTTATTCAATTCGAATTAAGTTATCGATGTTGAATTGATGAATTAGTCTTAAGGATTGATTGGAAGTGGATCCCTAACGCCTTAGTTTGTGTTTATTGATTGTTTTTAACATTTTTTTTATTCTCCCTAAAGGAAAAATCTAGATTCTATTGCTTTTTAGTAATGCTCTACCCTCTAGTCCTTAGTGGATCCACCTCAGTCTTACCGAGTGTATACTACTTTGCAAACCTCTACTTGGGTTAGCATAGTCAGCAATGAACTCCCAAACTGGAATGACTCATGTGGATGGTCTGTGAACCTGGGATTCTAAATAAGGGCCTCGGCGATGGAGAAGGAAGTGGTTAGTTACCCTTCTCTGCTCACACACTTGTGCGGTCTTTACTTTCCATGATTTTGAAAATTTTGAGGATTTACAAAGCCCTAGAGAATTATTACTATCAAGGCTAGAAGTAAAATGCCAATTGATGTTGGAACTGCAGAGACGCTCTGCTCAATGTCAACCTAAGCTTCAAAGAAAATAAAGAAAAAAATTGAAGTAAAATAATCGCAATCACGATTGTGGAGACAAGGCTAACGTCAATCTTGATTGTGGTTTAATGCAAGTAAAGAGAATGTGGTTTAATGCAAGTAAAGAGAATGTTATTGCTACAAAGTAAATGGAAGAGATAATCAAATATCCCCAATTCCAACTGTGATTGTATAGGATCTGAATCAATGAAAGTGTAGACTTTCTCTTTTTCTCCTTTTTCTTTTATTTTATTTTCCTACTCATTTTTTCCTTTTTCCTCTCATTTTTGTGGCTTATTTCTCTCTTTTGCCTCTCTTTACCTTTGCCTCCCCCATCCTCTTCCTCTTTTCGAGTGGGCATAGCCTACGTATATGGTAAAAGTTGAATTCTTGTTGGTTGCCTATTCCTGGAGTACGTGCCCTAGAAAACCAATATAAGCCCTAATACATTGGCCATGTGGATATGACATTATTGATCTTGGTCGTAGATCATGATGACCATGGGTCCCATGTAGACAACTTAACGTGCCTTGGTATATAGGGTCATCTTGATCTTAAATGTATATGTTAGTTAAGGATTGAGTCCTCTTGTAGTCCTTGGAAATAGAGATTAAACAACCAGTCATTAATTGGGGAAAGTTGTAATCCATGAATATCAATATCTTGTATAAACCTGTGAACACCGCAGGAGCCCGCACCCAACTCTCCTTCACCCAAAATGAAAAGAAGAAAATGCAAAACTGATTGAGAGAGAGCTTATTTGTTTTTGAAAACCTTTAAGCAACTATTATACAGGGAACAAGGGGGGGGTTGGGAAAACTTAGAATAGAGCCTTCATGGGCCACCGTGTTGTTTATATCTCTTAAGTCATCTTGACATCTGTAGCTTAGAGAGCAAATAGCCCCGGTTGTTCATGGAAGTTAACTATACAAATATATGTTGGATCACATTCATAATTGTAGAGTATTCATGCCCACACTGCATTTGTATATGCATACAAATATCCTATGCACCTAATTATTTGGATCAGTCATGCTAAGGTATAGGAACACTCGCACATAGAAAATGTACTCACTGGGCTTCCTAAAGCTCATTCTTTCTATTGTTGGATTTTTCAGATAAGGTAAGCAACATGAGTAGTATGGCATGGATCGTATACAGACGTTACTTGATTTTCTTTTTGTTTTTTGTTTTTTTTTTTTTTTTTTTAAGAATATGCAATGTATCTTATAATGGAACTGGTGCATTTTTATTTTATTTTTTTAAAGTATGAATGATGTATGATAATGTGAAATTTTTTTGTTTTCCTTCACGTGGAAACTACAACTTTACTGCTCAAATAAACTCATATACTCAAACAAAAAATTTTACAAAATGTCCCCATAACATGCTCGAATTTGGGACAGCGGCACGTGTGTGGGATGCTGGGTTCAGAGAGCGAATAGTCATATACCTTGCAAATAGGGAAGGGCCCTAAGGAACTGAATTCCTCAATTTGTGAAACCCAGGTGTAGTTCAGTGTTTTCCAAAGAAAAGGGTTAGGCAAGGATGGCATACATGGGCCACACATGTATAGGTGCTTTCACCTATAAATGTTCACCAATTCTCAAGTTTCCCCCTCGTCTTTAACTTGGACCATGCTAATGCCCAGACAGTCTTGTGAGGCAGGCTTTGATTACCAATCCCTTTTAAAAGTCACATTGATCTGATGATGCTTACCATTCCCAGTCATGGATACAAAATGTACAATTCATATTGACCCCAGTTCCGGATATGGCTGATTTCTGGGATATCCCCTGACGTAAAGGAGACCCATCAAACGCACGGTGTTGATGTTTGACACACATCACGATGGGGCCCACACAGCTCGACCTTATAGTACCATTTCCCTATATATATATATATATAAAAGACTTTATCAGTGATTTGATTGTCCATCATGGTCTACCTTTGATTCCCATCCCTCCCAAAGTAACTTTAATCAAATTTGACTTTACTATACCTTTAAAAGTCCACTCAATATTGGACCATTCATCATGTGGGACCCACCTTTGATTAACGATCCATCTTTGAAATTCCTTGGATCTGATGACCCTATCAGATCAAGGATATGTAATGCGTGCCCCATATTAATTACAATAGAGAAGTATAATTATTAATATCGATCATCCATCACAAGGAAACTACCTTTGATTCCCTATACCAATTCACGTTGGTTGGATGATCCTAACCATCCGATTAATGAAGAGGAAATGGATGACCTAAGTTTTATTATACCAAAGAGGGCAAAGTCAGTGATATTTATCGTAGGCAGCACATCTTCTGTGCTTCATTAGGAAAGAAATATAAGCTACCTGGGGCCGAGAAATTCTACTAAGCAAGCTATTGATTAACGATCCATCTTTGAAATTCCTTGGATCTGATGACCCTATCAGATCAAGGATATGTAATGTGTGCCCCATATTAATTACAATAGAGAAGTATAATTATTAATATCGATCATCCATCACAAGGAAACTACCTTTGATTCCCTATCCCAATTCACGTTGGTTGGATGATCCTAACCATCCGATTAATGAAGAGGAAATGGATGACCCAAGTTTTATTATACCAAAGAGGGCAAAGTCAGTGATATTTATCGTAGGCAGCACATCTTCTGTGCTTCATTAGGAAAGAAATATAAGCTACCTGGGGCCGAGAAATTCTACTAAGCAAGCTATTGAACAGGATTGATGAATGGACCACATGTACACTGCCGTATTGAATGTTGCCTGTTGGTCAAACCTTGTACCTGCTCAATCTCCACACATGAAAAGTCCCACCTGATAGGCTCAACCAGCACATACCCAATCGGTACATCCAATGGATGGTTGTAATTGATGCATATATACTAACTGGAAACTAACATAATATTCATTACAACTGATTATCAGAGACATTCCTTCTGGGACAGAAATGGGCCATGATGATGAAAGAATTTCATACAGCCAAAGAAGCAAAAATGAATTCAACAAATTTATTAAAACTGTAATAATCACTATCTATTCCTCAGAAGAAGTATTCATGTGAGATCAAACGAGTCATATAAAACGATGGTCTGGATGTATGGTGAGTTCCCCTTTTGTATATGATTTTTTTCTCAATCCTTGTGTGAGTGGGGGGAATCTTTGGGGAAGAACTGATTTGCATATCTCTCTGCCTTTGTTCCAGATCGATGGTCGTAATACTCGACGACTGCAGCTCCAGCCAATGCTGCCAGTGTAAGTGCCTGAGCATGCAGCCTGTAAAAACGCATCCCAAAACAAGAACGGTTATTTCCATGGGATGGAGAACCTGTGTCTTTAGTCTCCAGGTGTTTAAGCAAAAGATATGCAAATGAGACATGGGGAAAGAGGAAATTTGCCTTCACGTGGCACGCTTGTCTAAAGATCCAGGCAATCCCTGCAAATGAACATGTTCTAAGCCTAAAAATCAGGCGAGCCATGCATGTTGGGCACCTAACAAGTCATGGACTATCTTAATTTTGAGATGAAAATTTTCATTAAGCATGAAATTGCCACCATCTTGATAAGAGGCGGACCATCTTGATTTTGAGGCCCAGGCATGTTCATGGTAGGCCCCATCACATGAATAACCTGGACCATGCACAAGAATGTCATGTTCATTGCATGTTATGGCGGGGTCCACTTTGCAGGGATATCCACGAGAAGGGCTGTCAAAAGTAAAAGGGCACATTTATAGAAGATATGCAAATTGGAAGATAATTGTTTAAAAAGGGAACTCAGATATTTGATTGCGCTCTTCACAGTGTGTGATCTAAACAAGTGAGATCTTTGAGAGAATTAACTTCAATGATATCAGAATTGAGTGATCTTAACTCATTTTCCAAACATGGAATCATTGCATATTTTTATCTATTAATAGCAACTATATAACAGATTGACCACATGCATGTTTGGATGCATGCAATTATTATCAAATAAAGTGGAAACAAATTGCAAGTAGCTTTTTCTTCTTCTTCTTCTTCTTCTTCTTCTTTTTCCTTTTTCCCTTTAATAGATGATCAATACACTAAAAACCCCCAAAAGCAAATAAATGAAACACGAAATCCAAATGCAGGAGGTCACCCCACCTCATTCAAAAACAGCATAACTCAAGCGAGGGGAAAACCAAGGCCATCCCAACCTGGCTTGCCCAACATAAGTTTGGGTCGAGTTGCCAGGATTCTCTGGTGGGGTTGGGATTGGAAAACCCTAACCCAATTTGAAATCAGGTCAGGTTTGGGTTGGGCAAATCTGGGTCGGCATAGGTTGGGTTGGGAATAATCACACATGTATTTAGGTCAGGTTTGGGTATAAAGGAATTCAGATTAGATTTGGGTTGGGCACCTTGTGTTGGAATTTGGGTTGCGAGTCGGGTCCTCTTGCGGTCATGTCAGACTTGGCTTGACTCTCAACTCAACCCAACCCAACCTCTGCCCAAGTTGCACCCTACCAACTAGAGCTGTACATGAGTCAAACTGAGTTGAGCTTGGCACTGCTCGGCTCAGCCAGCAGCCAACCCCAGCTCAAACTCGGCTCGGCCCTCAAGCCTGACCATCCAGCTCTACCTGGTTTGGTCAGCAGCTCGGGCCAGCTCGAGCCAAGTTCAGAGGAGGAGAGGGGGCAAATAGAGAGAGAGAGTACTGGAGGATGGCTCGGGCTTGGTGTAAGCCAGATCGGAGGGATTGGCCGGAACTTCGGTCAGAGAGGGATAGAGAAATGGGTGGGGTGGTGGGTTAGGGTCCAGCCGCTGGAGAGAGGAGAAAGGGGGGTGGGTTTTAGATGGACACTGGTCAAACGAGTCAAACCCGATCTGAGTCGAACCGAGTCCAGTTCAAGCCAAGGACCGAGCCAAGCTCGGTCCAGCACAGACTCGGCTCGAATTTTTTCGAGCTACCAAAAATTAGTTCGACTCGGCCCAAACCCAGTTTCGAGCCGAGCCAAGTCGAGTCAAGCTTTATCGAACTGAGTCAAGTGAGTTAATCGAGCTAACTCGGTTCATGTACAGCTCTACTACCAACTACCCAAACAAGAGATCACACAAAAAAGAATTGCATCCTAATCCCTTCACAACAACAGAATCAAACTCCTTACAAAAACAGGCAGCACCAGTGCCTACCCCCAAAAAAAAAAGCAATGGACCAGTTGAGAGAGGCAAGGGAGGAAACTTGGCCACAACAAATACTGGCATTCCTCTCTCCAAATACCCCACAAAATAGTGAATGGCAACAACTTCCAATTAAGCTACCTCGTGCATTAGTACCAGTAGACCAACCAGCAATGGCATCAAAGACAGACCTTCCAGCAGCCCACCATGAAAGAACCCAAATAAATGGTCACAAAAGGTTCATGATGACTGAGAATTAAGAAAAAAATTATCCCTGGGAGCCCAGGTATCATATACGCCCCCAAAATAAAGAGTTTGAGTACTAGAAGAAAAGTGCCTATACCTAACAAGATTAAGTGAATACCTAAAATTGTGGTCATTTTATTTCTATCTTTCCATACATAACCGAAGAATGGAAAGGATTCTTCAAGAGGCTCAGGTCCAAGAAGTGCATGATAAATACTGCCAAAATGATTCTTATCCTTTCTACAGATAAAGAACACATTGGGCAATGCAGTGTTCCTCTCTTCAACTTGTCGACAGCTATAATTTTATTCACTATGGCAGTCCACAAGAAATCTCGAATCCTGGGAGGAAAATAGGAGCCTTCCACTTCCAACACTCCCTATCCTTGCTCAATGCATTGATTCTTACCTCATGAAGAGAACCCACTAGGGCAGTGAAGTCCTTAATTTCATCTTCACTTGAATTTCTTCAGAAAATTGCATTCCACACAGCCAATCTTCCCATGACCTCATAACAATCCTTAACTGTGGCCTCTTTATTAGTTGCCAAGGAAAATAAAGAAAGGGTCAATTGGGTGTCCCTGAGCAAAACATCCTCCCAGAAAAGGGCCAGAGTTCTTCGTCAGGAGTCACACTAACATCCTTCTCTGTCAATGGCAACCCCAGTTAGGACACTTCCTCATGTTAACCCTGGGGCCCGACAGCGCTTTAAAGCACTGAAGGATGCCTTTGATGATTCTTAATTGATTCATGGATGCCTCACACAAAATAAGTGTGCCATCAGCAAATTGAAGGTGTGAGTATCACCTTCAGCTTACCAACCCCAAAACTCTCACCGTTGACAAGGAAGAAGCCCCAGTAACCAACATGCTTAACATAGAAGAGGGGATAGCGGGCCACCTTGTTAAAAACCTCAAGTATTGGAAAAGAAATCCATCAGAGACAGTTGTCCAATTGATGCATTCTCATATCCATCTCACCCGACTAAATTACGTCTTTTTTAAAAAATATACTAAGAATTCACAGTCAACATGATAACAAGCCTTTTCCACACCTATTTTACACAACAACCCAACCTCCCTCCCCACTTCTGCTTCTTGAATCAATAGTTCCATTGGCCACTAAGATGCCATCTTCAAAACTTTGCCTTTTACTACCAAAGTCCTCTTGAAAGGGAGATACAACCAAGCAAAGGACCTCTCTTAATGACAATTGTAACAACCTGGAATTTTGGGTGCAATTTTACCCTTACATAAGAATGTACAGTTGCACTCGTTCAACTCTACACTTGTAGATCCATTAATTTTAACCCTCTATCTGTAGTTTAGCTTAAATCTAAACCATAGGGAGAATTTTTCACCCATAGATTACATCAGCCGACCGTTGATTAATAGGACAATCCCCCAAATACCCTAGTATTCTCACTCTATTATCAAAACCAACCGTATAAATACCCTATCACCATCAGATGAAGACATCTGACCGTCCATTTTGAATTTGGACCACCCGATCATGGAAAAGTAACCACCAGATCTCCATATCCGCTCATGCACATATCAAATTAAACTTTTGATCCGCTCATCTTCTTCGTCACCTATAAATATGCTTAATCTACCATAAAATCTATGATCTAAGTATCTTGCATACGTGTACAAGTCACTTGAATCTAACGATGTACATTCCTAACATAGATTACATCTAAAAACCACTTTATACATATTCATTTGCGAAACCAACTATACAATAACCTGTATGCATTATTAATATCCCGACCATTCAATTACCTTAATTTTAGGCCTTCATCTGACCGTCTATCATATTTGTATACGTCAAATGGGCCATTCAAATATTGAAATAAATCATTCATGAAGAAAATCGTAGAGTATATATTTAGACTACTGGTTAGTTTTCATATGGGACACAATATTCATTGTTTTGAATTACAGCTAGGTGTAAGCCATTAAAAAGGCATCTTAGTCATCCTTGAGAGATCAAGGCCCAAACTTAGCATGTTGATAGAGCATGCAAATTAGCGGCCCATGCTGAAGTTTGATCCCAAATGGACGGTATGAATAGAGGTTATGAACGTTTCAAAATTTTAGGTGAAAATAGGATATGAAAGCTTATAATTTCTATCGTAAGAGATGAAGGAAGAATTCCACATTATATAATATAATAATAATAAATTTAAAAAATACATGTATACTTATACGACCTCATGAGTTGGGACCCATTATTTAGGCCCCGGACGTGAACCTGAACCGTCCATTTATCATATGTTGCATGGCCAACAGTTCAAACATTTTTAGCAGCCTTACAATTGTTTGCTCAATAAGTATAGGATAACTAATAATCTTGACTGTCCATCGAAAGGACATTAGATTATGCTCATTTATTTAGCTTTCCTGAAATTGAACCATTCATCAACTGAACCTTTTGAAATCTCAATACATCCGAGTTGTCCACCGAGCCAACCATTCATCCATTGGCTACCTTACCGTCTCATATCCACATGCATGTATCATAAAAAAAGAAAAGAAACGAAAAGAAAGACATACCAACTCAGCAACGTATCTTGCCAACCACACCCATATCCTTCTTAAATTCGTTTTTCTTTCTTCTTCCGGCTGCGCCAAGGAGACCATGCTCCATCTGCATCATCTATTGTTTATAATGGTGGGGCCCATCAAACGATCCAAACAGTTAATCATAATCGGACCTTAGGAGAGACTTTGACGGTATGTATTCCTACCAGAAAATCAGTCGTTGTGCTGTCAATCTTAATTTCTGATCTGTCCCAATTTTTTTAAGCCTATGACCCACCATGATACTGCAAAACAAATGGATGGCATAGATTTCTCTCTCAAACATCATGAGACCCCACCTAGCTTTGCTGTAACCTGCGAATGGCTTCCACATATCATCTTGTTGCAACAGCTTGCGCAAAATCTGTTGGAGAGTGGGACTTTCTGATTTTCTCTCCACAATAGTTCCTTGAATAAGAAACCAAATCTAATAGTAACTCACCTAAATCATTCCAAACAAATCCCATCCAGCCAAGCCTGTTTTCCTCGTTGCCGAAAACCTTAGCTTAAGGCCATCAAAACAGCAATACAGTTTACACAGTATTTCCTTCGCTTCCGCTTGTGGAAGCCTAACGCTAATCGGAAACCAATGCGAGTCGTTCTATTCACATCTTATAAAAGATCAAGAAAACCGATTACAATAGTCGGAGTTCCAAGATTTTCATGACTCTTGTGACAATGAGCGGAATCGGCCGAAACAAGATTTCTTTGAAACTCACCGACCAGATCCATCTGAACCTTCGATTTGCTACGCCTACAAGCTTCGTATGGCCAATCCACACTGTCTAGAAGCAACAAAACCAAGAAATAACTAACAATAGAGATTTTGCCATTAAACAGCCACCATCTTGCTCGCAAATCAGCCATGACTGCAGCTTCTTGACCAACCACCGATCCAAGATCCGATTCGTTCATTAAGTGGGCCACACAAATGCCAACCAATCTTAGAAATCCAATCCAGGTCAGACTTCCATGTATAGGTCCAGCAACCTCATGATTTCAACGTCATATGCACAACGTTTCCTCTCGCTGAATAACAAGTCAAGCTGGTTTCTTCTCTTATGCGAGGGTTGTTCAAACACAGCTATACAACTATCTGTTTTGAAGAGAACTCAAACACGCTTTATTGATTAGAGAGAAAAATGAAGGATTGAGAGAGAGTGAGAAATCGAGTGCTTGTTGTGCATTGAACGTGACCCACTAAGTTGTTCGTTCAAGTCCAAATCAAGCCAAGTCCAGCATTCTCAGAGGTAAGCCGATCTTTCATATCGTCCCTGAGATTCTCAACAAATGTTAGATTCATTCAATTGTTAAATTTGAAATCCAAACATTTGTAGATTGCGTAGCAGCTGAGTCAAGCTGAGTCAACTCAGTAGATCTTACGAAGTTTTACATCAAGCTGGGTTGGTTCTAGTCCCAGTCAAGTATGATTTGAGGTAAACCAATTGTTCAAAATTCTCCCTTTGCGACACTCTATAGATAATAGGTTCCATACGAACTTAAATCATAAACTATGAACTATTGCAGATTTTCTAAGAGCGGAGTCGAACCAATTTGACTTGGCTAAGAAACTCACTGAGTCACAGAGGCGAGTCTTGATTCGAGTTAAATCCCACAATCTTCGGAGGTAAGTCGGCTCGAGATATCACTTGGTGACCTTCTATAAAAGTTAAGTTCTTAATTGATCATTTACTTCCAAACCTTTATTCAACTTTAGTTTCCAAAACGTATGTAGGTTGTAATCAAGTCGAACCGAGTCAACTCAGCAAGGAGTATTGCTAAATTTTGGGTTTTGTCGAGCTAAGAATAGTCACTGAACATGGAAACTCCAATTCGGAATCATCTCCACTGGCAGATGCGGGTTAACGGGTTTCCAACTCAAGTGGACGAATTCCCACTTGATGCATTCATGCATTATATAACATTTATATTTTTTTCTGTACTTATATTGTATATAATTATTGTTATTCTATTCTAATTTAATATTATGAAGAATCATATCAGGACTTCTCACTATGCATGGCCAGCTTATCCTGTATTAATGTAAAACTGTATAGATATGATTGAGGGTGAGCTAGTGGAGCACGTGACCCTACTTGACAGAGGAAGAAGTTGCTACCTTAGATAAATTTTAATTCCATTTGATGTTCTTGGATTATTATTTTTTTCTTTCAAGTTTGTTGGACAAGATTTATTTTATTGCATAAGACCCTAAATAGGATTGTCCTTAGGTATGTTAATAACTGAGGATTGGAATTGAATTTTTGATTTCTTATTCATGAGATGTGGCTGAGTATGAATGGAGCTTAGATCTGTGGTAGTACTACTACATAGATAAATTTTGTGTAAGCATATCAAATAATTTAAGTACACTTAGTGTACAAGTCATGACGTGGATCTCAGGTCCGAAGTACACGCCAAGTACCCGAAATCTAGGTCATGACACCAACAACAAAGTTTTTACTAATATTTTATAAGCTCCTCCAACCAAACTTAGTGATCTAAAGATCCCCTAAATTTGAATGATCCTCGACCTTACAAATAAGGGTGATGAAATTCACATTAAGGTCTGATGTAGGACAATTAACCACTTGCTCTAAAAGCTCGAACTGATAGAGCATGGTGAATTAATCCCTTCATCTCATAGCCCAGGCACCAAATCCATGGGTTTCACGAGCCTCACACCCCAAATGTGTCCTTGCATCTCACAGGTCACTCCACTCGAGCCAGATGTGAAAATGCCCCCGCATTAATCACCCCAGTGAGTAGTCTCGAACACGAGATCTCCCGCTCTGATACCAATTTAATGTAGGACAATTAACCACTTGCTCTAAAAGCTCAAACTAATAAAGCATGGAGAATTAATCCCTTTATCTCATTAGCCCAGGCCACAAATCCAGAGTTAGGTCATCGGCCGAACCTTCCTCGTGGGCTCCAAATCCATGGGTTCCGCCTCACACGAGCCACTCGCCTCACACGGGCCCCAAATCCATGGGTTCCGCGGGCCGCCCACCCCGAGTGTGCCCCTACACCTACAGGCCACCCCACTCGAGCCCGGTGTGAAAATGCCCCCGCATTAAGGCCCTTACTCAGGCTCAACCGATCATGAAATTCTTTCATAAAACACTTCCTCTTTTATAATCTCCCAACACACGAGGAAAAATATGATCAAAAAGCCATTTGGCCTAGAGCCTTGTCTTTGTCCATATCCTACACATCTTAACCACCTCATCAAATTCTCTGCCAAGATAGGCTGATCATACCTCTATTGAAGGCGCCTAAAGATGATGCCATCCAGGCTATCCAGCTTTGGTCCTAAGAAATCTTCCTTCAAATGAAAGCAGCTATAGAAAACAACAATTGCATAAAGGTGATTACTTGAACAATGTGAATATTCTTCTTAAATTTCCTTATGATTTATATCTAGCAGACAAACTTTAATTTTTATTGTTATTGTCTTTATTTTCAATTATTTATATTACAAGAATTACTTATTCATGTTTGGAAGTGTCCCCATGCTTAGACTCTTGGGGATTTTGCCAAATGTTTTAGGACACTTCCAAACTTG
This sequence comes from Magnolia sinica, assembly GCF_029962835.1. Classification (NCBI taxonomy): domain Eukaryota; kingdom Viridiplantae; phylum Streptophyta; class Magnoliopsida; order Magnoliales; family Magnoliaceae; genus Magnolia; species Magnolia sinica. Next base: position 66,352,057 of record NC_080590.1, on the reverse strand, counting down.
GCACCAAGGTTTAAAATAATCTGATTAGTACCACCATTGGCCGCTCACCACACGATACACCCCACGGACTAGCAGGAAGATGCTCTTATAGGGACGAACACCATTTTCTTTCAAACAATTTTAGAGAATTTTCTTCTAGACATTATACAATGCTCTGAACAAGAAGTTGTGAAGTACCATTTGGATTTTCAGTTTTCAGGGCCGCGGTTCAATTATCAAAACCAGTGAAATGACAGGCCTCACTGTGGATGACCTAGTGCTCAAATTCCTCCAAATCTGAAGATCCAAGTGTGATAGTTGGCCTTTTTCTTGGTTGAATACAAATTTTTGTTGTTTTTATCTAAACTATATATATTTTTGCAAGGTTTTGCCTAACCGTATCAGTGGGCACATCAGCTGGGCCACAAAAATTATATGGTATGGGCATATCGGACCCATATTGGATGATATGGTTCCATATCTGCCGAATTTTTTCAGCACAAAAACAAAAAAGGAAGGAAGGAAGGAAGGAAGGAAGAAAAAAGGGTAAATAGGAAAAATTGTAAAGCATAAGTATTAGACTGTTCTTTGATAAGAATATTGTCCTTCAGCTTGACCAGCTGAAAGTCAACCAAATAGGTCCTAATTGAACATAAACAAAGCATAATTTGGTAGATTGGGGTCCCATTATATGTGAATACAACAAAATGAAGATGAAAGAAATGAAAAAATGGGGGTAAAGGTTTAACACTCCTTTCAATATTTCCCAAAATGGTCCATTGCGCTTCAATTTGTTGGATCTCACTCAAAGCTTATGTTTTAATTCTTAAAATAGGCCTAGATCTTGTTTAAAATTATTTTCTAAGATTCCTTTATTGTAGAAATGAAGAAGGAATTGGAAAAACAAGATAAATATTGAAAATAAAATTTTCGAAATTGGACCTTTATGGCCATATCAGCATATGTCCACCATAACGGCGTAACGGCCCTGTATCAGCTGACAAGGCCATTTTTTCTTCTTTACGGACTAGTTTACCCTGTAATGCATCATGTAACGGCCAATACAATTGTAACATAACGGATATTCAAAACCATGATTTGTTGAGAACCTCTTGAAGGGTCAGGATCAAATCCAGAATTCTCAGTGCATGGTCTATCTGAAAGCAAATGCAAAGACAACACTAACAGCAGGAATTGTAGCAATAGCTGTATTGAATTACAAAAGATGGTTGAAGTTCCCTACTTCAAATTCTTTTATAGTTTACTACAATGTTTAAAACATATACTTGGATTCTGATGAAAGCTTGTCACAAACAGTTCCTACAGAAAATAAAGAGTTGGAACCTTTGAAATCTGCAGTAACTAGGTGGAAATCAGTCACCAGTATCCTCAAACAGTGATCGATTATGCAGATACAATTTCCAGTTACATGTCTTGAATTGATTACTCACAAAGTACACAACTGAAGACTAACAGAAAATCATGAGAGAGACAGAGAGAGAATCCGCTCACCAAAAAAGGAAATACTGGTTCAAGAAAACCCAAAAAAAAAAAAACTGTGGGGTGTTGCCTCTATAGCTTGTATTGGCAATATTTTCTTTCTTTTTTTTAATTACACTCCAAATTAGAACTTTCCTCTTACTCTTTAAAAGGATAGAATTAGAAACTGACAACAGATCCTATCAGAATCAAATCTAACTTTCACTGACATGAGTTTCAGCCCAAAATAAAGGACACCTTAACCAACAATAACTTTTTTTTTTTTTTTTTATGGATTTAGCCAGAACTAACTTCCTGCAGAATCTTGTAGATGCTCCTTAGAAACTGAATATCCTACCTTAATAAATGTTAACTAGGCTCTAGAGAGATGTAACAATCTAGGACCTCTATTCCCGGGATCTGTTCATCATTTCTTCAGTTTGGAAGGCCCATTACTTTGTGAGCCATTTTCCCCAGGTGGGAAAAGCACCCATCGTCTAGTTCAATCCAGCACCTTTCTTAAATTGGTCCATGGTGTTTCCTTGGCATGTTCTCTTCAACCTAGAAAAATAGGAATAGCAAATGGCAGCTCCCTAACAAATCCTTTCTTCAACATGTTGGCAACTAGCTGGTGAAACTCCTCAAGCTCATTTGGTTTCATTGGTAACCGGCTCCTGGAGTCAAATCAATAGGTTAAAATATTCCTTATAAGAGGAATTCCATCAGGTTTGCTGCAACACCTTCAAAAATTGAGTTGGGATGTGCTGTCTTTAAAGACTTTCATGCACACGTTTGTACTACATCACACTAGAACTAGTCCTTGTAATGTTTCTAGTTGAAAACAAGATGGGGCTTCTAGAGGCCTGCTTTTTCAGGTGGAAAATCATAGAAAAGCATCGAAAAGAAGATGAACCCCCATGATGGACAATTTCCCCTGTTTGAGAAACTATAAAAGAGGGGAAATCAATTTCCTTTTTCCTGGCTTTTCTTTTCAAAAAAATGATAAGCAGAACCATTTACCAAAACAACCCAGTTCAATGTATATTTCCACAAATATGAGAGACAGCTCCACCGTTTGACCGTTGACCTCTTAACATTTCCATAGAATATAATTACGCAAAACAAATTGGGTAAGCTGGATCGACTTCTGCAGTTTTCCCTATCCACAGGATTCCACTTTGGTTTCCCATTTCCACATCTTGGTTTCGCATTATCCAAACAGGCCCAGGAATTTCTTAACCATAGAATTTGCAATAGTCGTGGATGGTGGATTGCTGCTTCAATCGCAATTTGTCCACAAACTCCTTAGAGACGAAATTCTCATCATACCTGTCAACTAGGATAGTGCATATTCTCACCTTATGAATAATTGATGTGAGCAATGTTGCGATGAAACCACCTACCTTCATGCTACAGATTCGTCAACATTACCTATTGCATAAACATGATCTCATCTTAATCACCTTCTATTTTTTCAGTTCCTTCATACTCAAATCACAGATCCAAGCAAGCTAGAAGAAGGCTGGAACTTGCATATCTACTTTTTTATGTCAGGTAGATCTTCTATAAGCCCAACTGGTTTCCTTGGAGCTTTTGTCAGCACTTAGCAGGCAACATGCCTCAGATGATGACATCTCAAACAGGTAACGGCTTTCATTGCTCCTCTAACAAGAAAAACACCTCTCCCAAATAGTCCTCTTCCCATTTTGGGATTTAGAATTGTTTCAGAGTTTGTTGAGGTGCATTAAGGGGTATGAGGAACTGTTTACGTGCATGACCCATTGATGTTTGACGTGGTCTTGCTATTGTCCTGACATCTGCTACATGCTTTAAGGATCCAAGAATACCTTGATAACACACCTTCTCTTCCACTTTGAAAGCATGTTTATTATGTGTCTTCTACAGTTTCAAAGGCTTGAAGGGCTAATTCGAAGCAGATTTCCTGCTGCAACCCATCAAGACATCTTCACTCACAGCAACTTCATCAGTCTCACTTTAAGTCACAATGAAAGAACACTGAATACTCGATTTATTACTTGATGCACTTCAAACCCTATTGAAAATCCTGAAATTCATCAAAAAGTCGTTGATTGGAAGATGCTTGACCTTCACCGGTTCTCTCATCTTCTCTCATTAATTGGTTGGCTCTAAATTTTGCCCCCATCGGGCCCTTCCTCCGTTGTAGTTCTACCCACCATGTTAAAGAAAAATTATGGAACCTTATTGAAGTGAAATTCTTCTCCTAGGATATAGGTTTAGCTAAAAGAATTTCCCAACCTAAGGAACCTTTCGGGCTTATAATTGAATATTATGACTTCCAGATCTTGGTCGGTGTAGATTTTGTGAAGATGTACTCATCCATATGCTAGGTTTGAGGCTCATTTGTCGGGTTGTATTCTCAAAACCTTGTTGCCCATGTCCTTCACCAATTTTAATCCACAGTTTCCAAGATTCCTGTTTGATTTCCATCTTTGAATCTATTTTGATTCTTTCAACTAGTCCAACATCTTGACTTGATTGTCCAATTTTTTTCACATTGTTAATATCATTTCTCATTTAATTCACCAAACTTCTTGTATAAAGAATCAACTTGTGGAATTAATTCTGCAAACGCCTATTGAGATGAGCTCTTCTTGGAGATTACCCAAGTGTCAAATCTGCTCTGGTAGCAATTGATGCAAATACGGGTATTGCTGGAACTTCAGTTAGCAGCTCACATTGCAAACCTGGACTAACAGCAGAAACTTGAAAAATAGCTGTAATAAATTCCAGTAGAGGTTTGAAATTTTCTACCTCAAACAGTAGAGGCTTGAAATTTACTACCTCAAATTTGTTGTTACAAAAATTTACTACCTCAAATTTGTAACAACGGAAATTTTAATTCTGCTGAGAACTTGTCACAAACAGTTGATAAAAAAGGGAGTTGAAAACCTCCCAAAAAAATAGAGTTGAAATCCTCAAAATCTGCAGTAACCAGGGGCAAGTTGGTGACCTTAGATGGAGGAAACCTAAAACCACAAATGGTCTGCTTGATTGTTTAGATGGAGAAAACCTAAAACATGGATATGGAAAACCAACATGGAATCCTCAAGAAACAGAAAACGCAGATTCCAACAGAAGTTCTGTCTTTTAGTTTGAAGTGCGTACCGTTTTCTATGGAAATGCTAAAAGGTCAACGGTCAAACGACAAGAGGTATCTCTTGGATCCTTGGAAAGCTAAATTTAACAGTTTCTTAAAAAGAACATCGATATCCATGGTATTTTTAGTAAAACATCGGAAATGGAAAACCATCTCTGACCCCACTTTTATTCACAAGCAGCGAAATGTAGGTTTCCTTGGAAAAGCTTTTCATTTCAAAGGGTATTAAACATTCCCAAACAACCCCTTCTTTTTTACTTGTGTTCCTGCTAATAGAATTAGAAACTAGAAGGATTCCTGTCAAAGCTATAACTTACTTCGACTTTTTCCTAGCTAAAGATGACTTGTAAACTAAGAGAACTCTTAAACTAGCAGCAACTTTCTATAGGGAGTTATAGAAACTTGTTAGAAACTGAAAACCTTATTCAACAACAAACTTTGATCAAGGGAACATATCACGAAATAATAAAAACAGATCTCGTTTCTTCATATAGTTGATTTCAAGGGTTCTGTTGATGCATAGGTTAGGGACCTGGGGCATTCCCCATGATGCACACAGGAGAAAATGGGGCTTCAACTCATGCGCATTGTGGGATGAGACCATTTGGCACATCCTGAAGAATCCATGTGGCAAGATTCACTCAAACTCCAGCCTGTAAAATGTGCCATGAGATTAGAATTGAGTGATAGCTCATAGGACCTGTTACCATCCCATTTTAATTTAGTTTGGTGGACATATAACTTCCAACAGCAAAAATACACCCAAACCAGCCATAGATGCCATCTTACTGGTATTACAACATGGATTGCTTTTGATGGTATCTTCTGTTAGCTTGTGGTAATATAATTTGATAACCAAAAAAAAAATACACCCAAACCAGCCATAAATGTCATCTTACTGGTATTACACTGGATTGCTTTTGATGATATCTTCTGTTAGTTTGTGGTAATATTAATTTGATTACAAAAAGAAAAAGAAAAAAATAAAATTGGTTACAAATAGAAGAGATTTAAAAGTTACTCTATTTTTCGACCTATTAAGGATGAAGTTGAAACCTCCTTTCTTTGTTCGATTAGATTAAGGATGAGATCAAAGAAGCCATCATTGGGGCAAATGATGAAATAGCTTTGGTTAGAGCAAAAGCCCAAAATGGCATAACCAAACAATTGCTTGTATTTATTACAAAGGAAAGCCCCCCTATACCAATGTTTTAAATATCTTTATTGCATAATGTACTGCACCTTTGGGGTATAGATACATATCGGTTATCGCATGGGATATATCGGTTGTATTGCGTAATCAGTGTTTTCAGTAGCGAGTAGCGGACACTACGTAGCGTAGCGTAGCGAAAACGCTACGTAGTATATGCATGTAGCGTAATTCCCTAGTAGCGTAAGCTACAGGGTATGTAGCATAAGCTACGCTACATGTGGCGTAGCATAGTGTGTAGCATGGATAGCATAAGCTACCTGAAATGTCATTTTTGTCAAGCGTTTTTTCTATGTTAGTTAAACACCTATTTTTAAATGGTGATGACTTATACATATGACACATGGCACTACATTAAACTAATCTGGACCATCCAAATTGTGGTCCATATTGTAGATAGAACACTTAGATCAATCCAGACCATCCAAATTGTGGTCTATACTATGAATTTGCGATGTTTCAATAAATAAAAAAGAAGTCATACTTAGAGATGTCTAAAGGCAAAGAGAGAAGGATTTTGTGTAGCTTACGCTCCACACTATAGAGGGCCAAACGCCACGCTATACACTACACACTATTTAAAACATTGTGCGTAATATATCGATGTTGTTGGGAAACATGGGAACAATGGAAAATTGGTCGATTTTTTCAATGAAACTTTAAGGATTGTTGAAAAAGACATGTATACACACTTAGAAATCAAAACATTACAAAAAAATGCACATAATAGGAGTTTCCATTGTATGAGGTCCTAATATATGCACTTTTCAATTGAATTGATTCAAGTATATTCAAAGTCTATTCATATAATTTATATACGTAAGAAGACATGTATGGAAATGCAAGCGATACATTGAAAAGCAAAAGAAAAATCACGAAATCAGGTTACATACATGTTTAATTTTGTATTTGGATACAAAAATAGCAGATGATTTGCGAGAAATTGAGAAATTTCAATTTTTCTCAATTTTCCGCAGCTTGACCCATCTCCCTCAAATCTCAAAATCGAAGTTCCAAATCCCATGATTTTTCATTATTAGAAAGAAGGAAAAAAAAAAAAAAACATGAAGAATCATAGATTTGTAACTATTTGACACTGGTTTAACATGATTTACAACAAAAACATGGATCGGAAATCGAAAATGCTCACTGGATCGAATAGGTGGGATATATGATATATCGGCACTACATATGCGTTTCGTATCGCGCAAGTGGGATACAAGATATATCGTGGGAAATATCGGCTGATATCGTCGATATTTAAAACACTACCCTATACTGTGCCATTCAATTGATTCGATGTTCCATGCTACTCGCCACTCCTTAAGGCCAAGGATGAGGTCAAACCATCATTTCGGTATTTGTAGCCCAATACATTTCCATTATTTTACCTAGCCAAACCTGCCACCTCATGTGCCAAAGTCAACAGTTGTTCTTCCTTCCTCGCTTCCTCTTTTTCTACATATGCGGTGGCGGGCTCCACGCTCTCTATGACCAGTGGTGGGTAATCAAAGAAGAGAGGACAATTGATTTCTCCCTTGCCTTGCTCAATCTTCCCCTACCACCCACTTTAGAATTTTGTTAATTGAACTGATTGGAAAGGCAGCATGCTAGTATCTATTGACCCTAAATGTCTTCCTAGAAAACATCAGAATTCTGAAATAACTACAAATTATTCCTAAATAGCCTTGTCAAGCATAAACCACAAAACGCATCAAAATTCCCAATATAGATATGCACAGACAAGAGGATCTGATAGTCATACAACTTTTTAATTCAAAACTTTCATTCCTAAATACCCATTTTAAGTGTAAACACAAAACCTATCAAACCCCTAACATCAATGTGCAAAAGTGCAGATTGGTTTACGTTCCCAAATCCAGATTTTAAATTATTACTTCATGAGTGGTGAGTACCCTTTCTACCTAGCCCAAGTAACTGCACTATCAACTAGTGTTTTAAATAGTGTCACTATGTAGAGTGCGAAAATAGCGGATGCTACAGGGGCCGTAGCATATGTAACATGTCATGTTGCATGTAGCATATGTAGCATTCGTTACACCCTACGCAAGTTTTTATATAATAAGCAATTTTTTATAAGCTGGACTTTTGTGTTAGTTCAGTTATTGATTTAAAATGGTAGTGACCTATCCTCCTCACAGATGGCAATGATGTAGAGTAATCCATTCCAGGCCATCCAAATAATGGGTCCTATTGTTGATGGAGAATATCTCTGCATGTACCCCTATTAGATAATCTTAACTATCTATACAAGCGCCTCCACGTGTACGGCTGAATATTTATGAGTATTCTAAAAGGTGTAAACTCACATTTATTCAAAATGTTTTAAAACTAATGTGTTTCTAAAGAGGGTTGGAGTTTCACGGGCATTGGAGCCCAAACAAAGGAGAAGTTTGAGATTTCCCATTTGAAGTACATATGGTTGTGTAGCTAAAGATTTGGGTTCGTTTGGTTGATTTACAGCTAAATAGTAAATAGAGGTATTTCTCTTACTCTTTATCTCATTTAATAACTTATATTTTATTTTGATTGATTTAATATTGATTTAGGGTGTATTTTGATTTTATTTTCTATTTTGTTCCAATTTTTGGGAGGATGGTTCCGCGCAACATTGTAGAATAAGCATATTCTACAACCATTTGTTGCATGGGGCCCACCGTGGTGCGTCTATGGCATGGAACCTAACCTGTCCAGTCCATCATGTGGCCCACCACTCTAACGGCAGTGGTTTTTCAGTGGCTGTGAATTGTTTTCATCTTTCTAATGGTTTTAATGCGGTGTACCATGTGATAATGGTTGTGAAAAAATGAAGCACTTTTTTGGCCCTTTTATTTATTTTTTTTCTTTTATTTTTTTAATGTTTATTCTAACTATTTATCATATTTTTCCCTAATATTTTAACTAATACATAGAAGTATTAATTAAAGTATTGCGTAGAGTATCGCATAGTGTTCAACCCTCTACATGCTAGAGGGTTGGACACTATGCAATACTCTACACACTATTTAAAACACTGCTATCAACATGTGCTCTTAAATAATTGAGACATCCGCACATCATTCTGATGTGAATTTCCAATCAAAGATCCATCACAATCCCCATACCAACATGCCCTAGCCGTTTCATCATGAAAACCACCCTAAAGAAGGACGACCCTGACTTTTGAGTCAGGAATTTTCAAGGTGGACCCACATGAGGAATGGCAGAGATATAAGATATTGCCGTTGGGCCACGCCAAAAGGCCCAGAACATAGGCTATAAATTGCCTCTTCACTCTCCCCTCAGATGAATTTGCCCTACCACTTCTTGATGCAAATTAAAGAACCGGTTACTTTCCACTCCTCAACCATTTTCCATATATAAAAATAATTCACAAGCATACATGCAAGATCATCATTCAAAACAAAAGCTCACATTTGGACATCAAAATAAATAAATAAAATGAAGGTTGCATGCAAACTGAAGGGACCAGGTCCAGTGCCTCTGGAGGCATGGAAGGCTTTGTGCCTCTATGTCAGAGCTGCAAATGGGGCATAGATGGACTATAAAACCATTCATATTATAGAAGTCCAAACGTGAACAGGCTACAAGGTCCAAAAAGTCGCACCCTTCAGACGATCAAACCCTTTAATCAAGGGCACAAATGAACTAAAAAACATTCAGCAATGTTTCAAATTCAGCCAAAAAATGGTTCATTTATTAGATGATCAGGATGGTCCAATCAATGGTGGAGCCCACGAGGCTTATGGTTCCGATCATCATCCTCGACATCAAATACCAAAATCAACCCAATCGAGAAAAAGTAATAATCAAAGAATTTACAAATAATTAACTTTCAAAAAAGAAGAAGAAGAAGAAGAAGAATGGAGAGTTTGTAAACAATTTACCTAGCATGGATGATCTTGACGCTGGTCTTCATGGTGGGGCGAGACCAGTTGTAAGCGATCGAGCCTGTGATGCCGCTCAACCAAAGGCACCCTTTTTTTTTTTGCATATAATACAAACAATACATAGAATTAAAATGAGGGAATTATATCTACATCCACCCTATTGATTTGCACACACTCATTTCCTATTTTTGGGATTTGAAATGGTACAAAAGCATACCATCTCAAAAGAACCAAGAACTTCAATCCATATGTATCTATAGAAGGAGAAAGACAAAGAAAACAAGAAAAATAAAAAATCAAAGATGGCAGCAAGAATTACCAACGGTTCGAAGCTTGTGATCGACGACCCATTCTCTGATAGATTCTATGTTGCTCTTCAGATCTGCCATTTTTCAGATTTTTTTCTGTTTTTTTCTTTTTCTTTTTTTTTTTCTTTTTGAAGAGAGTTGCTTTCGAGAGAGGTGGAGGAAGGGCGGTCTTGCGGATGTTTTTAAAGGAGATATTGAGAGAGGCTAAGGCGATTCGCGCGAAGAGAAACTGAGGAGATTCGTAGCACACCATCCACGTGTGCAAGAGGTTCCGTCCGAGAACCGTCAACAGCCCTGTTTTGCGAGAGCGGATTAGGTGAGACCACGGCGCCACCAAAGACGTGCGGCCTTTACGGTGGGGTTACCGTGGGGCCTACCTTGATGTATTTATTATGTATCCACGCCGTCCATCCATTTTTTCATATCATTTTAGCATATTATACCAAAAATAAAGTATACCTAATTATCAAGTGGACCATATCATAAAAAACAGTGGTAAGTGACCATTAATATGTCACAAAAGTTTTGGATAAGCTGATATTTGTTTTTTTTTTCCTTCATCTAAGTTTATATGACCTTATCAACGGATTGGATGGTAAATAAGCACTACGAAAACATTAAGGTGTGCCTTAAGAAATTGTTAATGATAGCAAAGTCACTCACCACTATTTCTCATGGTATGGTTCAAGTGATAATTTTATATACTTCAATTTTGGTATAATAACTTAAAATGATACGAAGAAACAGATGAGCGGAGTTGATACATAATACACATATTAATGTGTGCCCACAGTAATCTCTTGGTAAGGACCGCGCCATCTCGGGTGAGACCGGGTCTCACTTAATCAGCTCTCCTGTTTTGCGCCCCTTGTTTAGGCAGCGTAAAACAACGATGATTGTACGCAGATTACCGATTCCCCTCGCACATGAAGTTCTTGTAGTCAGAAGCCTTATTGGGTTAACAAAGATGCCCTTGCCCACTTCATTTATCAGTTTTTTCAATATCATAAGAGGACAGTATTCTAAAAATCAGCTGATAAAAAATTCATATGCGCTGCTACAGGAAACAGTGTGAATAAAAACATCCACCGTTGAAACCTTTCAGAGCCGGTTGATAGGGTTGTCACCGCTAACATAAGCAGTAGACACGAAGTGTATGATGCAAAACTTCTTTCGCTCCGTGAAGTTTTCAGCGATGGACGTTAAATTACTATTATATACCTTATTTTTAGGTTTTTGTTGTATTGTAGTTTTGTAAAATTGATCCCTCAGAGGCACTGTTTCCATTCGCACCTGGGTACCGGGCAGGGGTAATACCCAATCCGCGTCCTGGTGCGGGGGCGGTTGTTAAGGTGAGACCCCACTGTCCCGTACACGCGAGCCGCGAATCGCGTTCAACGTTGCCGAACAGCGTGACAAGGATCCGCTCAGAAAAGGAGACAACGCGGCTTTAGAGGCGTGCGCACTGACGGACCATTGCGTCAGTCCTTTTTGACGGGTTGGCTGCGGTCAATGGTCAGTGGACAGAAACCAAAGAGAAGTTTATAACTGTACGACCCATTTAAGGCCCATTTAAATTCGAAGCCCACTTCTTTTTACTTTTCGAAAATAGGTCCTAGATGTACGGACGAATTGTCAAAGGTCGAAAATGCCCCTGCCTGTTACTTCAAGCCAATCGGTGGCGCTCGAAGACGAGCGCTGACGCTCGTCGAACTCCGAGTTGTACGAACGGTTCAAAAGATATCAAAGTTACATTGGCCCCACAGTTACGTATTTATTATATTCACAACGTTCATCCATATTCGAGATCATTTCGGAGCATTATAAAAAAAAAAAAATCATATCCAAAGATCAAATGCACCGCACCACAAAGAGTAGAGGGAAAATTGATTTTCACCATTAAAAATTTTGTAGGGCCCACCATAACATTTATTTTCCATCCAATCTATCCATGAGGTCAAAAAGACCTAGATGAAAAGGAAAAATAAATTTCATAATGATCTAAAACTTCTATCACCCCTAAAAGGGTTTCAATGGTAGACATTCAATCCTTCAAAGCCTTTCACAGTGTGGTCCACTTGATAGCTAGATCTGTCTTATTTTTCGTCTCAAGCCTTAATACGAGTTTGCCAAATAGATGGACAGTTTGGATATAACACATACCTCATAATACGACCCACAAAAAGCAGTGGGGATTACAACAACAAAAAATAAAAAATAAATAAATAAATAGTAATAATAATAATAATAACCAGGAATTTATGGCTAGGAGTTATCTATGACTACGGATTATGGATTATAATCGTAGCAATAGCCGCGGCCCCTGCCATTACGGTATGTCCTTTTTATACTTATCGAAGGTCTTTTGATATGTATTGAATGTCTTTCGATTCATCAAAAAAGGTCCAGAACTGCATATCGAATGTCTTTCGATTCATCAAAAAAGGTCCAGAACTTTCTAGCGAGTTTGCCTCAAGAATCCTGCAATTTTCGATACATATCGAAGAGTATTCCGAAGGTATTTTTACAAATAGCTACGGATTATAACTGTAACCATAATTGTGGCATGTGCCAGTTTATGAAACTTTTTTTTATTTTTTATTTTTTATTTTTATTTTTATTATTTTACATGGAGAACTTTATTCTACCTACAATTTTCTCTAGTACATATTTATATAAATATGTATATATAAGCATATAAAAAAAATTTCTCTTTTTTTCATTTCTTTCTTTATTCATTTAACAAGAATATCTTCTAAACCAAAATTAGTTACTTAACGTACCCTATGTGATTTTGGGGTAGAAGAAGCTACTTTAGCCAACCAACCTGGTTATTTTTCAAGATTCCATCAGGTCGATGGACGAAAATCCATTTCATTCACTTCGCAGTCAATTTCAATCAGTTCGCGGTCAATTTCGTTCATTTCATTTACTTTGCGATCAATTCCATGCATTTTACGGTCAATCCCGGTGATTCTGTTTTGATTCACGGTCATTTCCATGCATTTCACGGTCAATTCCCTTCACTTCACGGTCATTTCCATGCATTTTACGGTCATTTTCCTACACATCACGGTCATTTCTAAGCATTTCATGGTCAATCCCGGCGATTCCGTTTTGATTCACGGTCATTTCCATGCATTTCACAGTCAATTCCCTTCACTTCTTGGTCATTTCCATGCATTTCACGCTCAATTCGCTTCACTTCACGGTCATTTCCATGCATTTCATGCTCAATCCCGGCGATTCCGTTTTGATTCACGGTCATTTTCATGCATTTCACGGTCAATCCCGGCGATTCCGTTTTGATTCACGGTCATTTCCATGCATTTCACGGTCAATTCCCTTCACTTCACGGTCATTTTCATGCATTTCATGGTCAATCCCGGCGATTCCATTTTGATTCACGGTCATTTCCATACATTTCACGGTCAATTCCCTTCACTTCACGGTCATTTCCATGCATTTCACGGTCAATTCCCTTCACTCCACGGTCATTTTCATGCATTTCATGGTCAATCCCGGCAATTCCGTTTTATTTCACGGTCATGTCCATGCATTTCACAATCAATTTGCTTCACTTCACGGTCATTTCCATGCATTTCATGGTCAATTCCCTTCACTTCACGGTCATTTCCATGCATTTCACGATCAATCCCGGCGATTCCGTTTTGATTCACGGTCATTTCCATGCATTTCACGGTCAATTCCCTTCACTTCACGGTCATTTCCATGCAGTTCACAGTCAATTCCCTTCACTTCACGGTCATTTTCATGCATTTCACGGTCAATCCCGGCAATTCCGTTTCATTTCACGGTCGTTTCCATGCATTTCACGGTCAATTCGCTTCACTTCACGGTCATTTCCATGCATTTCACGATCAATTCCCTTCACTTTACGGTCATTTTCATACATTTCACGATCAATCCCGGTGATTCCGTTTCATTTCACGGCCATTTCCATGCATTTCGTGGTCAATTCCCTTCACTTCACGGTCAATTCCATGCACTTCACGGTCAATTCCATACATAGAAATGACCGTGAAATGAAACAGAATCGCCGAGATTGACTGTGAAATGCATGGAATTGACCGGGAAGTGAAGAGAATTAACCATGAAATCCATGGAAATGACCATGAAGTGAAGCGAATTGACCGTGACCGTGAAATGCATGGAAATGACCGTGAAATGAAACGGAATTGCCGGGATTGACCGTGACATGCATGAAAATGACCGTGAAGCGAAGGGAATTGACCGTGAAATGCATGGAAATGATCGTGAAATGAAACGAATTGCGGGGATTGACCGTGAAATGCATGAAAATGACTGTGAAGTGAAGGGAAATGACCGTGAAATGAATGGAAATGACCGTGAAGTGAAGGGAATTGACCGTGAAATGCATGGAAATGACCGTGAATCAAAACGAAATCGCCGAGATTGACCGTGAAATGCATGGAAATAACCGTGAAATGCATGGAAATGACCGTGAATTAAAACAGAATCGCCGGGATTGACCGTGAAATGCATGGAAATGATCGTGAAGTGAAGCGAATTGACCATGAAATGCATGAAAATGACCGTGAAGTGAAGGGAATTGACCGTGAAATGCATGGAAATGATCATGAATCAAAACAAAATCACTGGGATTGACCGTGAAATGCACAGAAATGACCTTGAAGTGAAGGGAATTGACCGTGAAATGCATGGAAATGACCGTGAATCAAAATGAAATCGCCAGGATTGACCGTGAAATGCATGGAAATGACCGTGAAGTGAAGCGAATTGACCGTGCAATGCATGGAAATGACCGTGAATCAAAATAGAATCGCGGGGGACTGACCGTGAAATGCGTGGGAATGACCGCGAAGTGTAGGGAAATGATCGTGAAATGCATGGAAATGACCGTGAAGTGAAGCGAATTGACCGTGAAATGCATGGAAATGACCGTAAAGTGAAGGGAATTGACCTTGAAATGTATGTAAATGACCATGAATCAAAACAGAATTGTCGGGATTGACCGTGAAATGCATGGAAATGAGCGTGAAGTGTAGGGAATTGACCGTGAAATGCATGGAAATGACCATGAAGTAAAGGGAATTGACCGTGAAATGCATGAAAGTGACCGTGAATCAAAACGGAATCGCCAGGATTGACCGTGAAATGCATGGAAATGACCGTGAATGAAAACGGAATCACCGGGATTGACCATGAAATGCATGAGAAATGACCGTGAAGTGAAGCGAATTGACTGTGAAATGCAGGAAAATGACCGTGAGTCAAAACGGAATCATCATGATTGACCGTGAAATGCATGGAAATGACTGTGAAGTTTAGGGAATTGACCGTGGAATGCATGGAAATGACCATGAAGTAAAGGGAATTGACCGTGAAATACATGGAAATGACCGTGAATCAAAACAGAATCACCGGGATTGACCGTGAAATGCATGGAAATGACTGTGAAGTGAAGGGAATTGACAGTGAAATGTATGGAAATGACCGTGAGTCAAAATGGAATCGCTGAGATTGACCGTGAAATGCTTGGAAATGACCGTGAAGTGTAGGGAAATGACTGTGAAATGCATAGAAATGACCGTGAAATGCATGGAAATGACCGTGAATCAAAACGGAATCGCCGGGATTGACCATGAAATGCATGGAAATGACCGTGAAGTGTAGGGAAATGACCATGAAATGCATGAAAATGACTGTGAGTGAAGGGAATTGACCGTGAAATGCATGGAAATGACCGTGAATCAAAACGAAATCACCGAAATTGACCGTGAAATGCATGGAATTGATCGCGAAGTAAATGAAATGAACGAAATTGACCGCGAACTGATTGAAATTAACCGCGAAGTGAATGAAATGGATTTTCGACCATCAACCTGATGGAATCTTGAAAAATAACCAGGTTGGTTGGCTAAAGTAGCTTCTCCTACCCCAAAATCATATTAGGTAACTAATTTTGGTTTAGAAGATATTCATGTTAAATGAATAAAGAAAGAAATGAAAAAAAGAGAGAAAATTAATTTTTTATATGCTTATATATACATATTTATATAGATATATACTAGAGAAAATTGTAGGTAGAATAAAGTTCTCCATGTAAAAAAATAAAAATAAAAATAAATAAATAAAAATTTCATAGACTGGCACAGACTACAGTTATGGCTACGGTTATAATCCGTAGCTATTGGTAAAGTCACCTTCGATACATATCGAATACTCTTCGATATGTATCGAAAATTGCAGGATTTTTGAGGCAAACTCGCTGGACAGTTTTGGACCTTTTTCGATTAGTTGAAAGACAGTCAATACATATCAAAAGACATATCGAAAGACCTCCGATACATATAAAAGGACATATCGAAATGGTAGGGGCTACGGCTATTGCTACGATTATAATCCGTAGCCATAGAAAACCCCTTAGCCATAAGTTCCTAGTTATTATTATTATTATTATTATTATTATTATTATTTTATTTTTTGCTGCTGTAATCCCCATTGCTTTTTGTAGGTCCTATTATGAGGTATGTGTTATATCCAAACCGTCCATCTATTTGGTAAACTCGTATTAAGGCTTGAGACGAAAAATAAGACAGATCTAGCTATCAAGTGGACCACACTGCAAAAGGCTTTGTAGGATTGAACCTCTACCATTGAAACCCTTTTAGGGGTCACAAAAGTTTTGGATCATTATGAAATTTATTTTTCCTCTTCATCCAAGTCTTTGTGACCTTATGAATAGATTGGATGGAAAATAAATGTTATGGTGGGCCCTACAAAATTTTTAACGGTGAAAATCAATTTTCCCGCTGCTCTTTATGGTGTAGTCCAGTTGATCTTTGGATATGATTTTTTTTATATAATGCTCCGAAATGATCTCGAAATATGGATGAACGTTGTGGATATAATAAATATGTAACTGTGGGGCCCATGTAACTTTGATATCTTTTGAACCGTTCGTACAACTCGGAGTTTAAGGAGCGTTAACGCTCGTCTTCGAGCACCACCGATCCGCTTGAAGGAAAAAAGCAGGGGCATTTTCGACCTTTGGCAAGCCATTCGTACATCTGGGGCTTATTTTTGAAAGGTAAAAAGAAGTGGGCTTAGAAATGTAAATGGGCCTTAAATGGGTCGTACAGTTGTAAATTTCTCGAACCCAAACCGTCTACCATATATGTTTTACACGACGCATGAAACGGAAGTGGATTGGCCAGTGTACCACACACCAGCTATATTACTGGTGTTTTGACGTCAGCAAGTTATGTGGGTCTCATCATGAGGTATCTATTATCTCCAAACCGTCCATCCATTTGGCGGGCTCTTCTTAAGGCTTGAGACGAGAATTAAGACAAATCTAACTATTAAGTGGACCACACTAAAAAAAGCAGCGGGGGATTGAATGTCTACCATTGAAACCCTTTTAGGGTTACAGAAGTTTTGGATCAATATAAAATTTGTTTTTCCTCTTCATTGAGGTCTTTATGACCTTATTAACAGATTGGATGGAAAATAAACGTTATGGTGGGCCATATGAATTTTTTAATGCTGAAAATCATTATCTCCTCTGCTATTTGTTGTGTGGTCCATTTGATCTTTGGATATGATTCATTTTTTTATATAATGCTCTAAATTGATCTCAAAAAATGGATGAACGATGTGGATGTAATAAATACATCACTTTGGGGCCATGTAACTTTAATCTCCTTTGAACCGTTGGTACAACTCGGAGCTAAGTAGAGCTGGGCATTAGACCGAGTCGAATCAGATTCGGCCCAACTCGACTCTGTCTGAACCCGATCCGATCCGAGATCGAGTCCGGGTCATCTAACTCGATTCGATCCTAACCCAAGTTGTCGTAGACCGATCCGAGTCCGACTCGGTTAGGAAAACCGAGTCGGATCGGATTGGGCCAGGTTCGGATCAATTTTTTTCCTGCTGTAATCTCACTCCTCAGGTTGTTTGCAACATCTTTTAATAGTAAAGTTGTAGTTTTTATAATGTAAGCAAACCAAAGTGAATTGGACTGTAATCACTAATCAGGCAGGTTGCAATTGGATGCATAAAGAGAGAGTACAAATGACAGAACTCTGAATATGCACTTGTATTTTAACTTCTACATTGGTCGGAAAAAACAACTCAAAGTTTCAAAGTAACATACCTTGCATTGCCCATTCAACTGTTTCTGTGCTTATTCCTGCACCAGATTGGCCATCTGACGTCGCAAGTGGCACTGAAAGAAAACCAGATAACAAAGTAAATATGTGTAATGGCTGTTACAACTTATAACAGTACCATCCACAGTGTTATGCTTATAAACTTTGAGCAGTACTTATAATGGTATAGAAGATCCACAGTGTTATGCTTACTTTAAGCAATACTTCACATGGAACTTACAGTTGATTTTTCAGCAGAGTAGCGCTCTTCATTAGCAGCACCAACATCTTTGGTGGAGCATAACTCCTTCATTAGGGTCATTATGGATCCATGGAGCATGTTAGCAGGACAAGAAATGGAATAGCATGCAAATTTAATGAGTCCAAATAGAAACAAGTCAAACCTCCTGCAAATATGTCAATTTCCTTTCAAGTTCCCTAACTCTCTCTTTATGCAACTAGAGAGATAATTACAGCCTGCCTGATTAAAGACAAGTGTATCACCACACAACTAGAGAGATAATTACACCCACAACACATGACAGAACTCAAGTAATAAAGAAGTGATCAATGAAAGAACCAAGTTCGATACAACACAATAGATGAGCGGACTACACCGATGAACAATGACGCAAAGACAAGTGTATCACTGAACAACTAGAGAGAGAACTACACCCACATACTGACATATAATGTAAATAAACCATGTCTAACATCATGTCCAAAATCAAAAGTTAAAAAACCTAACATGCACATACTGACATATAGATTAGGTAAAACTTTCATACATTCAATATCCTTTATATGATGAATGCCTTTATGGCATGTAACTAAATGAACTTTGTCCGTAATAGTAACCCCCTCCTCCACCTCCACCTTCGTCGCCAGATTCATCCTTCGGTTCTCTTTTTATTGATTTAACTGCAAGAGAACTCTTGGGTGACTCTGAGCTGGATGTGTCCAAAAAACGGTCGCTCGCCTCTGCTGAATCGGATGGTGGGGATCCCTTCCCATCGTCCTTATTCACAGATGCAAGAAGTTTTTTCAGACGCTTTTTATGATCCAATTTGTACTGGATTCTCAACCCCTTATAAAATACTGCAAGACTTTTAAGAAACTTTGATAGTTTACTTGTGCCTGCTTCAATATCATGTTGTCTCGAAGGTGGATGTTGTTGTCTGGTACTTCTTAATCTGTATGCCATTCGCATGCTTTCTTTGACGGCCTCTTTATAATCTCGTTCTTCTTGCTCCCTTAAAATTCTTTCTTGTTCTTCTTCTCTACTAATTGTGGTTGTGGAAGGCCTGAAACTAGAGCCAGAGGCAGTTGCAGTTCCTCTGATAAACCTTTCTTTATTTATAACAAGCCTTCTTCTATATATTCTTTGGTTAGTTGTATTGGTTGTAGTTACAAGGTGAGGGGTGTGGGAAGTCTTTGTATTAAAATCGAGAATGACTCTAAATAAATCTCGGACCTCCTGAGAAGTTTTGCTACAAGGTGCGGCGTCTCCTCCCCGACAAGTCAAATGTAATTTGAGTCGATTTGTTTTATTGACAAACTGTTTTCCACACAACTTATATTTCAACTTTATCTTTCCATCTGGGAGCAGGTTTATATTCCATAATCCTAAATATCCGTCAATGCATCATCTTCCGATGACATATTTAGTATATATCTGGTTATTTTAGGACAAAAAAAATTAAGTTATGAATGAACGCAATTACCCAACAATATAATAAAAGATTTAAACAATATTATCTAATTGAAAAGTACTAATGAAAAAAGAGAAATATTCATCCACCCATAAGACATAACCATAAAACTTTAATATAACTATTTTAACAAAATTACAAATAACATAATATAACAAAATTAGAAGGCATCAAAATCATATTGCAACTGTAGGCACTGTCTCTTCAATCTTGTCACTCTCCTCTTCATCGAACTCCTCATCAATAGAGGTCTCTTTTCTCCACATCGGACGCAGTCAATCCTGAGTACAAATGAGTGCTTTAATCGATTCAGGTGTAAGTGAGCTTCTATACTTGCTTACGACCCTACTCCCCATACTGAAAGCGGATTCTGAAGCCACAGTTGAAATTGGAATTGATAATATGTTGCATGCCATTAACGAGAGCACAGGGTACTGTAACTTACCAGATCTCACCCTCCACCACTCCAAAACATCAAACTCATCACCTTTATTTAGAACTAGAAGATCCTCCTTGAAATAGTCTTCAAGTTCTGATCTATGCATCTGTGACTGTACTTGAGTCCCTTTCACCCGTGCATAGTAAGACATGAAATCATCTGCCGTGTCTTTTTGCGATTCATCAACAACAAAACTAGAACCCACATGAGGAGATTGTTCTTTTGTGGCGCATGCATACAAATTATACAATTCACTGGCTGCACCAGAAATCTTTCGGCATCAGCAACACCCATCACACCATACAACTTATTACATATGAAGCCAACCATAATCATCTTGTATCGAGGATCAAGAACGACCGCAACACCCATTACCAAACTATACTCAGACCAATACTTATTAAACTTTACCTGCATACCCATGGTCATAAAGTGTAAAAAGTCTTGTCCACTACTGCTTTTGCGCAAGGCATCTTTTACTTTCCAAAGTTCAGGCAAAAATATATTTGCTATTGGATACTTGCAGCCCAAAAATTTCTTCGTGCTGTTGTAAAAAACAGAAAGGAACTTACAAACTGATTCAACTCTTGACCAATCATCTTTAGAAGACATCCAAACATACGTTCTATCACGCTCCGCATAGTGAGAGAAGGCAGGTCTCAAATCTATCACTGAATCTAACATTTCAAAAGTTAAATTCCAACATGTCGTGACATCAAACTTCATCGTTCTCTGAGTTGACAAATTCAACCGCTTCATGATCTCATTCCATGCATGTAATCATGAAGGTGACGCTCGTATGTACTTCACACTCTCTCTTATGTTTCGATAGTGAGATTGATTGTTTTAAAGCCTTCTTGTACAATCAAGTCTAGGATGTGGGCACAACACTAACATGAAATATCTTTCCACCAAAATACAAGTCACCGGTGGCCTTAAACTGGTTGCGTAAATTCATTATCACGTTATCATTTGCAGAGGCATTGTCTAGTGTAATTGTCAAGATCTTCTTCTCAATTCCCCACTCTATTAGACATTTGTGTATGCAGTCTGAAATCATCAAACCACTATGAGGAGGCGCAAGATAACGAAAGTTTATTATTCTCTTGCAAAGCCTCCATTCGACATCAAAAGTCTAATATCAGGCTAATTCGAGAAATCGTGGCTAACTCTCCTTTCAACTTGACCTTCTTACCTTCATACATCTTCATACACACCCTCTTGATTGTTGTACGAGAGACTTTTTCGTATCTGGGGTTAAGGCATTTGGCTAGTCCAACAAAAGCAGGACTCTCTACCATTTAAAATGGTCTTTCATCTGTAATAATTAACTTGGTCATCCACTCATTCACCGACTCTTTGTCATACTTGTAGATGGACACTGACGGACCCCCTGCAGATTGCGAAAATGAAAGTGTTTGTTGCCTTGTCGCACTTCTCACTTTTTTAAAATACTTTTCTATATGTTTCTTCAATGTTGTAGTCGAACCATCTGCTTGCTTAGTGTACTAACTCTTGCAGTGCTTGCATTGTATCTTTACTTAGCCGTTCTTCAGGGTTACTTCTTCAAAATCTTCCCACACTACCGACCTCATTTTCGTATTTCCCGCAACATGTGACTATGTGGTACTAGTATCAACGACGTCGATGAGCACCTCTTCATGTTCAACACCTAATCCTTCATCTTCAAGGATCATTGGTGATGTAATTGATCGACCACCAGCCTCGATAATTGGTACCGATAATCAACATGTATAAACAAGGCGGGGGTCCATAGATGGATAACTATTCAACAATAATGTAAAGAAATCGGTCTCGATACTCAGCCTCGATAATTGGGATCAATCGATAATCAGAATCAACAAATCAGTCATAACAATCAGATCGATCGATAATCAAATCGGCAAATCGGTCACAATAATCGGATCGATTGATAATCAAATCAGCAAATCGGTCATGACAATCGGAATCGATCAATAATCAGAGTCGGCAAATCGGTCACGACAATCGGATCGATCAATAATCAGAATCGGCAATTGGTCACGACAATCAGATCGATCGATAATCAAATCGGCAAATCGGTCACAATAATCGGATCGATTGATAATCAAATCAGCAAATCGGTCACAATAATCGGATCGATCAATAATCAGAGTCGGCAAATCAGTCACGACAATCGGGATCGATCGATAATCAGAGTTAGTAAATCGGTCACGACAATTGGATCGATCAATAATCAGAATCGGTAATTGGTCACGACAATCGAAATCGATCAATAATCAGAGTCGGCAAATCGGTCTCCACGCAAAGCGGGGTCCCTGGATGAACGACCGATGAATCAAGTAATATCAATGGGGCCCAATCATTTGGATTAACCCACTAGAGGATGGCGAGAATGGGCCTAACAAGGCCTAAGGGAATGTCACAATGTGGACGTTAAACCATCATTGCCTATCAATGTGGCCATTTAACCAACATTGCTCCCAAGGAGTGGCCTGCATATAGAGCCAAAAATATAATGAGCTCGTGGCCTCACATAAAGGTCATATACGCATCAAGTGGGCCACATCGCATGGGCCTCGAACACGTCACATTGGGCCTCGCCCACGGGCCTTACAAGGGTCTCATACATCGAGTGGGCCGCACCAAATGGGCTAAAAGTACATCATAATGGGCTTCATCAAATGGGCCAAAAATACCTCATAATGGACCCTACACATGGGTCTCATATGCATCAAATGGGCTACTTATCTAGGCCCCGAATACGTCAAATGGGCCACGCGTCATGGGCCTAATACATCACAATGGGCCTTATCTCATAGGCCGGGAATACATCACAATGAGCCTCACTCATGGGCCACATATACATCATAATGGGTCGAATTAAATGAATCAAATCAATTGGGCCAAGTCAAACGGGCCGAGTCAAATGGGCCCAAACCAACCACACTATTCATTTATAGCTAAAAATCATTTTAAAGCATTATCCTAACAATGAATCAGATCAAAAGATCATTTGGACCATACCACAAACAGCAGTGGTGATAATGATTCCCATGGTTAAAAATTTAGAAGGCCCACCATAGCATTTATTTCCCATCCAAACTGTTCATAAGGTCACAAGGACCTGTACTGGGAGGAAAAAAAATATATATATTATATTGATTCAAAATTTCTGTAACCTAAATGGGTTTTAATGATAGACGTTCAACACCACTGTTTCTGCAGTGTGGTCCACCTGATAACTGGATCTGTCTCATTTTTAGTCTCAAGCCTGGAGGCAAGCTTGCCAGTTAGATGGACGGTATGGTTGCAACACATGCATCATGATGGGGTCCAGGAGCGTGGCCCATTACCACAATTGGATGGATGGTTAAGGTGGAACACAAACTCCAGCGGTGAGTCCCACCGTCCAAACCTCTGGACGGTGAGGATCTGCCCTCACATCAGTGGTAGCTGACGTGGATACAACTGTTATACAGCTGATGTAGGTACGGTGGGTCCCACGTGGGAGTGGCCCACCATAATACTACTAATATAGTATATATTTATATAATATAATATTATATATTATATATCCATACAATGATCAGGGACTGCCCAAACTCACCGTCCAGATCCATCCGGACGGTGCATATCGCATATTAAAGGTGGGTCCCACGAAAGAGTAGCCCACCATATAGCATTTTTAATATAATATATATTATGTAATATAATATTGTATATTGTATACTACACAAAGGACAGGAGGCTGCCCAACTCACTATCCAACTGGACGGTGCAGATAATATAATAAAGGTGGGTCCCACGTAGGAGTGGCCCACCATAGCATTGTGTAACATAAAATATTATATTATATACTAATATATATCATATAAGTATATATACATGTGTTGTGGGAGGATGGGATTGTCAGCGTCCAAAAGACTGGACGTCCCTCCAACGGACGGTCTGGATCAATACACCAAGGTAGGGTCCCACATGCCGGATGGACGGCAATGATAAAGCACATATATCAGGGCATGGCTCACCGTCCAGCAATCTGGATGGTGTGGACCAGCCATTCATCACGTTGGATCCCACCGTCCATCAGGGACGGTGGATGCAACACATA
This sequence comes from Magnolia sinica, assembly GCF_029962835.1. Taxonomy (NCBI): domain Eukaryota; kingdom Viridiplantae; phylum Streptophyta; class Magnoliopsida; order Magnoliales; family Magnoliaceae; genus Magnolia; species Magnolia sinica. The sequence continues at coordinate 66,327,604 of NC_080590.1, read as the reverse complement.
TCATAGTGTCTCCACACATCTCGTATAAGTGCTGGGGCCCACCTCAGATGGATGGTGTGGGTGAAACCCACTCGTCAGTGGATGCTACACAACATCGTCCAAATGGACGGTGCAAATAAAAACTAATTCCATCAAGGTGGGTCCCATGCAGGGCCCACCCTGCTATATATACAATTTAGTCATTTATTACTATTATTATAATTTTTAAATCAAGCTACTGCTTGTATACCCAGGACCTACAGCTGCTGGACAGTCAGTCCAACAACATGCCACAAGAGATGGACGGCGTGGGTGAGCTCTATACGTCAGGTGGGTCCCCATGAGCATGGCCCACCTTCTGATCAGGTTCCTATATGTGGTTTGCCCTCATCCGGGTCTGCCAAAGGCAGCAGCAAGGTGGGTCTCACTATCGGTCGGTGTGGACCATCATACATGCTCACGGTGGGCCATCACTTAGAGAGAAAGAGAGAGAGAGAGACATGCGATGGAGATCGGAGTAGCGGAGGGACCTCGCCATTATGGGTCCCTCTTGATACAACACATACATCAAGATGGTCACACATATGTGGGCCCTTAAATCACAAATAAAGAAAATAAATCACCCACCTATCCTTCTTCTAGGCTCCATGGACTCCTTAGCTCATTGTCTTCAGCTTTAATGGAGGAAGATGAGGATTGAATGGTTAAGATGGAAAATTGGGTAGTAGGGAGTGGGCCACACAAAGCTCCTCTCATGGAGCTCTCTTGCTTGGACGTTGGGATACTCTTGGGAGGAAAATGAGAAATGAGAGAGAGAGAGGTGTGATGTAGTAAATTGAGGGTATGGTGTTAGTTGACTTGTTGGTGAGAGAGGATGGGATGAGTAAGGGTGTTGTTGACTTTATGTGAGAGAGGGATGGGTAGGGTATGGGATGTTATACTTGACATGTGGGGTGATTGATGGGATTGATTGATGGGACATTCTCTAGGGATTTGCAACGCGCGGCATTTTTTCTCGAACTGAATGCGGGCCCACATCTTCAGGTCTGGGTATCGCCTCAACGCATGAGACGCGGCATTGGAACCGCGGTGACGGCGCGGTCGCAATGATACAAGTTTCGAGTTGAGCCGACTCTGTTATACAGGACTCGGCTTAGAATCGCGTGCAAACATCGAATACAGGTCGATGATCGCTGAAATTTGATCGGGAGGACCGCGGAAGCCTACAAAACGGTACTGTCTAGGATACGGGCCTTACAGTTACCCATCCAAGGTTGGATAGATTGTAATACTTTCATATTCCCATTTAAACGTCAATACTAAAAATCCAGCAGCATCTCCCCATGCATCTCCAGATAAGTTGATCTTATGTTACATTCTGATGCCAAATATCTAAAGCAATATAAAGATATTTGGCATTGGATACGAAATGAAAGAAACATATCTAGAGAGAAACGACGAGATGGACCGCGGATCAGGCATGAACATTTAAATAGGTTATATGAAAGCATACTATCAATTTAACCTTAAACTGTCCAAAAAGGGACAATTTGAGCGATTTTTATGCCACCAAAAACACACTATATCTATGTTTGGCCACATAGAAATCCTCAAATGGGTAACTAATTATCTAACTTACAAGTAATAATTAAATTCTAAATTAGTTACCCATCCAAGGTTAGATAGATTGTAATACTTTCATACTCCCATTTAAACGTCCACGCTAAAAATTCGGCAGCATCTCCCCATGCCTCTTCAGATAAGTTGATCTTATGTTACATTCTGATACTAAATATCTAAAGCAATATAAAGATATTTGACATTGGATACGAAATGAAAGAAACATATCCAGAGAGAAACGAGGAGATGGACCGCGGATCAGGCATGAACATTTAAATAGGTTATATAAAAGCATACTATCCATCTAACCTTGAACTGTCCAAAAAGGGACAATTTAAGTGATTTCTATGCCACCAAAAATACACTATATCTATGTATGACCACATAGAAATCCTCAAACGGGTAACTAATTATTTAACTTACAAGTAACAATACAGCTAAGCTAAGTATACAATGCGTAATAATTAACTAAGCAATGCACATATTAAGCTAAGTATACACATTACAATGCACAATAATTAACTAAGCAATGCACATATTAAGCTAAGTTAAGGAAAAATTAAAAAATAAAAGTTAAGGATTCCAATCCTCTAGAATGCTACATCTGTGGTATTAATTTTGAACCATTCTTAAATTGAAATCAAGATTTTCAGCAATGCCAAATGAATCCACTTATATAAATTCTAGATTTCAAATCCTCACTACACACAATCCAAGATTGACTCACATGAAAGCAAAGAATACCTCAGGGGAAAAGTGGTGTAGTGGGACCACTACCATAGTTCTATTGTATAACACACACACACACATACAGAAAAAGGAATTGTAGGTTCACTCAAAATGAGATTTAATAAAGTGGAATGAATAAATATGCACCATTGACGGTTAGGTCCACACATACATCATAGTTTTTCTAATGAAAGTACGCACCATTGACGTTAGAAAGCGTGTCTTTTTTCTTTTTCTCTCTTTTTTTCTCTCTCTTTTTCTAAGCAGTTGTGGAGAAGATAGCACGTGTTCCCTACTCAGGGGTATTTATTATCTCATTTATTATCATACTAACATTAATTATTTACTACTCACCAAAGTAGTTGTACAATCCACGTGCTGAGTGGGTATCATGCATCCCCCTCTCAACTATTTTCCATAGAGCATACATAAATCACGGGTTCACTTAATTTACTGCCCAAGCCTTACCTGGGTTGATGCACCCTATAGACAAAGTTGATTTCACATACATATCATGGTGGGCCCCACTACTTTGCTGGCATGAACAATCTGCCATGGCCTGCAAAGAACATTCACTTACACATTGCAGTGGGCCCACATGATATTCATTCCGACCTCCTAAAATGCCAACTTTTTTAAAAAAAATTTATTTTTTCCCAATAAGGCTGGATGACAACAAAAGCCAACGATCCTTCTACCATCAATCACACCATATAATAATTTATGAAACAAAATAAAACAACACGTACCTCACAACCAACTAAACGGCCAGATGAAGATTACCATTAATGTCAGAAAAATCCAAGGCCAATGAGTCCTCTTTTATTTAAAGTGGGTGCTGGATATAAGACGCACTAAGAAGAATCTGATTAGCAAAATGCAGGGCTATTCCTAAAAAAATAAACAGGATAATTAAAAGAATTCCACAAACTCACATCTGTTAAACCCCATAAACAAATGGGCACGCCATCTATTGCTAGGTAGCCCTCTTCCAAACAGAGGACCGCATAAGCAGTGGGCAGCGAGCCATGTCTAGCCTGACCGACGAACCATGACCGCCCGCACACTCACACAGTGAGCCATTATTGGCCTGGCCGACGAGCCACGACCGCCTACACACTGGCACAACGAGCCATGGCTGGCATGTGGGTCCCATTTCAGTAAAATAAATAAAAAATAATAAAAATGGAGTGGCCGAGTGGGTCCTACCTGATTGGGATCGGGAGCGGTATGCCAGGCTGCGGAGTGACGACTCTGAACTTCGGATAGAGATCGGGATCGGGACGGGATGATTTGGGGATTCCAGATCCGATGCGGCGAAAGTTCTTTGGGTGCGGGTAGGGACAGGGTAGGGTAAAAATAGGCTGGGTATTAGGGTTTCGAGATCTTCGGGTGTGGGTAAGGTAGAGAAGACGAATACGATTTGGGGATTTTTAGGGTTTGGTGCGGCAGCGAGAGGTGCGGTTAGGGTAGGATAAAAAAATAGTCGGGTAAGGGTAACTGGTAAGGTAAGTAAAACTATAAAAGTAAAAAATATATATACACACACACACACACAATCACACACACACACGCGCGCGCACACACACACACACTAATATATATGGTCTGGATCGGGTCGGTCTGAATCGGATCCAATCAGATCGGGTCGGTTCGGAACAGGGCCTATCTGGATTCGACCCAAAAATAACTCGGATCTGGGTTACGCTACCCAATCCTGATCGATCCTGACCATCGGTTCTGTTCGAATCAGGTTGAATCGGGTCTGATCGGGCCGGATCCACCGGTTCAGGTATGAAAGGCCCAGCTCTAGAGTTAAGGAGCACTAGCACTCGTCTTCACATGACACGTGCCTACACCAACTATATAGCTGGTGTGTGGTACACCAGCCAATCCACCTCCACATAAAACACCCCATCTATTTTCTCACAGTTCATCATACTGTATGTGTAAAATCCAGTCGGTTCACTAGGTCAAAACCATTATTTTGACCATACATTCAGAAGATGCGCCCAATTAAAAGCTCATGTGTTGCAACAACGCTAACCATATAAAATTGTTCCCAAGTTAACAGAGTTCTTCCATGAGAATAATATTTATTTCTTCTCTTCATCCTTCATTATTGTGAATAACACAATTAATTAACTTATTTAATGAAAGATACCGTGTTGGCCCCACACACATCCTATAGTCAACATGTGGTTGTTCATCCCCATCATTGTCACTCCTTGTGATGACCAATGAAAGGGAATTACATGTGATCTATACTTGTACGGATCCACATGGTCATTTGAAGATTTGCAGATATGTACAAATGAGATTTCTCGATAAGTGTAGTTGGAATGTTTCAGGTGGTGCCGTATATTGTTTAAGCGGCCGATGAAGAAGTAATCATGCGTGAACGATTACAGGACATGTGGCAAGAGGAGAAGTAGAGGAAGTCAAGTAATGGTGTTAAGTAGTCACAGCTAAAACATGGGGAGCATCCAGAGAGCAGTAGTGAAGAACGGTTATAGCAATCGTCAGAACATGGGAAGAATCCAGAATGGTTAGATTAAAGCTATAAATAGAAGAAGAATGCAATAAAGAAAATTATCTCATACAAACCCAGACAAACTAAATCTATCTTTCAATTATCCTGTCAATTTACTAGTCGAATTACATTCCATAGTGTAATATTTACTTTCCCTGTCAAGCAAGTTACATTTCTTAACATAATCTTTACTTTTCAACCTGCTGTTTTATATTCTGTAATGTAATCCATTGTAGTAACCAAGTAGTTGATAATCTTTAGATGTTCTTTGAATCTACCCTTGCATGCTGGATTCAGTTCATCAATTGAAAAAGGTGTTTTACAGCTGCTCTTCGCGACCAACTGTAAGAATCATTTTCCCATTTTCATTTTATCTGTATCGAAAAGTTCTTTCGTACAGAAGGTAAAGCTGCAACCCATCATCAAAGGATGAACCCCACCATTTAAATATCACCCAATTCGATTTTACACATTGAGTGAGTAGTTGAATAGGCGACTAATCTCTTTATATCTCAGTCATACACTACGTGTTTGCCTATCTTGGCGCTTGGGGTCATTGTTGTTCGATTTGAATTGAAGCCGTAATTTCAATTCTGGCACACTCGCGCACTTAGTGCAAAAAACAACAGCAACAGTAGTGTGGCCCATTGGAGTTGTGGGTCTAACTTAATTTTTGTTGTTTATTTTACACGCACAAGTATATATACAAAAATATAACTAAAATAAAATATATAAAAGAGTAAACTTCAAATTAGGCTATGAAACACATATCTGGTATACTTTCCTTAAAGTGTTATTCGCCCCCTTTCATTGCCATGAGATCGTTATCGGGTTGTAAGTGAAACACTTCCAAAATATAATAAGCATTGAAGATTTTGTGTGCACATTACAATAAAATATGGGAATTACTAAAATTACATGTATTCTCTACCATGGCGTGTGCAGAAGCTTGGCGGAACTATAAAATTATGGCCAAGTTTTAGAGAGGGTGATTATGACCACTTTAAAATTATTTACCTAATTTAAACTCATTTACCAATTAAAACTACTATGGGAAAATCTGGGCCGACTTCAACAGAGATAGACTTGGTTCAACCGATTGAGCAGTTGTGCTAAGACAGGTATACTCCGACCTTAATTGAGGAAAGCCCGGTTTGGTCAGTTGAACAAGCTCGTCATAGTAGGACGGATGATAGAGGTCGATGAGTCGAGCCACAGATCGGTGATAGTTCTTCTACATCAACCTGGTCATAACAACCAAGGCTCAGCTTCCAAGTTCTTTTGTAGAGCTTTGACATCAACCTGGAATCCTGAAGAAGTCATTACACACCTCGCCCAATTATCCCGACCAAACTCTCATCAGCAAGCAGCTAGGGCCGATTTGTCCGCGGGCTCGGACGAAGGAGTGTCCTATAATCACACTCAATGATCAACTCCAGTAATACATGTCAGGAGTAGCATCCGGCACACGATCTCAAGGTAATGGCCTACGTCAACGCATGCACCACTCTCACTCAATAGTGGGGATCATGCCAAGAATGACGGACATGTCCACCTCAAGAGAAAGGTATAAATAGGAGATGTATCGACAGGGACAGGTACTCAAAATCTCACACCCTAAGCCCTTGCTACACTACTTAAACCCAGATTCCTGGCCCGACTTTGGCATCGGAGGGTCCCATGCTCTAGCTAGGGTCTCCTTTGATTTCCTCTTATGGAGGCTTATAAGGCTTGGCACGAGTGCTCGGAGCTCGGTGAGGGTGAACTAGATTTCTGCATTAACATTTTAGCACCGTCTGAGGGAAAAGAAACAAAAAACCGTTCTTACTTTACCAAGGAAAAATGGTAAAAGGAAAGAAGAAAATGCATACACCAATTGTTGGTACTAATCCCGAGCCGTTTAAGGCTCGAAATTCAACTTTTAGTTTACAGATCGAGTCTGCGCCTATGGAGCCTACTTAGCGATCTAGGAACCGAGGAGGCAAATATCAAGTGTTATAAAACCAAATGGAGATGTTGGTCAATGAGGTCAGCCAGATGAGGCAGTAGATGAACAAACAACATCCACCTATTAATTAAGAGGTGAATGCTCCGACAGTTGAAGAGCGTCTAACACCTTCAGCGTCCCGAGGCACCTCGCGAGGCGCACCTGCTCGGATCCTGACGCGAACACGAGATTCGTCGAACTAAGCTCCAACACACGTCTCTGAAACCTCGACACTAGCTCCGACCAATCTCTGTTATGAGTTGGAACGAAGGAGACATGGGAGGACTCCTGAGCCTGATCATGCTTGGGAAACAGTAGCCGAGAACAAAGACCCTTGGGAAACTCATCTCTCCAAACTGCGAGGTCAGATCAACACCATGCGCAAGGATTACCAGGCGTAGACCCCCGTAGCAGTTGAGGCGATGATAGAGGAAACAGAACCTCCTTTCACCAATGACATCATGAGCGTAGTCATACCCCCCAGGTTCCGGATGCCTCCCATCATCCAATATTCTAGTTCTGGAGATCCGACTGAGCACATGGAGTCTTATCGCTCCTGGATGCAAATTCAATCCGCCTCAGAACCGATAATGTGCAAAGCCTTTTCCATAACCCTCATGGGGGCAACAAGGAATTGGTATCGACAGTTGAAGCCAAATTCAATCAGCTCATTTGCTAAGCTCGGTAGAGCCTTTTTGACACAATTCAACATCGAAAAGAAATGTCACAAGCCATCTACTCATCTACTCACCGTTAAGCAAAGGAGTGGGGAACCATTGAAGGATTACATCTAACGGTTCAATGAGGAGCATTGTAAGTGGATGACTACTCTGATAAAACTGTGCTAACCGCGATGATATTCGGGCTCCAGGACGAACGATTCTTTTTCTCGGTAGGGAAGAATCCACCAACCACGCTTGGAGAACTCATAAGTCGGACTCAGAAGTACTTGAACGCTAAAGAGTTCTTCAACTCACGAAAGAGTACCTAAGGCTCAGAATATTCATCCAAAGACAAGAAGCGAAAAGATGAAGCACCGCAACAAGCAAACAAAAGGAGGTCAGATGAAAGTACCTCCCGTGATAAAAGGCCGAGTAGAAGGCTAAAGAGCAAATTCAGCTCGTATACTCCCCTTAATACCTCTCCAGAGCAGATCCTCCTGGACATCTAAGACAAGAAGCTACTAATGTGGTTGAGCTGCATGAAGATGGAAGCAGGCCAGCGAGACAAGCACAAATACTATAGCTTTCATCGCGACCATGGGCACAACACTTGCAACTGTGTCGACTTGAAGGAAGAGATCAAAACTCTTATTCGCAAAGGGCATTTACGACAGTATGTGAAGGAAGAGAAACAACATCGGAAGGATGAACCTCCGAGCTGAGCAGCGGAGATGCCATGGAGATTCAGACAATATCTGGGGGACCGTCGGGAGGTGAGGATTCGAACCAAGCTCGAAAAGCTCATGCTCGAAGTACTGACCCCGAACATTACGTCCACCTTGCCGACAGGCCAAGTAAGGAACCTCAGATGAGTTCGTGTAGCCTGACGTTCATAAAAGATGACGTGCGGGAGATTCAGCACCCCCATGATGATGCCCTAGTGGTTGCGTTGATCATAGCTAATCGAAAGGTGTATCACATTCTAGTCGATACAGGGAGCTCGATTGAAATCTTGTATTCCGAAGCTTCGACAGGTCACGCCTTCGACCTATTTGGACCCCACTACATGGCTTTGTGGGTGATAAAGTGATCTTAGAGGGAGCAATCTCTCTCCCAGTCATAGCAAGAGAAGGGCAAAATTAGGTCACCTTGTTGGTCGACTTCCTGGTAATAAACACGCCCTCGTCGTACAATGTCATCCTCGGACGGTCAAACCTTAATGCCATGAGGGCAGTAGTTTTTACGTATCACTTGATGATGAAGTTCCCTGCAGTGGGAGGAATCGACTACCTCCGAGGAGATCAGTGGGAGGCTTAACGCTGTTATTCTGTAGCAGTTAGGAAGGGCGCAGTGAAACAAGCCCTTACAATCGACATGCTCGACCCCAAAGAAGATGCCTTAGAGAAAAGTTCTTCCATGGAAGACCTCATAGCCATCCTTCTTGACGATATAGATCTAACCAAGATAGTCCAGCTCGGATCATCGCTATCCAATAGTCAGCGACCATATATGCCGAACTTTCTACGGCAATATAGGGATGTTTTCGCCTGGTCTCATCATGACATGCCAAGCATTGCTCCTGAGGTAATGGCCAACAGGCTGAATGTGGACTTAGATCACAAGCTAGTCAAACAGAAGAGAAGAGCCTTTGAGCTCGAGATGTACACCGTAATCACTGACGAGGTTACTAAGCTCCTCGACACAAGTTTCATTAAAGAAGTTCATTACCCAGACTAGATCGCAAACATTGTGCTTGTCAAGAAGGCCAATGGGAAATAGCGGGTCTGCGTGGACTACTCGAACCTAAACAAATCTTATCTCAAGGATATCTTTCCCCACCCAGAATCGACCAGTTGGTCGACAGTATAGCCGGGCACGAGCTCCTCACTTTCATGGATGTGTACTTTGGTTATAATTAGATCGCGATGCATTCTCCGGACAAGCAAAAAATGACATTAGTCACAAACAAGGGACTTTACAGTTACTGTAACACCTAGTACTTTTCAGTACTCAGGTGTCACCATGGAGATCTGATTCAATTTACACGTGTGTGGGAACACACATAACTTACCTTACATGTCATCATTCGGCAACTCTCAATCTATCCATCTCAACTGCCTAGTACAACCTTCATTCACATAACAAGCCATCCATCTAATTGATTTTCAAAATAATCCATCATAATCTCAGAAACATCTATTTTAAGATCTCAATCGCTTCGATAGACCAATTAAACCATTCATCTTAGATTTGGAAGTCCGGATTAGTAGACCCACCTTTCATTAGGTTTACAATGTTTCATTATAAGGCCCATAGTTTGAAAACACAAATTAAATTATTCGAGTTCATATTCAACTCCCAAATCACAACTAAACATCCTTTAGGATCCCTAGGGTCATTGACAATTAAACGTTAGTCAATCCAACAGTTGGATTATTTGATTGGTAAGTGAAATTGAGATTTGTTAATTAAGCGTTCGTGTGGCGTGTCCCACATAACAGTTAAATAATAAGCATCCTAATCATCCAAACAAACCCTAGTTACTGAGACCAATCCGATCACTGGATTAATAAAAATCAATAAAACAACTCAAAATTGAGTGGTATGGCCCACCTAAATGTTGGATTTGCCTCAACATCGGGTAAATGACTTAACTAGGCAGTAGGGGGTTGGTGGATGGAATGGATTTTACAACGTCCCCAGGTGGACCCCATAATTTATACCGAGAGTGCACGGTGCTTTTGCACCAGCGGTGCACTGAACCTGAGAAACCCGGTCAAACTAGGTTTGACTAGGGGTGTACACAAACTGAGCTAGCTTGGTTAGCTCGCTCAACTTAACTAAAAAAAGCTCAATTCGACTCAGTTCGAAGCTGAGTTCGAGCTGAGTCGAGCTGATTTTTTGAGCTCGAAAATGAGTTCTAGCCGAGTTCAAGCAGGCCCTAGCTCGACTCGACTCGGATTGAATCCAGCTCGAATCAAACTCAGATCGAACCAGTTTGGTGACTCAGTTACTTTGCCATTGATGTTTCTCACCAACTGTTTGATAAAATGACTCAACGAAATGTGGCTGGTGGCAAGGAAGGTTTGGCCAGTGGCAAGTAAGGTATGTACATTAAACAAATACCTTTTTTCTCTTCTTTTTTTTTTTATAGTTTTTATGTTACTAGAAGGTGTTTCATAAAACACCGGTAAAACCATTACCTTTGTTTGTAAAGCAGTGGGTTTTTGAAGTTTTAATTCAGGTGTTTGTGGAAATGCCTCAATGGCGAACTCGGCTCAATCTTGGATCGAACTCGGCCCAAGCTGGCCTGGGTTGCTGACCGAACCGAGCCGAGCTGGCCAGTCAGGCTCGAGGACCAAGCCGAGCCGAATTCGAGCTGAGGTCAGCTAATGTTCGAATCGAGTTGAGCTGAGGCCAACTCGACTCAGTTCGACTCGATGTACACCCTTAGGTTTAACCGATGATTTCTCGAAGAAGGTATCATCCTTCCTCCTTTCTTGCTCTTGCAGCCATTTTAAAACGAACTGATCTCATTTGATCGAGATGTGGGCCCCCATCTAGTCCCATCCTCATGATATGAGCCGTCCATCGTGACGGGATGCCAAAACTAACCGAAACCAAGTCATTCGTGCAAACCCATGCACACGTGCGTGCTCACGGTGATAGGTGCAAATGGTCAAGCGTTGTGTTTCCTACTGCCCTGAAACTGATCCATTATCGCCAATGCAGGCCACCTAGATCTAATTTAAACCATTCATATGATCCAGGAGGTGGGGTTACCCAAATCCACATTGTCCGTACACACTCATGCACACATGCATGCACTCAAACCCGAGCCCAAATAAAGTCTCGTGTGGCATTTTCGAAAACAGAAATTGCCCCATTTTACAGCTGGAAAGATTCCTTCCTCCCCACGATCCGCGTGAACCAACAAGGGTTGATCTAGACCGTCCCAAATGAAGTAATATCCAACCATCCATTGTTGTTCACGTGGATTAGGGTTTTCTATGGGAAACCGACGCCAAAACCACCATTGTATTAGCTGTTTCAAGAAAACTAGACACCGGGATCCAATCATAGCCATTCATTCTCATCTAAAGGACCTAAGAGCATTGGAGTTGCTATAAAGGAGGGAGGAATCAGACCGTAGCTAGGTTTTCTCCTCTTGTTGTGGCCGCCCGAGAAAAACCGAGCAAAACCTTCAACTGTCAAACCCACCACCCAAACCTCCTTCAACCTTCAAAATCCCCATTCCACAAGCACCCTTGCATCTATCTGAGCAGTCCATAACCACCAGATTGAAGGAAAACCGTACGGGTGAGATTCCGCCATTGACGGCCATGTCGTCTTTACCGAATCTCTGACTCGCTCAGACTTGGTTAAACTAAGTCTTGAGCTTATTAGACATGATATAAAGGAAGATAAAAGGTTGAGGAAGAGAGAAGATAGAGAGAGAGAGTCGGGTGTAACACTCGGACTGGGGTCGCATCGAGCCGTTGCCATGGTGGGAGTCGCTGCTGCACTCGTGCTTAAGTCAGGTCACATCCTGGTTTGCGTTAGACAGGTTTGGTCATGATCAGGAGGAGTAGAAAATGAAGAAAGAGGAGAAACAACAGACAAAGAGAGAATGGACAAGAGAAAGAGAGTTCGGGAGAGTAGCAGGCAGCTGCTGCTTGTCGTGGGTGTTGCACCATGCTGACCCGCCCGAGCCACAAGTCAGGGTTGAGTCTCGACCTTGCAGGACCTCCAGCTTATGGAAAGAGAGAGAGAGAGGGAAAGAAGTAGAAGGAAGAAAGAAAAGGAAAAGAAGAGAAGAGAGTGGAGAGGGAGTGCGGATTCATGTTGCACTAACTCACTGCCGAGTCGAGATTCGTTGGGTGACTCGACCTGGTTCAAGAACGAGTCAACCTCCTGACTCTCTAGTCGGAGTCATCTGGAGTTTCCGAGTGCTCTTTGTAAGAAAAGAAAATAAGAAGAAGGAGAGGAAGGAGATAGCTGGCGAGTCGACTGGGGTGCAAGTCGAGTAAAGCTGCTGACCCATTAATCTGGATCTTGTTGGGCATTTCCAGCAGTGGAAACAGAAGGGAGAAAACAAAGAGAGAGAAAAGTAAGAAGAAGAAGAGGAAACTGAGTTGAGCTTGGTCACTAGACCTGTAACACCTCGAAAAAATCTGTATAAAGACTCGAGTATCACCTCAGGCAAAAATCACTAAGGATCGAATTTTGTAGAAATTAGACAAAAATTAATTAAGTACTAAACTAAATTAATCAGTGAATTAGCTCGAACCACTTTCTATATGAACTGTAAGACCCAAAACTATTAGAATTACTAACTTAACATTTCCTAAAAACCTAAGATCAGTCTCCAAACCCAGTTGTTCCTGGGAACACATTGAAACTTCGTATCGGACCTAGACCACGCGTTGAAAGTCCGATGACTACGAAACTATAAGGTTATGACCACCTTACCGAGCTTAACAACCATCACGGGAATTGAGTCCAAATGGTATCTAGAAACACACAACTTGAGTCTGTAGCGAAGTGTGTGAGAAACGCGAATATCTTTAGAAAATGAACCCAAACTTAAGTGAATTGGGCCGTTTACTTGCAGGTGAAATTTAAGGTTTCAGACCGTCAGTTTCTAACCAAATTTTACCCATGGATCAGGGAAATTTTCCTGCACATGTCAATATACTTGTGGCCCTAATCGAGTAACGATGACCGTTGAACTGAAACGGGCCCTCCACAATCGATCCACCAATCCGATAAGACTGGAATCTTTACCTGGCATAGATCCATTGTCAGGGAACTTTCTTCAGACCGTAAGCAATGGACCTCCAGATAAGCTCCGTTGGCCCGAAACAGCCACCCTTTGCCTATACCCTAAGTATACCATGGCCTTGGGGCCATTGACGTCACTTCTAGGCCTATATAATGCTCTTAACCCACCCCTCTCTCATTCCATTCGAATTTCTCTAACCCTAGGAGAGAGAAGAGAGAAAAGAGGAGAAAAGAGCGAGGAGAAGAGTGAGAGATCGGGAGATCGTTGCTAGGATTCACTCCCACCACTCCATGTACCGAATCATCTCTCCCGTATCGCTACACCGTCGATTCCAACTTCATTTTGGGTAAGAAATCCTAACCCTAATTTGCGTTAGGAATCCAAATAGAGAAATCGGTGAAATAACTAACCTATTTAAATGTTTAGGTAGCTGTTGTGCTATACACGGGGACGTTGTGTACGAACCGAGTTCGTAACAGGCGTACCAACAAAAGGTACAGACTATAAACATTTAAGTTATGGTTTTCAAGGCTTTCAATATCAGTTAATGATTTACGATTGACTTAATTGCTGCCACATGTACTTAGATATGATGTTTTCCATGTATTGCACATATATATGAACTATATTGAAATATAATGCATTCCATGTATTTGTTGAAATGTTTGAATGAAAGTAAAATCATGACTTGTGTTTGCCATGATTATTAATCTAGAATACGTGACTGTTATATGTATGAGAACTCCTTTGTGAAAGGATTTGCCCTAATATATGTTATAATTAATTTAATTCATGTATGTTGAAATGTGTAGTCTAAGTGCTTGATAAAATGTTTGAATGAGTAATTGTTGATGAAATGCATTTATTAAGGGTGTTAAGATAAGATTCTCAACTGCCTTAGCTGTATGGATGGATTCCTTCGTGTAATTTAAATTCAACTACGTGATTTAAGTACGAAATACAAATGTATGATAATATGTTCACTATGTGTTTGCTAAAATGCTCAAATGAGATTTATATTTGAATTGGTTGTTAAATGCTATTTTGACTATCACATATGAATGCCTATTATATTTGAGTATGATTGGGACTAATACGTAGTCCAGAAAATTGGTAACGGTTTCAGATCAAGTGGCCGAACTAGTCTCGCCACAACGGATACTTTGATAAATCCAAGTCGTACAGTGATTATCGGCAGTGGTTAGGCCACGAGGAGTGCGTATGCACTCCATGTCCATTAATTTTAGCATGCGTTCGTACCAATTGAACTTGTCAAGTAACCCGATTGGCCTAATGTGTGTTTACCATGTATGGACGCTACTACTTGAATCTAAGGTATCACTTACCAATGTAAAGCCCATTTAACCTTGGTACCACGATCCGCTAAGATTCATGAGCCGGGCATGGTGGTATGGGACACCGTGGTCGAGCTATCGACCTACGCTAGGGTGATGAGCCTCCCCATGGTGACCAGTGAGCAACCCAAACTCGTGAGCCGAATACGGTGGTATGGGACACTGTATTCTAGCTGTCGGCCTATGATCAGGTGACGAGTCTCTCGTAGTGACCTCGAGTATAAAATAGGCCTACGCGGATGGTGACGAGCCTCTCGTAGTGACTTCGAGTGTAAACTCGTGAACTTATCTATCCACTGCTTTCAAATTATGGGTGATGTTGCCCCATAACTTACGTATCATATGTGATTAACTAGGATTGACGACCTAGATGGATTATTGTTTGGGTAAAAGATATAAAGGGAGGTACCTTAACTTTCTGAATCTACTATATGAATAAGCCTAATTAAATACTAGTTAACATGACCATGTACCACACTACATGTGCTTTGGCGAGGAAGTGCACAGTAGGAGTTGCATGCGCGATCGTGAGATGAAGTCACTGAGGGAGTGTAGGAGAGGGCATGCATCATTACAGCATACCATTCTTGCATTAACGAGAGTACTTAGGACATAATTATTGTATTGCTTTATCATTACTACTTGATTGAATTGATAACATGTTAACCTTTGCCTTATAGTACCACTGAGTTGATCACTCACTCCCACTTTGGGACGGTGTTTTGAAACACCAAGTAGACTCTATTTTAGATGCAGATGATGAAACGGCTTACGAGGCAGAGCCAGACTTTTATGATGATGAGGAGTTCTCCTATGTACAACTATCAGGCGGGTCTATGTAGACAATGTACTGATCGACGGGATTACAGGGACTATATGATTTAGTCGGACATTCATATTTTGTCATTTTGTATATTTTGGAATAAAATATGTATATATTCAGCCCAGTAACACACTCATACTTTGGAGGTTGTGAAACACACACATACTTTATATATCTATCACAGTCTTCCACTTGCTTAATTTATCTCTCTCTGGAGTATAATATGCTGATTTGGTGAAATCTCATTCATGTTTAATGCACTAATATGGACAACATTTAATCATCATTATCTATGTTGCATAAGTGATGCGACGGATCTCGAGAGTTGAGCCTTTTCCCGACTCTCAAAATTCGGGGCGTTACAAGACCGCTTCAACTCGTTGAGTCAACTCGTTTGAGTAGCTGGGTCGAGCTACTGAGTCGACTAAGGTGAGTCCACGTTTTTTCTCTATATCGAAATTCTTTCGATGACAATTATCATTGTTACCATTTCTATCATTATTAGGATTATTAATATTAGAAATGAATAGCCTTTAGTAAATTATCTATATTAATATTAGTTATTACATATAAAAATTATCATTATTAAATATCAGTGTTTTATTTTGTGATTATTAAATATTATCATTGATGTCAGAGCATACTATGTATTTTCATCACAATGATTATTAGTGTCACATTAGCTAATATTAAGTATATTATTAACATTAATGGTTGTTTTGAAATCATTAGTATTATTAGCATTACGATCGACTATAAATCAATTAACATTCAAATCTTAAAATCTAAGCCCAGGACTAAGCTCTAGGTTGAAACCCTAATTCTACATCAAAACCTTAAAAATAAGAAATTCAAACCCTAGGTTATATTAATCTTGACCATAGATACCTTATAGAACATTGATCTCACATACAACTTAACAATCCATGGTAGGATTCAATTCTAAGAGTGCACGCGTTTCCTAGCAACGTCAGTTGGCGATTCGACACATAAGGTGATGATTTCTTCCCCTTGAGCTTTCCATTTTCCCATTAACTTAAGTGATAGTTTTTATATTTAATTTCGGTTGATAATTGATATATTTATCTTATAATTACATGTGCTAGTTGTTGGAATTAAATGCTAGATTACATGCTCAATATTTATCCTGCAGATTTTCTCATGCTTGTGAATTACTTGTGGATTCCTTATGGAACTTAAACTGGTATATCGATCAGTGGGAAACCCCACTTATAAATATACACCCATACTTAGGATGTAACTTAATTGATTGTGTTTATAATGGGCCCTCGATCTAGTGGTTACATTGAATGATGTGAATATTAAAGTGAGCCTACCATCCATGGGTTATTGTGTCTGCGTGGCTTTTGAGGATGGTCTTTTTATCGCATCGATTTGATATTTGCCCTATGCGGCTTCGATTTGATATTCTCCCTATATGATTTTGCTTTGTTATTTGCTTTATGTGACTTCAACTTAGTATTTACCCTATGTGGCTTCGATGATTTATTTCTACATAACCATGTGATGGTAAGTTTCATATGTTGAACTATAATTGGCCACTAGTCGATGGGCTTTCATTAAACATCCTAAGGTGGTGGTCTCATGAGCCAAGGATGGTGGGAATGAGATACTATGCCTAAGCTGTTGGCCTACGCTGGGTGATGAACCCCTTGTAGTGACCTTTGAGCTTTATTAAACTGGCTACTTATAAATGGAATAATAACGGATGGGCTAATCATGCGTTCATAGCATACGGGTGATGACGAGTGGCTAATTCTGGATGCTGTAGCACGTGACTATAGGATTTAGTTGGGGTATTGTTTCGCTAGCTCCCAGACTATCGACTATCGGCCCACTTTTAGTGAGCTTGGTATTATGCATGTATGATGTACTTTCGCTGGTGACTGGCCACATGCATGGGTTTTTTCCAAAAGCTAACTGGATGAGCATCCCCAATTGATGTGCACTCACGAATCCATGCATTTAATAAGACTGCATCGTGTATTGTTTTGAATGCTTTTGTTTACAACTATGCTTACCTAATGTGACAGTGTGTAATCTTGAGAAGAATTCACATTGAGCTAGCCGCTCATTCATCAAATATATAACCGTACAGGTAGTGCAGGTGACATAGATGATATTTGTGTTCATATTGATGAGGAGCATGGTACAATTGTCAAGGATGCATGATTGTATTTGCTAAGAGTTACTACGTGATTTTACAGCTCAAGATTAGTTATAATTTACTTTATTTCACATGTGATATTATTTCATTTTATAATTGTAAGTATTGGGACATTGGTTTGTATAAGTCATTATGGGCAGCCGCTCATATAATTTGAATGTATATGCAATTTCCTTTATGTTTGATTTGTTCCTATTCTGCCTAAATGCTCACTCTGAAAATAAAAACAAGAAAAATAAATAAATATGTGTGGAATTTGACTATCTTTAAAACACGGGGTTTTTGGAGAACAAGTCATATACTTGGGTTTTGAAAACACGGAGCGTTATAGTTACCAAGTCATGCTCTTCGGCCTGAAGAATGCGGGTGCTACATATTAGAGGCTAGTAAATGATATGTTTGCTTAGCAGATCGGTCGAACCATGGAGGTCTACATCGATGACATGCTTATGAGGAGTATCAGGGCAGCCGACCATATATTAGACATCGGGGAAACCTTCTCTATCCTGTAGAAGTATCGGATGAGGTTAAGCTCGACCAAGTGTGTGTTTGGCATGGGCTCTGGTAAATTCCTTGGCTTTCTAGTTAGCCAGAGAGGCATTGAAGCAAACCCGGACAAGATCAGAGCCCTCCTTGACATGAGCTCGCCTCAGACAATGAAGGAGATCTAGTGCCTCACTGGAAGGGTCGCCGCACTGAGCCGGTTCATCTCCAAGGCCACAGACAGGTGCCTCCCCTTCTTCTAACAGCTGAAGGGTCACAAGAAGGTGGAGTGGACTTCAGACTATGAGCAGGCTTTCCAGCAGCTAAAGCAATATCTAGGGTCACCTCCATGGCTGTTCAAACTAGAGAAAGGGGAACCTTTATTTCTTTACTTAGCAATTTCAGCATCAGCCGTCAGCTTGGCTCTTCTCAGAGAATTCAGAGGAAAACAAACACCCTGTTTACTATACCAGCAAGGCATTGGTCCCAGCAGGAACAAGATATCCGAGCATGGAGAAGCTTGCCTTGGCCCTGGTCATATCTGCATGACGACTGCGCCCATACTTCCAAGCACATTTGATCATCGTCATCACCGACTCACCACTTCGGTAGGTACTCCAGAAGCCTGAGGTATCCGGATGCGTGACCAAGTAGGCTGTTAAGCTCGGTAAATTCGACATCCAATATTGGTCGAGAACTGCCATCAAGGGTCAGGTAGTGGCCGACTTCATAGCGGAGTTCACTGCTCGAGATGATGAACCCGAAGGATCCAACCCAAATGCACCTGCAGGCTCAATGACAAGCCTGTTATTCTCCAAGTTCCTTCGCCCTCTGAGGATGCCAGAACAGAGATGAGAAAGACTGATGAATGGACCTTATTCACAGACGGGTCGTCCAATGCAAAACGAGGAGCAGGAATCATTCTAGTCGCGCCTGATACGACGACTATTCAGTACGCTATAAGGCTCGTCTTCTGAGCCTCAAATAACGAAGCAGAGTACGAGGCCCTGCTGGCTGGGCTCAGGTTAGCAATTACCCTAGGAGTCCAATTCCTTAACGTTCGATGCAATTCTTAACTCATCATAAACCAGGTATCGTATGATGGTAATGAGGCCAGAGTGGTAGCCTACCTGGGTGAGGTGCGAAAGATCATGGGTAAATTCCAAAGATGCACCATCAGTCAGATACCTAGAGCAAAAAATTCCTAGGCCGACACCCTTGCAAAGTTGGCCTCGACAACTGAAGGGAGTATCCCGAGGATCGTCCCGGTGGAATTCCTGGATAAGCCAAGCATTAATCGTGTCGACCAAGGGACCGTCCATCTTGTATGAACGACTTCGAACTAGATGGATCCTATAGTTGGATACCTGATGGACGGTGAAGTTCCCGAAGACAAACTAGAGGCTCGATGCTTAAGGGTCAGAGCAACGTGATACACAATCATAGGAGATACTCTGTACAAGAGAGGGTACTCTCAGCCGTATTTGAGATATTTGCGACCCGATGAGGCAGAGTATGTGATCCGGGAGGTACATGAAGGAATTTACGGAAATCACTCCGGCAGTCGAGCCCTGGCGCAGAAGATCATTTGCCAAGGGTACTTTTGGTCGATGATCCAAGAAGACTCCAGAGGATTCGTCTGAAAATGCGATAAGTGCCAAAGATTCGCTAATGTCCCGAGGCAACCAGCAGAGGAGCTAACCCCCATGAGCGGGCCGTGGCTGTTTGCTCAGTGGGGGATCGACATCATTGGGCCCTGCCCTAGGGTAAGGGATACCAAATATGCGATCATAGCGGTGGATTATTTTACCAAATGGGCAGGCCGAGCCCGTTGCAAAGATTATCGAGCAGAAAATAACGAATTTCGTTTGAAAGAACGTTATTTGTCGGTTTGGCATCCCACATACCATTGTGTCAAACAACGGGAAGCAATTCGACAACGACAGATTCAGGGGTATGTGCCAAAGGCTTGATATCATCAACGCTTACTTGTCACTTCGGCACCCTCAGTCCAATGGTCAGGTGGAGCCTGTGAATAAAATCATTAAGAATCACCTTAAGACTAAGTTGGAGAAGGCTAAGGGTAATTGGGCCGAGGAGCTCCCGTTCGTTCTATGGGCGTACAGAACTACGGCACGATCAGCTATAGGAGAGACCCCATTCTTCCTCTCTTACGACGCAGAAGCCATCATCCCTGTTGAAATAAGGCTTCCCACTACTCAGGTATGGACCTATCAAGACGAACAGAATGCCGAGCAGATTACAATAGGCCTGGACTTGCTTGAAGAACTAAGGGACATCGCAAGACTATGGATCGCAACTCGACATCAACATGTCGCATGTTTCTACAATTCCAGGGTCAAAACGAGACGCTTCCAATGGGGAGACCTCGTCTTTCGCCGCGTGTTCCAAAACACAACGGAACCTGGAGTAGGGTCCCTATGCCCTAACTAGGAGGGACCCTATCGAGTAGTTGGCTCGGCAAAACCTAGGTCCTTCCGCCTCGAGGATATGGAAGGACGACCATTGCCACATCCTTGGAATGCCGAACATTTAAAGATCTATTATTCCTAGGGGGGACAATGTAAGGGTTGAGACTACTTGTTTTAATGATATTTTGAATAAAAGATGCAATTTTCTATGTGAAGTTATATTTTACGCAATCAACATGGGACTTCCCTTGCAGGGAAGAAGATCCTGACGAGGGGTCGACCACTTAAAAAAGTGATCGCCTTGTTAACTAAGCACATTATGAAGGGTCATTTCTCATATGCAGAAATGGAATCCTTCGACAAGCTAACTTGTCACGCCCCGAACTCGGAAACCGGGCTCACAAAATTTCTGATTGCCGAACCCGGGGCCGACAGCCTCCGTAGAACCCCGTTCTCGGATCCCGATACCCATTCACCAGGTTCCGATCCTGGGATACTACAAGGAGGGTTTCAAATCATCAGTCTGATTCATAATGAGCATAACAAAAGCATAACCCACAAACAATAACCACAAGAACACCACCACAAAATTCACTATGATAAAAAACTTTTGTACAATACAACAGAAAGGGAAAATACAATGCAATAAAAGAAACAAAACTCCAGAAGCTCGGCTGCACGCTCCAACTACAGCGAGACTATGGCTGCGACTGCGTCCTGGCGTCACCTGCACGCATCAATCGTGCATAAGCTTATGGAAAGCTTAGAGGGTGGTGTAAGTGTGTGCGCAATATAAACGTGCTCAAAATGCAAGGTCAGAGTGATGCGGAATCATAGTGATGAGCACATGAATGCAATCAGCCGTACCAAGGCTATGCGGTGCAAGATATGAATGCTATCGGCCATAACACAGCCATGCGATGCGAGATGCAACTCAAGCATGCCAATCCTCATCATGTATCAGTACAGTTCTCATTCTGGATAATCACTAGGGTTCAATACACTCCAAATGGCACTATCGCTCTCCTAGCCGCACAGTCCAAGTAAGCGTAGGAAACCTCACTATCCGCCTGACCAATAGTCTGCCAATACCTATCCAGCACGTCAATAGCGGACCCATTCGCGAGCTGGTCAAACTCAGCCTAGTATTGCCCCCTACCCTCGGGCGAGTAAGGCCACACTCCTTTCCAACCGACCACGACACAGTGGGAGACGCGGCCTCCTGGTATTCGGCCCTCATGCACTCGTATATCCACTCGGTCTCGACGTTGGAGTCATCCTCTGGTACCATCGGGTTTAGGGATTTTCACCCAGGGACATCTATGGTGCCCGTATGCTAGAACCAAATATTTTCGGTATCCAATCCTGCCATCCACGATGTATCTGTGGAGGCTATGGCCCTGATGTCGCTAGGGCATACAGTAACTACAATCACACAAATGCAAGTGCATGAATCACACTATCAGTCATACAACAGTCCTGTATATACCATGCACTTATATGAGGCAACTCTGCCTATCAGGGAGCCCATAAACAG
The DNA here is from genome assembly GCF_029962835.1 of Magnolia sinica. Taxonomy (NCBI): domain Eukaryota; kingdom Viridiplantae; phylum Streptophyta; class Magnoliopsida; order Magnoliales; family Magnoliaceae; genus Magnolia; species Magnolia sinica. The sequence continues at coordinate 66,305,491 of NC_080590.1, read as the reverse complement.
TCTATCCAAAGGTATATGCTATGATCGGTCACTCCTCACATCAGGCATACATATGGTGCGAATGATCATGAATCATGGATCTATACTAAACATGTATAAAGAGATGGGCTCTAGGTATAATGGAGATGGGCCTAGACGGCCTACTTACCACAAGTTTGGGCCTATCAGTGGGCCTTAGGGAGAGCTATAATGTGGACATTTAACCAACATTATCAATGTGGACGTCAAACCAGCATTGCTCCCAAGGCGTGGCCCGCTATAAGTGTCAATACATATGCTATGGTGGAGTCACACTATAAGGGACATTATGTTCGTCCTATTGGGCCTTGACCCATGGGCCTCCAGTACATCAAATGGCCCTCATAATACGGGCCTAATACAAATCAAGGTGGGCCTCAACAAGGACCACTAATACATGAAGATGGGCCTCACAATGGGCTTTAAATTATCTCCAACACAGTTGGACAGTTAGATGAAACACATACATCATGATGGAGCCCACACTAATAGAGGGCGTGATTTACAATACATACATAGGCGGGTCCTAAGCAGGACTCACCATAATGCTTGTTCTCCACCCGGCCTAGGGCCCAATATAATGTTTATTTTCCACCCAACTTAGGGTCCATTATAATGTTTATTTTCCACCCAACTGTTCATAAGATCATGTGGACTAGGGTAGGGCCCACTAAAATATTTATTATCATCCAATCTATTCATAAGGTCACGCGGGCCTGAATAAGGCCCACTGTAATGTTTATTTTTCATACCACCTGTTAATAGGGTGGTGTGGACCAAAGGCCCACTGAGATGTTTGTTTGCGCCCAACCTGCTCACAGGGCCACGCAGCCAGGGAGGGGCCCACGGAAAAATTTATTTGCCATCCAACGTACGTGGGCAGGGAGCCCACCGTGACGCTGGCAGGAAGCCCACCGTGTACTCGTTTTGACGTCCAACCTGTTACTTACATAAGTGGGGCCCACCGAAATGTGGTTCACAAATCCAGCCCATTCACTAAGTGAGTCCCACCTCACTGACGGTACAGACCAAGTTTCAGCAACGTTCAAAACTCAGGTAGGCCCCAGAAAGTGATTTTATATATTTAGGCATGTCTTCACACGATTTTAAATGGTGTGGCCGACCTGAGTTCCGTTTACTGCTGATTTTTGGGTTGGACGGCTGGTCCATGGGGACCCAGCAAATGCACGGTATGGATGGTCTAAACGCATCAAAGTGGGGCCCACAGCTGGGGCCGTGAGCCCTAGTCCGTCCGTCCGTCTACAGCTCGTGCAGTGGCAGCAGCAGCGTCAGCGCTGCCGCCTCCCTTCTCTCTCTTTTTTTTTTTTGAAAAAAACAGTTTTTCTGCGGATTTTCATAGTCGGGGCCCGCATCCACAAGATCCACTCCAGCCATGGGTCCCTGTGGCCTGATACAAGCCCATAGAGTCCAATATTGGGCTATTTTTAATATACAGGAGCATCAGGGAGTAAACCGAAGGTAGGAACACTGTTTCCTATGGTATGGCCCGCCAAGGAAGGGGATCAACTTCATTTTTCGGTTCAACGCCTAAAATGAGATGGGGAACAAAATGGACGGCTTGGATTTGACTTATACATCAAGGTGGGGCTTGAATGAGAGGCCCACCACTTCTTTCTCTCTCTTTTTTATAAAGTACACACACATGCCAGTGAAGTTACTTCACTGTTTGCAACGTCCAGCGTCCAGGGACGCTGGACGATTTACAAACTCTCATCATTGTGGTGGGTCCCACGTAGACATGGCCCACCACTATATATGCATATACTTATAATATATCTTATATTATATATATATATAAAAATACATATTATATTATATATATTATATATATATTATATAAAATATACACACACACATATATATATATATATATATATATATATATATATAAGATGCATTGGACCCACACCATTACAAAGAGTGGATGGTGTGGATCATCACCTGTAATAGAGTGGGCCACACCGTCTGATGTAGATGGACGGAGTAGATGTAACACATATTGGTGGGATCCACACCATTACAAAGAAAGAGAGAGAGAGGGGTAGGGAGAGAGATATACGGTGAGATAGAGGAACCCCGCCACTATGGGCCCTCTTGATTAAATCACATACATCCAAATGGGTCCCACCAACAAGTGGGCCCTAAAATTTAAAATAATGGCAAATCACCCACCTTATCTTCCTTCTCCTTGCTCCCTTGGACTCCTTAGCTCCTTACCTTCACTTTTAATGGAGGTTGATGAAAGATGAATGGTTGAGATTGGAGATGAGAGGGTGGGCCACACTTGAAGTTGAGAGAGTGTGTTGGATGTGTGAAATTTCTCATGGGATTTGGAAAAATTGCTAGAGAATGAGAGGGAGAGATAGAAATAATGGATGGAGGGATGGGTGGAGTGATGGTTGTAAGAAAGGAGTGATGAGAGGTATGGTTTAGTTTGAAATTGGTGGAGAAGAGAGATGGTTGTGGTTGAAAATGAGAAAAAGAGGAATGGTGAGGTGGAAAGATGGTGGACTTTTGGAAAAAGAGGGAATGGGTATAGTACTTGATGTATGGGATGCATTTATGGTTAATTGATGGGACTAATTGTGTAGAGATTCCCTCGAAATCCGCAACGCGCGGTGTTTCTCAGAATAAACGCAGATCGGCATCTTCTTACCTGGGTATCGGTTCGGTGCGCAAGTCATGGCGTTGGAACCGCGGCGACGACGCGGTCGCTATGATACAACTTTCGGATCAAGCTGACGTCGGTGCGCGGGACCTGGCTTAGGATCATGCGCAAACACCGAATACGGTGCGAAGGTTGCCGAAATTTGACCGGAAGGACCGCGGAAGCTAACGGAACAGTACGGACTAGGACACCGGTCTTACATAACTCTTAAAGAAGAGGTCAGCTCGTCACTCGACAATCCCTAAAAGCATAATCCACAATCAATAAATAAAGTCATCAACCAAAAATTCAACTAAGTATGGAGCGTAAAAGAGCCATAACATTTTATTACAAAAAAAAGAGGGATAAAGTCAGTCAACGCGAGGGGAAGGGTTGGCTGCAGAGCCAGGGGGTTGGGTGGTAGGAGTATCTTCGGCCTTGGTAGTGGCAGGAGCATCTTTAGCCTCCTTGGTAGCAAGTGCGTCAAGGTCAAGGTCTGGATAGATTCCCTTAACGTCACTCAAATAGGCGTTATAATCATAGTAGTAGATTCTATCAATCTCGACAGACCTCTCTGTTGAAGATTTGAACTCTTCAACAGCCGCAACAGCTCTTGAAACAGCCGAGGCTTCGAGCTCGACACGCTGCACAGCCAGGGCCTCAGCAGCGTCAAGCTTGGCCTGCCCCAGTTCAGCCGTCAGTCGCGTATTGTCCTCCTTCACCCATTTAAGATGAGCCTTTATACTCTTCAGCTCGGACTCCGCTAGGTCCAAGCGAGACTGGAACCCGTTGACCTCCCATTGGAGCATCAGCTCCCTTAACTGGCCTTCTCCTACCGGGCCCTTTAGTTTCTCCTGTTCCTTGACCGAAGCCTTCATGAGCTCCTCTAGCTCGGCCTTCTCCCTTCCGATCTTGGTCATCGCCTATAGCATCTCCCCAATCAAGAGAAACATCGGCAATGCCTAAGAAAGAAAAAAGAAAAAAAGTCATAAAGCATAAAACAACGATCAGAGCCAACAAATCAAGTAAAGATGACAGCTTACCTTATAACAGACCGAAGCATAGTCATTGATAAATGACTTAGGATGGTGGGTAAGAGTGTTGGTGATTGTCATCTCGGGTGCATGCTTTGTTGCTCAGTCGACCAGGAGGGACATGTGATAGCCGACCAAAAATATCTCCAATCCCAAAGGGGTACCGGTTCAGTGTTTCCCCCGAAGCCACTAGCAGCTGAGGCTTGAGGCTCGGCCTCGGGCACGACATCACCTCTAACAAAGGTGTCAATTCTGCCGGCCAGAAATCCACTTCAACGGCCGTAAGGTTGACACCCTTGGCCTCCTCCATGATGTCCCTCTCAAGCCTATCACGAGAGGGACTCACAACAGTAATCTCTCTGACCACTTCCCTCTCCATCCCGAGTGGAGGGTGAGGGGCAGTCGGAGGAACTTCGGGGGCTGGAGTAGGAGCTGCAACAGGCTCGGCCGCTGTGGGAGTAGTTTTTTCTTCTTCGCCGTGATCTTCACACGTGGCTCAGAGTTCATCATCACACTAAGAGGGGGACACGACGCCCTCTTCCTCTTAGAGCCTGAAGCTTCAGCCATACCTGGTCAAAGAGGCTCGGCTCAGAGGCATATTTACAAGGGAAACTTATATCATGTGTAAGATCGGGCAACTTACCCAGGGTAATAGGGAAGGGCTTGAATTTGCAAAGCCCAAATTGAAGAAGATTGTTCAGACTGATGATATTATACCAGACGTGTTGCTCTTCCTTAAGTACCCGGGCCCTGATAACTTGGGCTCGGAGGAAGGAAGAGAGTTCAGGGGGGGCCCTTCGGATAATCTACAAACAGAAGATGAGGATCAGAGCAGAGAGCAGATCAAAAATCTAAGACAAAGCATGAACTTTAAGAGATTCAACCTATGTTGGAGAACTTGGTGGGCACTCTAACCCACAGATTGCCAATCTCGGATGCAGGCGCTTCTCACTCTTCTGAGGCCTAGAACCACTTGCTCTTCCAATCCTTATTGGAAGAAGGGAGTCAAGCGACGAGGCCTGGGGCGCATTGGCTCCTCGCTGACAAATAATACCAGCACGGCTCAAATGAATCGTGCTTGGCTTGGTACATGGACATGAATTCGTCTGGTGTCAAATCTTGGTTCTTAAGCTGACGCCAAATGATGTAGGAAGAAATCAGGGTTCACTAGGCGTTAGGTATGAGCTGACCCGACGCCAGCTTCAAACGTGCGGTCATAACATGCGCGAAGGGGTGGATCGAAAACTGGAGCCCGCACTGGAGGGCACAGATGAAGATTGCAACATCTCCATTAGCCGGGTCCCCAAGAGCGTCAAGGTGGGAAGGAGCTCTAATATGCACCAAGTTGGGGATCTGATAGTCTGCCCGAATCTGAGCCATTTAGGATTCGACCAAGACCGAGCCCCCAGGGACAACTACCTCATACCGGCCTCCTGAAGGCCCGGCCATGGCCTTTCTGGCCGAATCCTGAGGTATTCTCTTCATCCCTTTAGCATGACCTTTTTACCTTTGGGCCCATAGTCTTCTTCGCAGGAGCTCGGAGGGGTATTACCTCAAATGGACCTTCCAAACCCCGCGCCTAGAGTTAGTACTCTCCGGCTCAGAGTCTTTCCCGACTGCTCGGGCTTCTCAAACTTCGTCTAACTTGTTCGACATAATGAGAATAAAGGAAATTGAAAAAAGATTGAGAGGGGAGAACTCATAGGAAATCGCTCTCCAGAGGATGATTGATAGTGCAAACTCTCTGAGAAAATGGAATGCAGGAGGATCCAAATGGAAGCGGAGGGCGACTTTTATAGCCTTAGTCGGTCGGTTGTAATCATGACGGACAACCGTTTTCGAAGCTGAAACAGTGTGATCCCAAGCCCTGCTATATACGTGGTGGTAGATCATTCGTCCGAGTTGACATCCTCCGAGCTGGGCACTACCAACACGGAATAACATTCAATGCACAGACGACCCTCCACCTCTCAATGTCGATGCAGTAGCGCCCCGCTCACCCAAGCGATTCGAATCCTTAACCGTCACCATGTGTTTGCCAACCACAAGCTTGTACCCAAAAGGCTGTCGCTGCAGTACGACACCTTGATAGCAGAGAGCCATGATTACAGTTGTTCATTTCAATCTTGTTGACTTACCGTTATGGAGGGAGCGGCTGTCACGCCCCCAACTTGAAAATCGGGCTCACAAAATTCTCGATCACCGAATCCGGTGCCGACAGGCTCCGTAGTACCCCATTCTCGGCTCCTAGCGTCCATACGTCAATTTCTAATCTTGGGATCCTACAAGGAGGGTTTTCCAATATACATTTAACTCGTAATAAGCATAACTACAAGTTTACCCAAATCACAAAGGCAACATCATCATCACATATCCACTAATATAACATTTGAGTAAAATGCTGAAAGGGAAATACATATGTCAAAAATTAAAGCTCCAAAAGTCAGTTACATGCTCCAAGTTCCACGCTGCTGTAACCTAACATTACCTATACGCATCTATCATGCATAAACTTATAGAAAGCTTAGAGGATAGTGTAAGTGTGTGCACAAGGCAAGTGTCAAGTATTCATTATAATGTCATAATCATACAATATCGAAAATACTGGTAAGATCATGAATCATACTATATCAGAGTAAGCGAAAATACTGACAAGTCCATGAGTCAATTAATATAGCGAAAATACTGACAAGTCCGTGAGTCAATCAATATCAGATTGCGCAATACAAATCAGCTATGCAAATGAGGGGTTATAAAGGGCCAAATATTAGAAGCCGAGGATGCAATACAATATACAATTCCTAATGAGTTCATGAATAATGTCAGCCATACCTAGATCGTATAAATGCAGAAACACAGTAACCCAAAATGCCATATGCCGCAGATGTAATGCAATATGTGGTGTGAATGGAGTGACCATGCTGGAGTGGAAGTTGGGATGATAGTACGTAGTATCGCAGGCTATGGGGTCCATCACAAGGGACTTCTATCCAAACTAGTCTCATACCTAATTTGGATAGTCAGACTCAATGTGGTAAACTCCTAATCTCAGGTTAGTAGCGCACCCCAACCGAAATCCTGGCCATTGCAAAGGTACACATAACAAATAGTTGCGCACCACCAGCTCGAGTGGATAGTGAATGAATGAATGAGTATGCAACTCCTACTCAATAAATCCATATATCAGTACTGTTCATCTCTGGGATCATCACCGAGGTTTAGTACACTCTACATATAAATCGCCGCCCACTGACGCGCAACCATGCAAGTAGAAGAGACCTCATTATTCGCCTATCCAGTAGTTAGCCAATATGTACCCGGCATGTTCATAGTGGACCCATTCACGAGCTGGTCAAACTCAGCCTAACTATGCCCCCTACGCTTTGGTGGATAAGGCCATACCCCCTTCCAACTGACCACGACACAGTGGGAGATGTGGCCTCCTGGTATTCGGCACTCGGGTGCTCATGTATCCACTCGATCTCAACATTGGGGAGTCTCCTGGCTTCAGAGGTTTAGGGACTTTCACTCATGGACATCCAAAGTGCCCAGATGCTCAAACCAAACATTTTTGGTGTCTCATCTAGCCATCCACGACATGCCTGTGGAGGCTACGACCCTGATGTCGATAGGGCGTACAATAATCACAACATACAATGTAAGATGCATGAGTTATACAATCCAGTCATGCATCAATCCTGCGCATACCGTGTGCCCGTGCGAGACAATCTCCGCATATCAGGGACTCTCATAACAGCCTGCCCAATGACATATGCAATGGTCAACCACATCTCATAATAAATATGCAGATGATGCGTATGAGCATGTACATGATGCTATGCTGTCACGTACTCATAAATCGGTATCAATAACTGACATTGACAATCGACCTCAACAATGTGGACATTTACCCAACATTGCCCCCAAGGAATGACCCACATAAAGGCTAACATATAGTGGACCCATGGCCTCACACAAGGGCCAAATATACAACACCATGGGCCTCACTCAAGGGCTTAATACACATCACGATGGGCCTTTCACATGGGCCTAACGTACATCACAATGGCTCCATCGCCTGGCCCTCAAATGCATCACAATGGGCCTCATCACATAGGCCTCATATACATCACATTGGGCCTTAAACATGGGTTAAATACACATCACAATGGGCCTCAAATATGGGCCGAATGCACATCACAATGGGCCTCAAATACTTACCGTATATACGTCACTTTGGGCCTCAAACACGGGCCGAATGCACATCACAATGGACCTCAAATATGGGCCGCATATACATCACATTGGGCATTAACAATCGGCCTCGATATCCGACCTCAATAATCAGAATCGAAATCGGCCTCAACCATCAGCCTCGACAATTAAAATTAAAATCGGCCTCAACCATCAGCCTCGACAATCAGAATCGGCCTCGACAATCGGAATCGGCCTCAACAATCGGAATCGACCTCGATAATCGGAATCGGCCTTAACAATCAGAATCAGAATCAGCCTTAACAATCGGCCTAAGGGAAGGTCACAATGTGGACGTTCAACCATCATTGCCCATCAATGTGGACATTTAACCAACATTACTCCCAAGGAGTGGGCCACATAGAGCCAAACATATCGTGGGCCCATGGCCTCGCACAATCGCCTAATATACATCACAATGGGCCTCATACAAGGGTTACATACACATCACTAAGGGCCATATCACATAGACCTCGAATACATCACAATGGGCCTCATACAAGGGTTACATACACATCACTAAGGGCCATATCACATAGACCTCGAATACATCACAATGGGCCTCATTCACAATAGGTGGGCCCTACTCATGGGCCTCATATACATCAAATGGGCCATGCATATGGGCCTTAATACATATCACAATGGGCCTCGTATACATCAAGTGGGCCGCATCAACAGGCCGCACCAATGGGCCACAAATACAATAAGTGGGCCGCACTACTTGGACCTCATATACATCAAATGGGCTACGTGTCTAGGCCCTGAATACATCACAATGGGTCACAACCCATGTGCCTTCTACCCATCATAATGGGTCACATGGCCTCATATACATCACATTGGGCCACATCCCATGGGCCCGAAAACTGATGGATGGCAAGGATAAAGAAATGTATATCATGGTGGGTCTCATGGACAACCCAAGGCCCTAAACGGATGAACAACATGTATATAACACATACTTCATGGTTGGTGTTGATCTGCACCATCCAAACATTGGACAACACCATCCAAACATTGTCCAACACCATCCAGACATGTGGACGGTGTGGATCTACACACATCTTAAGGTGGGCCCCACCCTCACATGTGGGGCACGTGTGGGGTGGGTCCATGCCCAAAAACGGATGACAGCATGGTTGAAGCACATGTATTATGGTGGTGTCCTCTAATTTGAATAGATGGACGGCTAGGATGAAACACTTACATCACACGTGGGCTCCACACGTGTGGATACACCACATACATCATGGTGGCCCACATCAATTGCTGACGTTACTACTGGTGGAAGATGCTCCAACCAATCCACTTCACACAGTAGGTGGGTTCCCACGTGGGGCCCACCATAATATACATATATGTATATATATCATACTATATTATATATATATATATATATTAATATAATCCAGTATCCAACAAATTGACGGTCTAGATGAAACATAAGCCCATAGTTAGACCCATGGTCTGACGTAAATACAACAGCTATAGGCTGGTATGCTGGCCCACACCATTCAACAGATCAACGGTTATAAAAAAATACATATGTCATGTGGGCCATTTGGACAGCAAGAATAAAATCCATATGTCTAAGGGGTCCCACTACTTAGACGGTGCTGGATGTTAACATGTCAGTGGGTTTTCCACTGTCCAGACAGTGGACGGTGTGAGATCAGCTACATCAGATCAGGGCCCCACCATCCTGGATGGTTGGATGGTATGTACATCAAGGTGGGCTCTACAACACAATGTTAAGGTGGGAAGCATGGCTAAGACATGTACATTAAGGTGGGTCACACTGTCAATGGACGGTGTGGATATCAAAGACCCAGGGAACTTGCTGACGTCTTTTACAGCAACAATATAGTTGGTGTGTGGCGTATACCAGCCAATCCTCTAGAAAGAGGTGAGTCCCACGTGGGGCCCACCATAATGCTTATTTTCCATCTAATCAATTCATAAGGTTATAAAAAAATTTCATACAGATCCAAAACTTCTGTTACCCAAAAAAAGGGCTTCAATGGTAGACGTTCAATCCCCTACTGCTAGGTGGTGTGGACCACCTGAGTTCCCCTGTACAACTGATTTTTGGGATATCCCCATAGTTAAAGGGGACCCATCAAATGCACGGTGTTGATGTCCAACTCACATCATGGTGAGGCCTGAGGTGGGGCCCACAGACGCTAAGCAAACCCAAGCAGTGGACGCTGCTTGCTGCAGCGTCCTCTGGACGCTAACAACAACAGTGTCTGCTGTTGTATATTTTTTTCATTTTTTTAAATTCTGAAGTTTTTCATAGGTGGGGCCCAATTCAAGAGGTTCCAGTCCATCGGCTGGATTCCTGAGCTCGTGACGGGTCTAAGAAGCCCAATATTGGGTATGTTTTGATGCATAGAAAAAATCGCAGTGGGCCCTAATAATTTTCACTATTAAAATAAAGTTTTAGATGGTGCGGCCTACCAGAGTTTCGGATTAACTTCATTTTTCGGCTCAACGCCTAAAATGAGCTGGGAAGTAGGGTGGACGGTGGAGATATAACATAGATCTAGGTGGGGTCCCGCTTCAGGCAAAATGAATGGACGTGTTAAATAACACATACCTCGTCAGACCTACAAACCTGGTAACGTTAATACAACAACAATATCGCTGCTGTAAAGACGCCAGCCAATCAGCTTTCACATGGTGGGTCCCACGTGTGTGGTCCGTGCATGGATGGCATCGATTGATACATACTTCATAGGTGGGGTCCATTTGGATGGGTCACATGGCTTCATCATCACCACAAGAAAAAAAATGAAGAAGAGAGGGAGAGAGAGAGAGAGAGAGAGAGAGAGAGAGAGAGAGAGAGAGAGAGAGATGAGATGGAGGGGAGGGACCCCGCTACTATGGGCCCTCCCTTTATTACAATGCATACATCAAGTGGGTCTCATTGATTGTAGGCTCACAAATGATCAAATCCACACAAATAAAATAAAAGAAAACACCTACCTTTGATCTCTTTGGACTCCTTCTTCCATCAACGCAACCTAGAGCTCCAAGGGATGCATTTCAATGGTGGAGAGGGACTTTGGATGGTGGGATTGGGTGTAGGAAGGTGGGCCACACCAAGCTTCTCCATGGAAGCCATGGACATTAGATCTCTCCTTGGGTTGCTTGGAATGAGAGAGAAATGAGAGAGAGAGAGGTGTGATGTAAGGAGGGGAGGGATGGGTGTATAAGAAGAGGGATGGGTTGGGTTGAATTTTGGGTGAGAGAGGGATGGGTGGAGAGAGAGAGAGAGAGAGAGAGAGAGAGAGAGTTGACTTTGGTTAAAGTGGTGTAAGAGAGGGATGGGTTGGGTTGCTTGTACTTAATTGATGGATTGACATGTTGTTTGGTAGAGATTCTCTCGGAATTCACACGCGCGGTGTTTTTCCTCGAACTGAACGCGGGCCCACATCTCATTGATCTGGTATCGCCTCGACGCGTGAGATGCTGTGACAGCGCATTCACACTGGTACAAGTCTTAGGTCGAGCCGGCTCAGATCAATAGGATGCGACTCACGATTGTGCGCAGGCGCCAGTTACAAATCGCGGGTCATTGGAATTCAACCGGGATGACCGCGAAAGACTACGGAATAGTACAGTCTAGGATATGGGTCTTACAGCGACGGTCCATTTTCTCAAGCATTTACTCCCTGAGTCCGAGCTCAGACTCAGAGAGTAGGGGGCTTCTATTACGGGAAAATCTAGGCCGACTTCAACAGAGATAGACTTGGTTCAGCCAACTGAGAAGTTGTGCCAAGACAGGTATACTCCGACCCTAATTGAGGAAAGCCCAGTTCAGTCAATTGAATAAGCTCATCATAGCAAGATGGACGATATAGGTCGATGAGCCGAGCCACAGATCGGTGATAGTTCGTCTACACTGACCTGGTCATAATAACCAAGGCTCGGCTTCTAAGTTCTTTTGTAGAGTTTGACATCAACTTAGAATCTGGAAGAAGTCATTACACACTTCGCCCGATTATCCTGACCAAACTCTCGTCAGCAAGTAGCTAGGGCCTATTTGTCCGTGAGCTTGGACTGTATGGGTCGGCTCAGATGAAGGAGTGTCCTATAATCACGCTCAACGATTAACTCCAGTAACGCATGTTTGGAGTAGCATCTAACGCACGATCTCAAGGTAACGACCAACGTCAACGCATGCACCACACTCGCTCAATGGCAAGGATCGTGCCGAGAATGACGGACATGTCCACCTTAAGGAATAAGTACGCAAAATCTCACACCCTAAGCCCCTACTACACTACTTAGACCTAGATTCCTAGCCTGACTTTGGCATCGGAGGGTCCCCTGCTCTAGGCAAGGTCTCCTTTGCTTTCCTCCTGTGTAGGCTTACAGGGCTTGGCGTGAGTGCTCGGAGCTAGGTGAGGGTGAACTAGATTTCTGCATCAACAAAAATAATTGTGGCAAATTAACACTAAAACTTCGAAGCCAAAGTGGGTATAATCACATAAACTACAAAACATATGACATTTAAGCAACTAGTATATTAGACAAGGTGAGCTTGTGTGTGCCTACAAATTAAGTGCCTAACATACAATCTAATTGAAGCATTTAAATGATTTAACTAGTCAAACACATAAGCATGAATAGAATTATACAAAAATGACAATCATAAACACAAGCATACATAATGATTCGATTTTCCTACTCCACTCCCGACGGATGCACTTTTCTCGAGTGTACCAATATTCACTACCTTAAGAGTTTTCAATAGGTTCACCCTTAACCTTTACAAGCATACACCCTCGCGCAACAGCCTCCGTAGTACCCCATTCTCGGTTCCTAAAGCAGGTTCCGATCCTGGGATCCTACAAGGAGGATTTCCATAACAATATAACCATTTCCAATACGAGCATACCCAAGATCACAACAAGTAAATCTGAGAATAAAAAAGGCACTTATCACAAAATCCACTAAGAATTTAAACTTTTACAAGTTACATGAGGTCCAAAAGGACATACATAAGATAATAGAAGAAAGAAAGGAAGGATGCAATACTGGGTCCTCAAGCTCAGCTCTAATCCAAACTCTGCCACTGCAATACCTGCCTAGGATCTCCTGCACGCATCAATCGTGCATAAGCTTATAGAAGCTTAGAGGGTGGTGTAAGTGTGTGATAATAGTGCACAGAAGAATAATAGGAGATACAGGAAGGAGACATGCTCAATGAGAATATCACTAGCCTTACCAAGGCTTATCATGAATATGATGCAATGAGTACTGGACGCCATACCAAGGCAATGCATGAAGGGGCTTACATAACCAATACTAATGCGATGCAAGTAATGCCAGTGCTCATAACCAAACCATATGTCAAGTATATTTCCAATCATAAGGAAATCAAGGTCCATTACACTTTCTTTGGATGATGCTGCTCTACGAGACCCCACGATCAAACAGCGTAAAAGACCTCACTACCCGCTTGTATGGACAACAATCACCAGCAAGGCTGACGGTAGCGGACCCATTCACGAGCTGGTCGGACTCGGCTAGCAATGCCCTCTTACATCGGGCGAGTAAGGCCACACCCCTATCCAACCGACTACACGCGTGGGAGTCACGACCTAATGGTATAAGGCCCTCGTGTGCTCATATATTCCACCTGGTCACGGCGTTGGAGCAGATCCTTGATACCATGAAAGTTTTAGGAATTTCACCCATGGGCATCCTATGCACCCGGTATGCTCAAGTAACATTTCCGGTGTCCAAACATGGCCATCCACGATGTATCTGTGGAGGCTACAACCCTGATGAAGGAAGGGTGATAATGCTCATGTATTATGCAATGCTGGATGCATGAATCACACAATCAACTATGCATCAATTCCAAGCATCCAACATGCTCAAGAGAGAATATTACGTCCCTCGGGAAGACAACATGCAATGCCCAATGGCACAATCATAACCACACACACGTGTCATCCAAGCATACAATGATGCACATGGGTCATGAAGATGGGTCTAGGCGCATTATGCGGCGATATACAAAGTAAATTACATTCCTCCTATCCAAGAAGGAACCAAGACTAGGTACTTAGACAATATCCATAAGGAATCCCACCTCTAGTGGGGGCCCATTTACCTGGGGTAGCCCACAAGACTAAGCATACAACTACGGGTCTAAGTAATATAAAAATGAGCCTAGCAACTGTCTAAGATAAGTATCCAATCACTTTTAAATACAACCAGACCTAGAGGGGTCCATAATGGGGACATTTAACCACCATTCCCCAAAAGGGCATATCTACCATGAACTATATGGATAAAAGGCCCAAGGCCTACATTTAAGATAAAAATAAAAGTAATTACATACATATATTCCTCATAATAGGCCATAAAAAGATATAATACCACTTTTAACAACATGGCTCTAAGAGGGGAATTAAGGCCCAAGGCCCAATTCCAAATGGCCATAGAATCCATGCATTAAGTTGGACTTGGTGGGCAGCCCGCGTATACAATATATGACCCAAAAAAAGTTTAAGTTTGGATGAAATGGGCCCCACTATATCAGCCCAATAATTAGCAATTTAAGTAGGCAACCGAGGGCCCAATACTATCCTTACCTCAGCCCACAAGTCCATCAAAATGGTGGAAGTCGGCCCAATGTATGGTTGGGCCAAGCTAGGATGTCCCTGCCCAATCTGGGCTCACTGGATGTCCCAAAATTCTGATCTTAAGATGGGGTCTTCATAAGATCACTAAAAGTGACCTAAAAGAATGCACTGATTAAGCCCAAGGATTATAAGAAAGCATAAGCATGTAACACGTACACAAGTTCTCAATATGGTGAGCCCCACAGTTAAATAAAGTTGTAACCATAAAATTATACATTGAAGGCCCTTTGATAAACTTTTGGCCCGTTTGACTTCCTGGGCCTGCTAAGGTCCAGAAATTAGTTGAGTATGTGGAAATAATCTCATGAAGGCCAACTATACTCACTGGGGAACCGCACCAGATGGAGAGTGTGTATATATCATGAAAAGATCAAGTGGGCCTGTTACTGAATTGTGAGTCCAGCAGCAACCCAAGGCAGAGAGTGCTTCCACAATCGGACGATCCAAGGCTTGGACGGCCTGGACCAAACATGCATTAAGGTAGGTTCCACATACATGCATATTGAGCCTTAAATAAATAGCCTAAGGTCTATGGTGGGCCTTTAACCACCCATAGAGAAACCTATGAGCTTACCTTAGGATCACCCAGGAGGACATCCAACCTCAACTGGTTTCCAAGAGGTAGCTCACCACTACCCATATAATGAAAGATCTAAGGCCTAAGCAATGTGTGGACTAGTAGGCCATACACCAAGCCCAACTCATAAGCCATATAGTGGGCCCTCAAGTAAGGTTTGGGCCCAACCACAAAGGTCATAATTCCACATATTGTGGTGGGCTTCATGGGCAGCCTAGTAATTCATTTACATGGGCAAGTTTCACATTTAACACAAGTGAGTTGGGCCTCACTTTTGGCCTAAGTACAGGGTCAGTTTAATGGGCAGCCAAGGGCCCGACTTCTTGTGTATCATTGCCCCTAAGCCCATCACAATAGATAGGAGAGTATAGGCTCAAGATCAATGGGCCTATACAAAAGAACTGAGTCCACAAGGCCTACTTGCTAACACAAACATGCATATACTATATCACATAATGGGCCCTAAAGAAATGGCCCAAAACAAAAGTCATCCAATTCATACATTATGGTGGGCTTGAGGGCAGCCCATAAACCCAAGAATACACATAGGCAAGGCCTATACTGACAGTGTGGGCCTTGCCACATCAGCCCAAAGACTTAGCAAGGCCCTCCACACTATACATTTATGTGGGCCCCGCAAGTCAGCCCATAATTAAGCATTTCATGAGGGCATCACGGCTAATAAATACAAACGGTCAGCCTGTAGACGGCTCGTTGGGCCCGTGAAATAATAAGGTCAGGCCCTACACGATCTTGGGCTCAAGAAATAGGTTTCCAGCCCATTGGGTCTATAAACTACCAAAAATCTGGTTAAGGCTAACCCCCAACATCACCACAAAGGTGAGCCTTAAGAGCCACTAATTACGGCCAAAAATATCTAAGGAAATAAGGCAAGGAGTGTGTGCAATACTCCCTTAAATCTGGTGGGCCACAACAACTCCAAAACAATCAACTATGGAGCAAATTTGGACCCCTTACTGGAATTCCAGCCCACCCACTTCCTGGGCCTGCTGGAATCCAGAAATTTATGTAATTCAGATGGGTTACTAGCCCATGGTGACCCACACGTATCATAGTGGGTCCCACCGGATGAGAGGAGAATGCACAACACATATTAGAAGTGGGCCATGCCGCTGGAATACAGGCCTAGCAACAACCCAAGGTAGGGGCGTCCCGTGATGGGTAGTCCTACGGGCCTGAGTATCTGGCCCAAAACTGACCCAAGTTTGCAAGCCACACCACGATCAGTACAGGGGCCCGATGGCCATGAAAATTTACAAGATGGTCCTCCCATAGGTGGACCACGAATCCTCAAAATTTTGTGATTTTTGGACGGTCAGAAGTATTTTAATTAATTTAAATAATACAGACCATCAAGAAAATCTGGTGAATCGGGACACCTGAACGTGGTGAGCCAGTCCAGCACTTTCCACGGTGTACACAGGGTTCCATTGGCCCCAAAAATTTGTAGGTGAGTCCCACCATGGGTGGACCACCTCTCTATAAATTTTCATGATTTTAGGATACTCAAAACTATTTAAATTAATTTAAAGAATACAATCTATCCAAGGTGAAATATTGCTGGAATATAACTGTCCTGAATTTGGGCCATCCAATGGGTGGGTTCTGGGCCTCCAAAATTCCTGAAATTTGAACCCAAGGTCTCTCATCAAGCCTAAAATAAGTTGGCATCCAGAAATATGGCCCACCTTCTTAGAAATTATTTTTTTAATATTATTTTTATGGGACTATGCTGCTGGACTGCACAGCAGAAATTTCTGGCAGTCCAGTATGTTGGCCCACCCTTTTGGATGCCCAAATAGGATTCCTTGGCCCTGAAATTTTGTGGATAGGTCCTACTATAGGTGGGACACCTCCCTACAAAAATTTAAGATTTTTGGGATAGTAAAAATATTTTATTTAACTCATACAATTTATGGACAGCAAGGTCCAGATTTTTATTTTCCTGCTGCAGCAATGCTGCTGTCCCTGACTTTAGCACCCCATTTGAGTGGGCCCAGGTCTATGTAAGTTTGGAAAAATACAAGGCCAACCTTCCTATACAAGTATACATTAAGGTGGGGTCCACAAAGGTGGCCCAGCATTTCAAAATCAGGCTGATATTTATGAGTTTCCAGCAAACAGTGTAGCTGGACAGTCCAGAAAAATCTGGACCGTCCACCCTCCTTGGCCCACCCTTTTGGGTGATCAAATAGGGACATTTGAAGCTGAGGTTTAGCATACTTTTAGGTGGGGTCCATACCTCAAAGAGAAGTCTAAGAAATCAGGAAAAATGAGACCACAAACAAGGCCTACAACACCTACATTACAGCATAAAAAAATTCCAGCAATCTGGACAGCAACATGTTGCTGTCTAGATCAACCCCAAAATTTAATAAATGGGAAATAAATCATAGATTCCACAATGTGGGGTCCACCCTGATGTGTCACACAACTCCCAAGCCCAGCACCTCCCCAAGAAAATCCATAAAATCAGGCCCAAAGGCTTTCCAAATCAAGCAGCAAAACTAGGCAGCACAGTTGGGCCTGGGTGTCCAACAACTTGGGCCTGGATGTCCCAAAATTTAAAAATTCTGGTTGCATGGCACATCAGGTGGGCCACATAATCATTACATCCAAACCATAGAAAGTGGAGAAGAGAGGAATAAAGGAAATCTCATCAAGATGGGGTCCATGGAGAATGGCCCCATCAAGATCACATGCATGCAAGTGATGGCTAAAAAGACCTTATCCAAGGAGTGGTGGACCTTCACCATTGATGTGGTGAGTCCTACACTCTCCATATGAAGCAACAAAAGATCTATGAAAAATAAGAACCATGCAATCTATCCTACATGCTCACCCACTTGTTGGATCTTCAAGATTCTTCAACCACCATGCTCCTTAAGCTTCAAGGAAGGGGGTTCAATGGTGATGATGGATCTTTGATGGTTAGATCTAGGGGGAGAAGAAGAGGATAGAGGGCTGGAAAAATTCAGCAATGGAGGACATTTGCAAAGAGGAGAAGAGAGAAATGAAGAAAGAGAGAGGGAGATGAGAGAGTTTCTAAGGTTGAAATGATTGCTTTCTTAGAAAAAGATGAGTTTTGAAAAGAGAAAATAATCATTGCTCATGGGATAGGGTGGCTCATCATTGCCTAGAGAAGCCAATCTCATCATGGTTTTCTTGAGAAAAGAAGCCATCATTGCTAGGCTAAAGGTGGCTTACATGGGGAATAGTGCACATGGGGAAATGTGCAATCAGGTGGGTCCCACCAAAAATGAAATCAACGGTCCAAATAATGCGCGGCCCATAACTTTTGATGGACATGCCGGATTTACGCATGAGACGTGGCACTGGAATCGCGGCGACGATGCGGTCGGAATGGCATAGGTCTTGGGTCAATCCGAGTTGGGTCTACATGACCAAACTCGAGGGTGACCGCAATCACTATCCGAAGGTCGCGGGTCGTTGAAATTTGACCGGTAGGACCGCGGGACCAAAATACATGAGATGCATACTCACACACACAAATGCACACATGCGAACTCAGGACAGGTCTCACAGGTTCACCCTTAACCTTTACAAGCATACACCCTCGCTTGAGGCCTACAAAAGGTCTTACATACATACACTCTCATTGAAGGCTTATAGAAGGACTTGACACACGCACACTCCTGTCGAAGGCCTACACAAGGTCTTTACAAACTTACACTCCCATGGGAGGCCTACATAAAGACTTACACACATACTCACCTGTGTTGGTGGCAATACAATCCTACATAAGAACATACGCGGGTTTGGGTCACAAACTCTATACTCAATCATGCACAAGGAGAGAGTATGCGAACTCTTGCAATTGACAACTTACTTGTCGGATTGAGCCCCTTATGTATTGCCTTTTTGAGATGCTTAATTGATGTTCTCTCATGCTTCAATAAGTTTCTCTTGTGCTCCCTGATCTTTAAAGCCGATCTTCTTCTACTTTCTTGTATCAGCTACCTTGCATTTAATGTTCCAATGAGGCTACCAAAGTAATGGATGCGGTTTAGTTGAATCTCCTACAGCTAAAGGTTTAGTTGGTTTTCAAATAAGGATTCACCTAGATGAACATTTTAGAGGTTTGAAAGACAAAGGGTGTGCTTATTTGATTGGTGTCTATCCTCTAAAAAATGCAAGGAAACTAGATTATCTTCATAAGGAGTAAGGGTGCACATGGTTCGGTTCGGTCTAATTCTGGGGTGAAACCAGAATCGAACCGTTCCTAACAGTTCCAGGAAAATCGGAACTGAAAATGAACGGTTTGCACCTTAGAACCGAACCAGAATCGGACCGTAAAAACCGATTCGGTTCTATAGTTATTGGCTTCTTATATTATGGCAGGCCCCTCCTGATGAGAGGGATTGATCTCTCAAATACATGAGCAAAGTTGGAAAATGTAATAGGCGAGTGCAAAAGAGGAGCTTCCCTTTCTTGCTAAAACAGAGCACTCTCTTCATTGGGGAAACTTTGAGAAACACGTGATCCCCAACTTCGAATTCCAAATGTCTCCATCTCGTATCGGTGTAACTCTTCTATCTACTCTAGGTGACTAGGAGTTGACGCCTAATAATATCTATCTTTTTCGAGGTTGCTTGAACTAAATCTGGGCTGACTAAGCTCCTTTCGCCGACTTCTGTCCAATAATGTGGAGCCTGACATGGGCGTCCATACAAAGCCTTGTAAGGAGCCATTTGAATACTTGCTTGGAAGCTGTTGCTATAGGCAAATTTAGTATATGGGAGGCATTCATCCCAGCTGTCCTTGAAGTTAAGTACGCACCCCCGTAACATGCCTTCAAGTATCTGATTCACTCATTCTGTCTGCCCATCGGTCCAAGGGTGGAAGGCAATATTGGATTTCAGTTTCACCCCCATTGCTTCTTGGATTCAGGTCCAAAAAATAGATATAAATCGTGTGTCTTGGTCCGACACAATCTCTAAAGGGAACCTATGCAATAGTATTATTTCTTTGATGTACAGCTTGGCTAGGTCATTTGCGGAATTAGAAACACAAATCGAAAGGAAGTGGGCCGACTTCGTTAATTGATCCACGATCACCTAAATGGAGTCATGCCTCTTTCTTGTCCTTGAAAATTTGAAAATGAAATCCATGGATATAAAATTCCACTTACACTCGGCTATGGGCATTGGTTGAAGTTGACCTGGGTGTCGGCGGTGCTCAGCCTTGACTTGCTGACATGTAAGGCATCGGGACATGTAATCTGCTATTTGGACCTTCATGTTATCCCATGTCCCGATACATGGGTTGAACACCTCACGTCCCGATACATCTTCATATTACCCGAGTGCATCACTAACTTAGAACTATGAGCGGTGTCTAGAACCTCTCTTCTCAAATTATGAAGGTTCGGGATGCATAGGCGACCGCGATATCGTAAGCCACCATCCAAGCCAATCCTCCATTATGATTCTTCGTCTTCACCTGCCCGTTCTTTCAACCTCAATAGTAGCTCATCATCTTTCTGAGCCTCAATGATTCGATCATCAATTAATGGTTGTACATGAATGTGAGCAATGCTCTCGAACGACTCTTCCACTGTCAGTCTCTACTCGAAGTCTTGTACGAATTCCACCATTTTCACTCTCTTATCATTAGTGGGGCTGCAAATTCCATGTCTTTCTTGCAGCTCAAGGCATCAGCTACAAGATTGGTTTTGCCAGATTGGTAAGAGACTTCAAATTTGAAGTCTTTCAATGTTTCCATCCAACGACGTTGCCTCATATTCAAGTCCCTCTGCGTAAAGATGTACTTGAGGCTCTTATGGTCGCAAAAGAGCTCGAACTCTTCTCCATAAAAGTAGTGCCTCCAAAGCTTCAACGCAAAGATGACAGCCACTAACTCTAGATCATGAGTGGGTAATTTTCTTCTTGTTTCCTCAACTGTCGAGAGGCATAGGCAATCACCTTGTCCTTCTGCATAAGTACATACCCCAAACCGACTCAAGAGGCATCGGTGTACATGGTGTATTTGACCCATTCTCTGGCAACACAAGTACGGATGCGGACTTCAGCTTGTCCTTTAATTCTTAGAAGGTTGTCTCCGCTTTCTCATTCGAAGATTCTTCCAATTTCCCCAGGTTTGATTATAGTGGTTTGCTTATGTGTACACCAACTGTTAGAAAACAGCCACACAACTACTCCACTCCTAATATCCACTCCCTAGGGATATTAGCGTTCACTATGAAAAAGGTTTTCAAAGGTTCACCTTAAAACCTTCACAATTGTGTCTTTAATTGGGCTTACAGAATTCTAAAAATCGCACACTCTGAGATTTTCTAGATCACTTCAGACAAAACCAAATAGAGATTTTTCTTGCACAACCTCAAAAACTAAAAAGAGATATACAAAATGTAAATGTACTTATCTGGAATTCTCCTTTGAAGAAGCCCGGTAGAACCGATCCGATGTAGACAAAAATGTTCAATGTCCAGTCTCACAGATGAAAAGGTTCTAGTTCTAAATGATTTTTAATTAAATCAACCTAGGCTAGCTTGATTTGATTTTGATCTCAAGAAAGGGGAAAACTCAAAATCCCTTTTCAAAGTAAGATTGGAATAAAGATCTCAAAATCAAATAACAAAAGATAATTAAAGAAAATATTAAATGAGCACAATATAGCTTTAAAATATCACAAACTTATCTCTCAGAGTGGTGTCTTGATTTCGGTTTAATGAATGAATAAACTCTAAAATTCGTGCTCTATTTATAGGTGAAAATACTATTCACTCCACTGGTCTAAGGGTCGGTTCGACTGGTCGAAGGACCAACAAAATTTTAAAATTTCTAGCGTGATAAGATAAGACTGTTACTCAACTGGTCGAGTGACTTGGTCGACTGGTTGAGTGACTTTCTCGACTGGTCGAGCACTGCACTCAACTGGTCGAGTGAGACCCAAAAATGTTGTTGGACTTTGAGTCGAGCTTGTACGACCGGTCGAGCAGTCTCCAGGACTGGTCAAAAACTCAATAGAAAATTTTAAAAATTAGCAACAAACCTTGGACTAGTCAAGAAAACTCTTAGACTAGTCGAGCCAGTACTTAGACTAGTCGAACATGGTCTAAGACTAGTCGAGAAAAAGACCTATAAACATATGAAATGACCCACAAAGGATATGCAATGAATATGACACTATCTAGGGTCAATCTAGGGTCATCCAAACCTATTTGTGAATAGGAACAAATGAAACATCATTCACTTTCGAATCTTGATATCTTGTGATATTTGAAGCTCGAGTTCGATCTCTTGAACTTGATCTTGAGTTACGCTTGAGTTCTTATGTCTTTAGCGTACGGTAGTTGAACTTCAAAGTTGAACTTTAGTTCTTGAATTTGATCTTGAAAACATGAACTTCAACACACAGCATGTCAACTTGAGGATGTAGGCAAGTTCGATGCAGACAACTTTAAAATGTACGAACCTGATTACTTCAACTTAAAGCATGATGCAAATAGAAAATGGTTTGGCACAACAAAATTTGACTATACTACGGTTGCTAGATTTTCACAATAGCATTTACAATCTCCCCCTTTGTCAAATTTGTGACAAAACCAAATAAAGAAGTATGTACAATAAAGAATCATGCACCAGTCATGTATAATAAAGAATCATACACTAGTCATTTTCAATAAAGAATCATGCACTAGTCATGTTCAATAAAGAATCATGCACCAATGATCAATGGATACATCTCCCCACATCTCCCTCTCATTCCATTACTCTCCCTCAAT
Organism: Magnolia sinica; assembly: GCF_029962835.1. NCBI lineage: Eukaryota > Viridiplantae > Streptophyta > Magnoliopsida > Magnoliales > Magnoliaceae > Magnolia > Magnolia sinica. The sequence goes on along the minus strand of NC_080590.1, from coordinate 66,282,483 downwards.
CCAGGAGAGGTGATTTGTAGAACCTGAAAAAATATATACATTATACACTCCATATACCATATATTCCACAATCATTCCACATCACACATCTCACATCTCTACAATTTCTCCCCCCTTTTGTCACAAAGACACAAAGGAAAGAAGGATATAGAGAAGATAAGAAGTAAGAGAAGATAGGGAATAACAACACCATGATGATCAAAATATCAACATAAAGCACAATAGCATGTCCACATACTTAATAGGAATAGTATGTCCAAGTTATATCCCAACAAACATGATTCCAATACAAATCTAAGAGTAGAAAATATTACTACAGATCCAAAATAATAAAGAAAAACTAATCAGATTCAGATGAAGGAGTAGGAATAGAAGGATCGATCTAATGTAGTCCCTTGTTAATGCGCCTAAGATATTTGCGCATGTATTTAAATTGAGTTTCTTGGGACACATGTAGACCTTGTACCTTCTCCTCAAGGGATCGCAAACACTCATCAAAGTTAGAAGGCTGAAAGTCAGGATCAGCCGCAGAGTTTGACTTAATCTCATCAAATAAATCATCCATATTGACATCATCTGGAAGTAAAGCATCCTCCTCTTCAGTTGCTTTGGCAGCTTCACCAATGCCCACATCAACTTGGCCAGGAGCCAACCTCAGATTCATCTTATTTATGTTCGAGTTGTTGAATGGAAGATGGTTAATGAGAGCTTCTCCAACAAGCATAGCCACAAGACTATGGGTGGCTAGTGCAGTCATAAGATAAGTAAATGGAATATCACTATGACCCGGATGGAGACGAAACTGAATAATGATGTAACAGATAAGATATGGAAGATAAATAGAGACACTAGTAATAATAGAGAGAAGGATGCGAGCCATGAAAGTAGTAAGCTCAGTCTTGTTACCAGACCTAGGATAGACATTATAAATGAAAATATGATGCAAAATCCTGTATCTAGGTAACATAAATTTAGAACTGAGTGCATTCCCCGGAACTCCATTCTGCATTTATGTTGCATAACACTCTAGTGAGCATTCTTTTCTTAGACTCGGACAGTTTTGCTATAAGAGTATAAATAGGAATACCGTCATCATTAACTGGAAGATCCATCAATTCAGAAATTAAGTGATGGTCCACATCAATTGGACTTTCTCTGTTGTAATAGTAAACATTAGATTCGCAGTAGAGAAGTCACTAATGCAAGCAAACATGGCCTGCGCAATGGAACGGTATGCCGGACCACCCCAATGTAAAATGCTATCTCATCCTACAGATTGAAGGAGTGGAATAATACCAAAAGGTATCAAATGATCAGCGTTAACCGTCCGTTCAACAATCACATTGCGTAAGCGAATATCCTGCACATACTCGGGATCTTCTTTGGGTGACCGAAGATGGCACACCGTGATAGGAGCGGAACAAGAAGAAGCAGTACCACGAGAACCTTTCTTCTTATTTATACTTTCCATTACAACAAGAAAGATAAGGAATACAAGCAATGCAAGAGAGGAAAGAAGGGTTTCAAGTAAATCAGATTTTTAGTTAGAAAACCCAACAAACCACCATAAACCTTGAGATAAACAACAAAAATAAAGAATGGATGTGCAAAGAAATCAAATCTATAAGGAAATCGAAAAAGATGCACTAACCATGGAGGAATCGAAGGTGAGTTCGACCGGTCTTGTTAGGGCTGGTTGGGAAGATGAAGCAAATAAAGAAAAGAATGCTTTTTAGGCAATAAAAATCCCCAAACCCGAGCGGGTTGACTAGTCGGCTCGACCGGTCGAGTGTGTACTCGACTAGTCATGCACCTCAAAAATTCAGCATATTTTCATATTTTGAAATTTAGAAAATTTTAAAAAATAAAATAAAATAAAAACATGTAATATAGTACAAATCAACACATACAATTTAGATCATATTGCACATACCCATATCCAATTTCAACTTAGCAAACCTATTTCTGTCAAGCGGTTTTGTAAATATATCTGCAAGTTGATTTTCAGTCTGAATATAATCCACATAAATAATCTTATCTTCTACCAATTCATGAATATAATGATATCTAATATCAATATGTTTAGTTCGTAAATGCTGAATCGGATTTTTAGAAATGTTAATTGTGCTAGAATCATCACAATACAAAACCATAGTATTTTGCGTAAATCTATAATTACTTAACATCCTTTTCATTCACACAAGCTGGGTGCAAGCATTACCGGCTGCAATATACTCAGCCTCAGTTGTGGAAAGTGATATGGAACTCTATTTCTTACTGTGCCAAGAAACTAGACAGTTCCTGACATAAAAACATCTACCGCTGGTAGATTTGCGGTCATCAATATTACCTGCCGAATCAACATCTGAATAACCGGCTAATTGAACATTAGTATCATGAGGATACCAAAGGCAAAGTTTGGCCGAACTTACGACATATCGCAAAATGCACTTTACAGCAATCAGGTGGGACACTTTAGGGTCCGATTGATATTTAGCACAGATTCCTACGTTGAATACAATATCAGGTCAAATCGCAATTAAATATAATAAACTACCTATCATGATACGATACAACTTAGGATCTACACTTTTACTTGTCGAATCCTTAGAGAGTTTATGTGTCGTACTCATAGGAGTATTAAAATTTTTACCACTCTCAAAGCCAAACTTTTTAACCAATTTTAGAGTGTATTTGGTTTGAGAGATAAAGAACTTATCAGGAAGCTATTTTACTTGTAAACCTAAAAAATAGTTCAGTTCTCCAACCATGCTCATTTCAAATTTGGACTTCATTAAATCTACAAACTCAACAACCATGTCAAAATAGGTAGATCCATAGATAATGTCATCAACATAAATCTGTACTACCAATATGTGATCATTATGTTTCTTACCAAAAAGTGTCTTATCAACACTCTCCATTTTAAAGTTATGACTTAGTAAAAACTTAGTCAATTTCTTATACCAAACCCTAGGAGCTTGTTTCAATCCATAGTGTGCCTTTTTCAGGTGATAAACATGATCAGTATGTTTAGGGTCTTCAAAACTCTTAGGTTGTTCAACATATACTTGCTCATGTAAATCACCGTTCAAGAATACACTCTTAACATCCATTTGATAAATTTTAAACTTTTTGTAACAAGCAATGGATATAAACAGTCTGATAGATTCAAGACGAGCTACTAGGGCAAAGGTTTCATCATAATCAATGCCTTTTATCTGAGTGTACCCCTGTACAACTAGTTTAGCCTTGTTTCTTATAATATTATCGAGTTCATCAGACTTATTTTTAAAGATCCATTTAGTTCCAATAATGTGTTTATCATCAGGTCTAGGAACTAAGTACCATACATCATTCCTTACGAATTGATTAAGTTCATCTTGCATAGCTACTATCCAGTTTTCATCAGCAAGCGCTTCTTTCATATTGGCCAGCTCAATCTGGGATGTTAAGCACACATAATTATAAATATTTTCTAATTGTCTACGAGTGCGCACACTAGTGAGAGGATTCCTAAGAATTTGATCAGTTGGATTATCTTTAACTAAGCATAGTTTAGTGTCATTTTGACTAGATGAAGAGTCAGGTTTATCAAATAAAGGGACTTCATCATTTTTTGAACTTGAGACAGATGTATTCAAGTGATCATCTATAACCACATTAATAAATTCTTGAATTACACCAGTCCTTTTGTTGAGAACACGATACGCTCGACTATTTAGCGCATATCCTAGAAAAATAGCTCTTCACTTTTAGTGTCGAATTTTATCAGATTTTTCCTGTCAAGTAAAATATAGCACTTGTTGTCAAAAACTTGAAAGTATTTGACAGTAGGCTTCTTATTGAACCATAATTCATATGCAGTCTTGTTATTAGATTTTCTAGTATAAACACGATTAGTGATGTAACATGCCGTGTTCACAGCTTTAGCCCAAAGATTTTTAGGAAGTTTCATGTTATTTAACATTACATTGGCCATTTCTTGAAGTACTCTATTTTTCCTTTCAACAACCCCATTCTATTGAGGTGTTTTGGGTGCAGAATACTCATGCGATATTCCATGATCACTACAGAACTTCTCAAAACTACTATTATCGAATTTGGAACCATGATCACTACGGATTTTGGTGACATGTGATTCCTTCTCAGTTTAGATACACTTGAGTATCCTTTTCACTTCATCGAGAGTCTTAGATTTCTCTCTCGTGAAAACTGCCCATGTATACCTAGTAAAGTCATCAACAATTACTAGAATATACTTCTTACCGCCTCGACTCTCCATTCTAGTTGGTCCAACAAGATCCATGTGGAGTAGTTTAAGAGGTTTGGATGTGGCATTGGAGTTCACCTTTTTGTGAGCACTCCTTGTTTGTTTTCCAATCTGACATTCGCCACAAATTTTATCCAATTTCTTTAACTTGGGTAGACCTCTAATTACTTCACTTTTGCTCAATCTATAAAGATTACGGTAGTGTACATGTCCTAGGCGTTTATGCCATAATTCGGTCTCATCAGTTTGGACCATGTAACACGATAATGTAGAGAGCTTGAATCACTAACTATATAGCAGTTTTCAAATGTTCTGTGACCAGTTAATATCACAGAACCATTCTCATTAAAAATCTCACACCCTTGGTTAGTGAATTTTACGCTATGTTTATTATCACATATTTGAGAAATACTTAAGAGATTATGCTTAAGGTCCTCTACAAATAAGACATTCTAAAATAGAGGAAGATTAAAGAGTTGAACCATACCATGGCCAAAATCTTATAGTTGCTACCATCACCAAATGTAACTGAACCATCAGTCATATCTTTAAGATTGGTGAATAAGTCTTTATCACCTGTCATGTGTCTGGAACAACTACTATCTAGGTACCACTTTGATTGACTTGAAACCTTGAAAGCAGTGTGGGCAACTAAACAAGCAACCTTAGGAACCTATTTCATTACTGTTTTGGGTTTTGGAGTATAGTTGGTCCTTTCTATGCTTGTAGTTGTTGTATATTCTACAATTCAAGTTAGATTTTAGAAGCTCTTTAAGTAGATTTATAATTTTCTCAGCTAAGGGGTTATGATTCTGATTTCTAAAGTTGATATGATTGCTTTTAGGTTTCATAGCCTGAAAAGTTTTAGAATTTTTAAAACTATTTTGATTTAGACTTTTCTCTTTTGAGTTAGAGGACTCTCCTTTAACAAATTTAGGAGTATTCTTATAACCAGATCGATCGCCACATTTCCTTGATTCGGTTAGTAGTCTTTCTAGTTTAGAATCACCATGAGCATACCTCCAAGTATCCTTCATACTTAAGAGAGAAGAGACTTCTAGTTTTAGTTTTTCATTTTCAGATTTTAGGTTTTCAATTTAGGAAGTTTTGAAATCTAAATCACACTTAGCTTTTTCAAAACAATCTGAAAAATGTGATTTTTCTAAGACTAGATTATTGAAATTTTCTTTTAATTTTAAAAACTTTTCTTTTTTGACGTTTTAATTTTACAGCTATCTTACAACTTTCCCTGTATAGGGCATCATAGGCATCCTGTAAATCTTCATCATTTTTAGGGTCACTTCTCAGATTTTCTTCACTAGTTGAATCACAACTATTTGAGAAAGTGAATTTAGTTAGAGTCATTAAGGCTTTGACCTCATTAGTAGACTCAGGTTTAAAATCATCTGACTCAAAAGAAACTTCAGAGCAAGACGATTCATCTCATGTGGCTAACATGCCTTTCTTTTTAGATTTGTCCTTCTTTGGACATTATTTACCAGATGCCTGTATTCATGGCAGTTGAAACATTGGTTGTCTTTAATAGATTTCCAATTTTTACATTTAGTTCTTTTCTTTTCTGAAGGTTTTTGAAAATCTACCCTCTTTTTACTTTTGAAAATCTTATAAAACTTCTTAGCTAATAATGTCATATCATCTTCAGAGTTTTCACAATTAGAATTTTCAGCATTATTTTGAGAAATATTTTTAGAAGACTTAAGGGTGATGAACTTACTTTTAGGAGCTTTAAAGTTTAACTCGTTAGTTTGTAAAGAACCAACTAGTTCTTCAACCCTCATATTATTCGTATCATGAAGTTCCTGAATGGCAGTGACCATTGAATTGAACCTTTCAGGCAATGAGCGTAGTATCTTTGCACAGACTTTTTTTTCTAGGATACTATCACCAAGACCCCACATAGAGTTGACTATGTCATTTAATTTAGTATACAAGTCCATGAAATTTTCACTTTCTTCCATACGTATCTCCTCAAACTGAGTGGTGAGGATTTGAAGTTTAGATTTCTTAACAATAGTCGTACCCTCATGTGTCATTTCTAGAATATCCCAAGCTTGCTTTGTAGAATCACAAGATATAATTCTTTTGAATTCATCTAGTGATAGTGCACAAGTAATAGCATTTAAAGCCTTTGCATTGAAACTACTCTCACTTTTCTGAAGTGTGGTCTAAGAAAAATAAAGTGCAACTCTCATAGATTTAGTTCCATCAGTGCCTAGAACTTCAGTGGTAGGTGGGGTCCATCTAGTCACTGTGGCTTGCCACACGCTCTCATCTATGGACCTTAAAAAGATCCTCATTCTGGCTTTCCAATAGGCATAATTGAAGCCATTAAAAGGTGGAGGCCTAGTAATTGAGAGGCTATCAAAATTTGACATCTTATAAGCTCAGATCGATTAGCTTAGGAATTGAATTTAAAAAAAAAAGCTATTAGGCTCTGATACCACTTGAAAAGGCCAAGCTATACGTCCTAGAGGGGAGGGGGGGGGGGGGGGTGAATAGGACTATGTCAAATTAAAAAAATAAATGCAGAATTTAAAGAATGATAACATAAATGAATAATAAATAAGCTCAAGTAGACAACAACCTCAAATGTACTAGTATTGAGAGGTTGATACAAACTTAGTTCTAAGGACAACCTAACACCAAAAACCAAAGGCTTATGCTAGGACCTAACTAGAACGTTTGTAAGTATCAAAAACCCAAACCAATAAAGAGGTAAAGGAAATAGCAAATAAATAAATTAAGTTATTACAATATTCCCACAAGTGCATAAAACAAATTACACCATTCACCACAAGTGTTGAAAATAAATTACAACATTCACACACATAGGCACATTCAATCATCCACCACAACACCAGAAATTATAGTGGTTCGCTTGTGTGTACACCAACTATTAGAAAACAGCCACACAACTACTCCACTCCTAATATCCACTCCCTCGGGACATTAGCGTTCACTATGAAAAAGGTTTTTAAAGGTTCACCTTAAAACCTTCACAATTGTGTCTTTGATTGGGCTTACACAATTCCAAAAATCCCACACTGAGATTTTCTGGATCACCTCAGACAAAACCAAATAAAGATTTTTCTGGCACAACCTCAAAAACCAAAAAGAGATATACAAAATGTAAATGTACTTATCTGAAAATTCTCCTTTGAAGAAGCCCGGTAGAACCGATCTGATGTATACGAAGATGTTCAATGTCCAGTCTCACAGATGAAAAGGTTCTAGTTCTAAATGATTTTTAATTAAATCAACCTGGGCTAGCTTGATTTGATTTTGATCTCAAGAAAGAAAAAAACTTAAAATCCCTTTTCAAAGTAAGATTGGAATAAAGATCTTAAAATCAAATAATAAAAGCTAATTAAAGAGAATATTAAATGGGCACAATATAGCTTAAAAATATCACAAACTTATCTCTCAGAGTGGTGTCTTGATTTAGATTTAATGAATGAATAGAATCTAAAATTCGTGCTCTATTTATAGGTGAAAATATTGTTCACTCGACTGGTCTAAGGGTCGGTTCGACTAGTCGAAGGACCAACAAAATGTCAAAATTTTTTGTGCGATAAGATAAGACTATTACTCGACTAGTCGAGTGGCTTGGTCGACTGGTCAAGTGGCTTGCTTGACTAGTCGAGCACTGCACTTGACTGGTCGAGTGGGACCCAAAAATGTTGCTGGATTTTAAGTTGACCCTGCACGACCGGCCAAGCACTGTTCACTCGACTGGTCGAGCAGTATTCAGGACTGGTCGAGAACCCAACAAAAAATTCTGAAAATTAGCAACAAACCTTGGACTGGTCGAGCCAGTACTTGGACTAGTCGAACATGGTCTAAGACTAGTTGAGAAAAAGACCTATAAACATATGAAATGACCCACAAAGAATATGCAATGAATATGACACTATCTAGGATCAATCTAGGGTCATCCAAACCTGTTTGTGAGTAAGAACAATTGAAACATCATTCACTTCCAAATCTTGATATCTTGTTATATTTGAAGCTTGAGTTCAATCTCTTGAACTTGATCTTGAGTTACGCTTGAGTTCTTGAGTCTTTAGCGTACGGTAGTTGAACTTCAAACTTGAACTTTAGTTCTTGAATTTGATCTTGAAAACATAAACTTCAACACGCTTCACTTCAACTTAAAGATGTAGGCAAGTTCGATGCAGACAACTTTAAAATATACGAACCTAATTACTTTAACTCAAAGCATGATGCAAATATAAAATGGTTTGGCACAATAAAATTTGTCATACTATGGGTGCTAGATTTTCACAATAGCATTTACAAAACCGGACTGCTCCCAGTCTTATACGGCAGTTACTTTGGCGAGGTCCACGGCGATCCCTTCTTTTGAAACTACATGCCTAGAAACCGACTTCCTCTTTTCAGAAGTCGCATTTTCGGAATTACGCAAACATCTGATTTTGTCGTAGAGTATCAAAGACCGCCTGTAGGTGTTCTTCGTGATCTTCCCGACATTTTGAGTATATTAGAATGTCAACTATGAACATGATGATGAATAAGTAGAGGTACAGCCGAAACACCCGGTTCAAGAGATCCATGAATACGGCCAGTGCGTTTGTAAGCCTAAACGACATCATGAGAAATTCATAGTGCCCGAAGTTGGTCCTAAAAGCTGTTTTCTACACATCTTCCTTCCTGACACGTAACTAGTGGTACCCGGATTGCAAGTGTATCTTGGAGAAGTATCAGGTCCCCTTCAATTGGTCAAATAGGTCATCTATCCTGGGTAGAGGATACTTGTTCTTCACTGTAACGTGGTTCAGCCTACGATAATCAATGCACAGTCATAGTGATCCATCTTTCTTCTTTTAAAAAATAATACCGGAGCTCCCCAAGGTGACATGCTATAACACCCCGAACTTTTCAATACCTGAGTATTGAAAGTTCTCAAGTATTATTATGAAATTTGGTGAATTATGTACGCGCGTACGATACCAATCTAATTATCCTAACCTACTTATATTCGCTGGCATGGACCTAACCATTGGGAATGATCTCCATGCAATAGACTAAGTCATCTAACCGTTGATTTTAAGATAAGACCATCCATCACGTGATTTGACGTAGGTACCTTCCTTGAACGAACTGGAAAATAGCTCCCTACTTGTAATGATCCAGATGTAAGTCCATTTGTAGGAGTTGTTAAGAAAGGTGCATACAACCACGTAAAACCATTGGATTTTGCAAAACTCTTAGATCAACAATAATTATGAGAATGCCACTAACCTAGACCCTTGAATTCTAGATCACATAGTTCTCACTATTCATTTAAAGTGAAATTTTATACCATACCTATAAATCATAAATTAACTACGCATGTCGAATTTCAACCCTTATATCATTGTAGAAGTGTCCAAATTGACAAATCAACCCCTTAACCATTAATCTTGGCATCCATCGGTTGAAGAAAGGTCATGGGTAGTCGTGATAGGATATTTCCCTTTCTTCTATGTCTGTATGATCTTATGAACAGGTTGGATGACAAACAAACATCACTATAGGGCCTAAACTGGTTTCAACGGTGGACATCACAAATAACCGCTATTTCATGTAGTATGATCCACCTGATCCTTGGGTATACTTTAATTTTGGGCTCAACCCCTTAAACTAGATGGAAAAATGAATGGATGATGTAGATTGCTCAAAAAATCATCACAACGGACCCCACACCTAGACTTTGTGTACGCAGGCTGTGCACAACCGGACTGCACCGGACCAGAAGTACTTGTCAAACATGAGTTGAACCGTGAAATCCCGAAACCGGAAGGATTTTCCACCAACGCGAACGGATAGCATTCTGTTTAGGAGACACTCTGGCCCGCCATCGAAATCAAATGGATGATCCGAATCGTCCATTTCGATCCTGGGACAAATTCGACTAAACTTATGCTGCCCATGTGCATCCATGCACGTACACGTGCCCACGGCAAAAATTTCAAGAGGACGAGATGTCTCTCACAACATAAACAGACAACATCTCTTTAGAGACGTCGTGGTCCACCTTGATCATCGGACTGGGCGATCCAATCTGTCCATCACACAAAAACGACCAAACCCAGGCCCCCTTTCACTGATAACTTAACCACGAAGATGAACAAATCCTCATACTATTTCTTTCCACAAATAGCTTAAATCAGTGTGATTCCATTCTCTGCGTAAGCGAACCTAAAGAAAGACATTCGGATTGATCACAACCTTCTAAAACTAAGGAGAGGCATTTCCAATCCCATCCAAGATGTCTAGAGAAAGGAAATAGCACAGAAAGGGGACTCCCTCCGCCGTTTTTCACACAAGAAACACGTTCACGGAACTCACGCTCGTGAGCACCCCGCACGCTTTATTCACAACGTGATCAAACCTTCAAGTTTGGTGGGCCAGGAATGATCACGTTGCCCCAGACCGTCCAAAGAAAACAGACCTAGTGTAGGAATGACTAGAAGCCAATCCGGCATTGGAAACAGAGGTCCGGTTAACAAATCGCACACCGAAAGAAGTGGCCAAGAAAGGGTGTTCAGGAGATGATCGGAACGGGCTGTTTGATGGCCCATTATCAGAGGGTCTTCCCACGACGAATGGATGACCAAGAGCAACATCAGGAACTGGATCTCAGACCGCATGCCATAAATAGCAAATGCTGTGCGTAAAAGGAGTGCGGGAACCAGCTTCCGTCCGATCCAGAATCCAACTTGCGCAGGGGCTGGGAGCTATAAAATCCCACGCAGAGAAACGTGAGAGAGAGAAAGAGAGCTCCAACTCTAGACAAATGGCCAGCCCATTGCTGTCCGATCAGCAAGAAAGGAAAAGGAAAGAAAAGAGAAAGAAAAGAAAAGAAAGAGAAAAAGAAAAGAAAAGAAAGGAAAAAGATAACAAGCGATCGTTGGATGGGCCTAAAGATGATTAGTTAGGAGTTATCAACTTAAACCACACGTGGGCCGTCTAAAATATATTTTAAGTCGAGCTTCCTCAACCCTAATCTAACATCTAATATTAACTAATCCAAATAAGGTGGAATAGAGTAGGACCTGATCCTAAAATGCACCTGTAAGCATCCAACTTAGTAAAAGATGACACTAAAAACGAAGGTGAGGGTTTCATCCTTTAAACTTATGGTACTTTAAGTTGATATGCTTTATCTTACCTGTTACATACCATATTTTCATGTTGCTATGATTTCTTTCCTACACTTATTTAATTTATCATCAACAGTTCCCTACCCTTTTGGGGAATTATGGTATGATGTCAATTACAAGTAATCTTTATGAATTTATATAGGGCGATGGATACAGGCCTTGCCCTTGCCTTTATCAATTTGTTGAGTTAGCCCTTGCCACTCTTCTCTTTATTGAGTTAGCCCTTGCCACTCTTCTCTTTATTGAGTTGGCCATTACCACTCTCCTTGTTATTGAGTTGGTCATTGCCACTCTTATATTTGTTGAGTTAGTCATTGCTAATCTCCTTTTATTGAGTTAACCATTATCACTCCCCTCTTTATGAGTCAGTCATTGCTACTCTCTTCCATACTTTTCTAGCCTTGTGTTATTTACCTTTACGGCTTGGGCATGTGTCTTGATACTCCAGAACTCCCATAATTCAATTTATCTCTTTATAAGTGCAAGTGATGTGTAAAGAGGTATTACAACTAGTGATTCAATTATTATATTATAGACGTAATGCGCTCTGGGTAGAGACTCTCTTGGTCGTCAGGTAATTCCATGGATTTTTAGGTAGTGGTGCACAAATCAATGTGTGCAATTCGTAAATACAGTGTCACATCACTTATAGGATTGGATGTCGCAAATAGTCGATCTATGAACAAATCGTATCACGTAATTCATCTGTCTCAAATGTTGTGCGCCTCAAGGTATTCACGTAAATCCACGGTAGTATTGGCCATGCCGGCGAATACCCGTAGTTATGGGATGCGGGTCGAGCCGAGTTTTCTATGAATCGTATTCCACATTGTGATGATCACTATGTATTATGAGCCACACACACTTATTAGGCATGCATCTCATGTAGGTTGTTTGCATATATTGATACTCCTTGTAATAGTGGAATATGAGACGTATCAGAATCTTTACATTGCTTTATGAATCTCTTGAATTATTGTTAATCTTAAAGGATAACCATCATTATGAGTAGGGCTTTGACCCTCTCCAACCGTATAGATGGTGCAGGTGACGTACAGATTAAAGACTTAAAGGACCATCTCCCTATGAAAGATTATGCTAAAAGAATAAGAAAGTTTTATGCTTCCGTTACGAACTCGATGAATGTAATAAGCTCCCATTGAGAGGGCATTTGATTATTCTTTTCCTCTAATAAAATAATCAATACAGTTAATTTTATTCTCGTGAATGTTACCTTCATAAATGTATCTGAATGTGGTCCAAATGAAATATATATATATGTGTGTGTGTGTGTGTGTGTGTGCGATTTTTAAAGCATCCAATTTATACATTATTAACACCCGATTTTCTCAGGCATGAATACAAACTCTGGCCATTAAAATTTGAGATGTCACACATGCTCAGCTGTATGAAGCCAAATTCTAACAAGCCATTAATTTGAGTCCTTAACTCCTTCATCTCACATGGAGGCATGCGATAGGTAGGCAAAGAGATGGGCGTTGCGCTGGGCACGAGGTCGATAGTAAAGTCGATCTCACGTTAAGGAGGCAGTCTAGGGATTGTCCTGAACACATCCATGAACTCTTAGACCACTTGTGTGGCCCCAAGTGACGAACCATCACAATCCTCTAATAGGGAAGCATAACGACGGATTCGGAAGGGATGTCTGACCTAAACTGGGAAGGTGAAGGATGTGCCCTCGGGCCCATGAGCGATCACCAATCTAGTCTCACAGTCAATCTCTGCCTTCATTTTGGTGAGCCAATCCATGCCGAGGATGATGTCGTAATGGTAGAGCTTGGTTACAATCAGGTCAATGTGCACCACTCTGCTCCTAAATCTATAGGGCAACCCCTGCAGAGTTTAGTGGCATCCGAGAAGGTCCCTACCGCAATGATGACCCTCACCCCAAGCATAAGGGTGGTTTCTAGCCCTTCATGCTTGACGGTGGAGCATGATACCAAAGAAACAGTGGACCGGATGTCCACTAAAATAAACACAGGTATACCTTGGATGTGGACCGTGACTTCAAATGTCTGCGGTACTACAACCATGGAATCAGTTACCTCAGCGGCTAGTGCATGCACATGTTCCTGTTGCGAACGGTTAGGCGGCGCTATCATAAGCCGTTGGGGCAGCCTATTTCGTTATGCAGGAGGCCGATTGAATTATTGCACCGATGCCATGACTCACGAAGGAGGGGTCGTAATAGCATATGGGGGTTGGCGGTTGATCCTTTGGGGTGGCATGTAGCCATTGTCCCTCATTTTGGTGAAGTAGGAGGGGTGGTGTGGCCCAACCCATCGTAGTAGATGCACACGCTATCAAACCGTCTCTGTTGGGCTGACGGAACCATTAGCCTTGGAGGCAACCTCACTCACGGCCTCTTGTCAAGAAGCGACTGTGTTTGCAATTCGGCCCTAGGTCTTAGGCCCGTTGGTAAGAGTGCTCAGGACACCCGCTCACCATCCTACTCAGATTGTAGGGACATGTTCATTAGCTCGGCATACATGTGGATGCTAGCACAACACATCTTGGTGCGGATGTCAGCCCGCAAACCCTCAAAAAATGGTTGTAAGTGTTATAATGTTTAAAGCACACTTTGTTTGTCAAATTTCGTTTAGTCAAAACATCTTATCAAGTGATCTTCAAGTATGGTTTAAGATCAAGGTTCAAGTTAAGTCCAAGATCTAGTAGAAATTAAGCTCGAAAGACAAGATGAAGTCAAGATCAACTAATGTTTTAGTAGAAGATGAAGCTGCATAAAGAAGTCGAAGTCTCTAATTTACTTCAAGACAAAGAAGTTCAGTCATTGCAGGTATTATAAACTCTAGAAAGACCTTAGGTTTAGGTGCTTTCAAAAACTATTTAAAATTAGGTTTCTATGCTTGTGGTTACTTAAATTTTGACTAGCCTAAGGTTTGGATCGACTAGCCCAAGTTTTACTCGGCCAGTCCTAGTACAAACTGAAGTGAAATGGAAATTTTGTTACATCTTCGACCAGTCGAGTGGTTTGCTTGACCAGTCGAAGGAGGACCTTTGACCGGCCCTAGGTTTCTCGGCTCGAAGTCCAGCAACTAAATCAGTTCGGATTTTGGCACCTTCGACTAGTCGAAGACCACCTTCGACCAGTCGAAGATTTATTAAATCTTATCCCGCTCAAATATGAAAATCCGTTGGAACTGAATTCGGTGCTTGGGCCAGTCGAAGATTGTCTTAGGCTAGTCGAAGAACCAACTTCTTTGCCTATAAATTGAGATTTTCTCTCAATACGAAATATCAATTTTCATTATCAAAATCCTTCTACAAGAGAGAGAGAGAAGCCCCAGTTATAATTAAGCTATTGAACGGTATTTATAAATTATTTTATAGCTTTTATTTAATTCCCTTAATCTCAGACTCTATCATTCTGATTCCAAAGAGAGTGAGTTCTACTCTTCTTTTTTCTCAAGATTTAAGAGAATTAACCTAAGTAGCCATTAGTTTAATCTTAATTAAAATCAATAGAACCCTAGACCTTTTCTATCGAACTGAACATTGAACATTCGACATTCAAGAAAAGTAGTTCTTCGGCTACGACTTATTCTACGGTGAAGATAAGTATACATTTGTTTATTTTCTGTATTTGGTTTTTCTGAGATAAGCCAGAAAATCTCAGTGAAGGTTTTAGTTTGTGATAGCCCAGTAAAATCACAACTGTATCAGGTTTTAAGGTGACCTTGAGAAAACCTTATTCATAGTGAAAGGAAAGATTACGTGGAGAGTAATTTTGGGAGTGGAGTAGGTGTGGCTGTTTTAGAACAGTTGTTAACACACCGAACCACTATAATTATCTGTGTTTGTGGTGAATGTTTTTATCTTTTATGTGGTGAATGGTTTAATTTCATTTCAGTACAAGTGGTGAATGATTGTAATATTTATTTTGATAAGTTTGTGATTTTGATTTTAAAAAGTATTCATGAAATAAGGTTGTCCTGCCTAAACTTTTTAAGTGAAGGTTATCCTATGAATCACTTAAAATCAACATTTCAATAAATAGAGGGGGGGGGGGGGGGGGTGAATAGGACTATGTCAAATAAAAATAAAATGCGGAAATATAACACAGATAGTAGAAATATAAAGCAACCTCAAATGCACAAGCATTAAGAGGTTGATACAAACGTTGTTCTAAGGACAACCTTACACCAAAAACCAATGGCTTATGGTAGGACAACCTGATTTCTAGAACATTTGTGAGTATCAAAAACTCAAACTGAAACAGAGGTAAAATAAATAATCCTAGCTATTACAACATTCACCACAAATGAATAAAATAAATTATAGCATTCACATACATAAACAAATACAACCATCCACCACAACTCTAGGAATTATAGTGATTCGTGTGTGTACACCAACTGTTTGAAAACAGCCACACAACTACTCCACTCCCAATATCCACACCCACGGGATATTGGCTTTCACTAAGAAAGAAAGTTTTCCAAGGTTCATCTTAAAACCTTTACAGATGTGTTTTTCAATGGGCTTACACAATAAAAAAAATCCACACTGAGATTTTTCTAGCTGATCTCAGTCAAAACCACAAATAGAGATTTTCCTGGCTGTATCTCACAAACCAAAAATACAGAAAAAAAAATTAATACTTATCTTAAGAATGTTCTTTGATGTAGCTGGTAGAACTGCTTCTTTGTAGATGATAATGTTCAATGTTCAATCTCATAGAAGTAGGGGTTCTAGGTCTAAATGAATTTTAAATTAAATCTAACCTTAGGCTACTTGGATTCAATTTCTTGGATCTCACAAAGGGTTAAATCAAAATCCCCCTTTTAAATCAAATAGAATGGAATTAAGAGATCAAGAAATTAAACAACCAAAAAGCTATTAAAATAAATATTAAATACCTCAAAATAGCTTCACAATAGTGGGGGTTTATCTCTCAGAGTGGTGGCTTAAATTGGATTGGAATGAATGATAAATTCTGAGAAATATCCACTATTTATATGCTATAAATCGGTTCCCTCGACTGGTCTTAGGTTTGGTTCGACTGGTCCTAGCTGAAGAACATTTCAAATTTTCTGGTGCAATCAGATAAAACAGACCCTCGACTAGTCGAATGGCTCGCTCAATTGGTCAAGTAGCTAGCTCGACTGGTTGAGTGAATAAAAATTGCATTGCTGGAGTTCGTGTCGAGTCACACTTGATTGGTCGAACCAGTCTCCATGACCGGTCGAGCAGGGTACTCGACTGGTCAAGGACCTAACAAAAAATTCTGAAAATTTGAATTTAAATTTGGACTGGTCGAGAAAAACCCTGGATTGGTCGATCCAGTGCTTGGACTAGTCGAACCAAGACTAGGACTAGTCGAAATAAAGCCTAAATTAAGTATAATGACCCAAATTAAACACACAATGTTAATGACCTAATCCTAAGGTTTCTCTAGGGTCATGTATACCTTAAATGTGAGTATTGAAATTGAACTATCAGTCGCTTCGGTAGATAGAACACTTTGAAGCACATGAAGCTTAACCTTGAATTCTTGAACTTTTCTCGAACTTGTGTCTTGAGACTTGAGCAAAAGTACTTGAGCTTGTTCTTGTGACTTGAGCTTGAAGTAGTGTGCTTGAGCTTGAAGTAGTGTACTTGATCTTGAATTAGAGACTTGATTTTGAGCTTTAACATAAGCTTGAACTTTAAGCTTGAGGATTTGAAGTATTGATGCACTTAAGCTTGAGTACCTCGACTTGATGAACTTCAACTTGTTGTTGTAGTTGAACATGCATACTTGTAGCACATATAACATCAACGTAGATAACACCATGCTCATCTTCAAATGAAGGTGAACTTTCCATCAATTTGAACTTGAAGGTGAACTTTCCATCTATCAAAAAAAGTCAACTATACTGAAGCATTTTGGCATAACAAAATTTGACAACTCAGGGTGCTAGATTTACAACTTAGCACTTACAATCTCCCCCTTTGTCAAATTGTGACAAAATAAACTTACAGAAGATTAACCTATTCTAATACATAGATTCACTCAGTTCAAACAAAATCTAAAAACCACAAAACTCTCCCTCAATCAACTCCCCTTCAACTTAAGCTCAGTAGAGACCTATATTAAGAGATATATACACATTTCAAAAAAAAGAAAAAATCCATACAGTACATGCATATTCACATCCCTACATCTCATTTAAATAACCACATTAAGCAATCAAATACCCAATTTCTCCCCCCTTTTTGTCACAAAATGACAAAGGAAGAAAAGATAAAAATATGTGAATGTGGTAGCTAATAAGTGAAGAGAGAAAGAAAGAGTGTGAAAGTTAGCAATTTAAACCATAATAAAAGGAGTATCAACATCAAACAAACTTAAACATGTCCAAAATTCAAAGTCACCAAGCACAGTCAAGTTAAATTACGTATTACAAGCCCAACAAAAGTAAACAAACTAATCAGAACTAGATGAAGAGGGAGGTGAAATGGATGGATTAATCTGGTGTAATCCCTTATTTATGCATCTAAAATATTTACGCATATACTTCATTTATTTATCTTCGGAAATTTTCAGTCCATCCACCTTCTCTTCCAGTGAGCGAAGGTGCTCATCAAAACCAGAAGGCTAAAAATCAGGATCAACCTCAACATCATCAGATTCTAATTCATTAAAAATATCTTCCATATTAGCTTTAGTTGGTAGCACATCTTCCTCTCCAACTTCTTCTCTAACTTCTCCAGCATCCCTTTCAGTTTAAGCAGGTGCTAACCCCAAATTCATTTTGTTGATATTTGAGTTGTTGAAAGGTAAATGAGAAGTGGGAGCTTCTCCAGGTTTCATGACCACAGAACAATGTAAAGCAAGAATGGTCATCAAATAAGTGAAAGGAATATCACTATGCCCTGGATGAAGTCGAAATTGGATAATAAAATAGTAGATTAATTAAGGAAGACACACTGGAATGCCGGATACAACTGAATGCAGAATACGCACCATGAAGGCAGTCTGTTTAGCCTTGTTACCAGATCTAAGGTATACATTGAAAATGAAAATGCGATGTAATACTCTGTATCTGGGCAACATCTAATTGGCCTAGAGCGCATTCTTGAAACTCCATTCCAAGTCCATGTTGCATAAATTTCTGGTTAATAACGTCTTTTTGACTCATTTAATTTTTCAACCAATGTTGGAATGGGAATTCCTTCATCATTTACTGGAATGTCCATCAACCCAGAAATTAAGTGACGATCTACTTTATATTAACCTTCTCTAAACATGATATTGAAGGTTGGATCTTCAATAGAAACATCACTTATACACGCAGACATTGCTTACGCAATGGAATGGTATGCCGATCCGCTGCAATTTAGAATGTTATCCCATCCTACAGCAACAAGGAGGGGAATAATATTAAATTAAACAAGATGGTTAGCATTGACGGTTCGTTCAACAATAATGTTGTGGAGATGGATATCCCGCACATATTCTAGGTCCTCTTCGGGTGGTCGAAGAGTACGCACTGAAATGAAACGAGAAGAAGATGCTCGAGTAGGTTTCTTCTTCGGTCTACCTTCCATTACAAGAGTAAACCAAAAAAATGTAAGAAAGGATTTAAGGATTTCAAACCCAACAAATTTTTAGGAAGAAAACCCAACAAACCACAATGAAATTTGAAATAAAAGCAAGATTCAAGCAAGATGAGACCAAAAGAGCCTAAATACAAAAGAAAATTGAAAATAGACCACTTGCAAGAATCGAAGGTGGGTTCGATGGGTCAGAGAAGGGGCTTGAGAAGAAGAAGAAGATTTTGGAGAAAAAGTGATTTTTTACCCTAAAAAGGAGTTAGGCCCGCGCACCACGACTGGTCGAGTACATGCTCAACCGGTCATGCTACGATTGGTCGAGTATGTGCTTAACCAGTCGTGAGAGCACAATATATATATATATATATATATATATATATATATCTCAAATTTTAAAATGAAAAAAAATCACACAAAAATACACAATAGTACAAGCATGTAATCGTAAACATTTCAAGAAGAATTACACATACCAATATCCAATTTTAATTTGGAAAACCTATTTTTGTCAAGTGGTTTAGTTAATATGTCAGCAAGTTGGTTTTCAGTCTATACATAGTCTAAAGAAATAATTTTCTCTTCCACTAATTCCCGAATATAGTGATACCTAATGTCAATATGTTTAGCACGGGAATGCTGGATGAGATTCTTAGAGATTTTGATTGCGTTAGAGTTATCGTAATATAGAATCATTGTGTCTTGTGCAATCCCATAATCGTTCAACATTCTTTTCATCCACACAAGCTGAGTGCAGACATTTCTAGCTGCTATATATTCAGCCTCAGCTGTGGATAGGGATACAAAACTTTATTTCTTACTATGCCAGGAAACCAAATAGTTCCCAACATAAAAACAACCATCGCTAGTGGATTTTCGATCGTCTACATTCCCAGCCCAATCAGCATCCGAGTATCCAGCTAATTGAACATTAGTATCAAGTGGATATCATAAACCTAAATTAACTGTACTTACGACATACCTAATAATCCTCTCGATAGCAATCAGGTGGGATTCCTTAGTTTCATATTGACATCTAGTACAGATTCCTACGTTGAATGCAATATTAGGTCGACTCGCAGTTAAATATAACAGACTGTCAATCATACTGCGAAACAACCTAGGATCTACGCTCTTACCTATTGCATCTTTAGATAGCTTAAGAGTTGTACTCATAGGAGTATCAAAATACTTACCACTTTCAAAACTAAACTTTTTAACCAAGTTTAGAGCATACTTGGTTTGAGAAATGAAAATACCGTCTTTAAGTTGTTTTACTTGTAGACCTAAGAAGTAATTTAGTTCTTCAACCATGCTCATTTCGAACTTGGACTTCATCAACTCTGCAAACTCAGTAGACAGGTTAGAACATGTAGAGCCATAAATAATGTCATCAACATATATCTGCACTATAAGTATGTGTTCATTATATTTCTTAACAAATAAGGTTTTATCAACACTCCCCATAACGAAGTTATGACTTAGTAAAAACTTAGTCAGTTTCTCGTACCATGGCCTGGGAGCTTGTTCTAAACCATAGATGTCTTTTTCAAGCGATAAACATGATTAGTATATTTAGGGTCTTCAAAACCCTTTAGTTGTTCTACATAAACTTCCTCATATAGATCACCGTTCAAGAAAGCACTCTTGACATCCATTTGATAAATTTTAAATTTTTTAAGATAAGCAATGGATATAAATAATCTGATGGATTCAAGACTAGCAACTAGGGCAAAGGTTTCATCATAATCGATCCCTTCTATATGTGTGTACCCTTGTACAACCAGTCTAGCCTTGTTTCTTATAATATTCCTTAACTCATCATATTTATTTTTAAAGATCCACTTGATTTCAATGATATGTTTATCAGTCGGTCTAGGAACCAAATGCCACACATCATTTTGAATGAATTGATTCAGTTCATCTTGCATGGCTACAATCCAGTTTTCATCAGCAAGAGCCTCTTTTACATTAGCCGGCTCAATTTGAGAAATAAAACATACATAATTGCATATGTTTTCAATTGTTTTCGTGTACACACTAGTGAGAGGGTTACCTAGTATTTGATCAGTGGGATGATCTTTAACTAATCAAAGTTCAGTGTTGACTTGACTAGATGAAGAGTCAGGTTTATCTATAAAATTGACTTCATCATCTTCTGAACTTGGAGGTGGTGTATTCAGGTGATCATCAATAACAACATTTATGGATTCTTGAATGACACCGGTCCTCTTGTTGAGAACACGTTACGCTCGACTGTTTAAAGCATACCCTAGGAAGATCCTTTCATCACTTTTAGTGTTGAACTTAAATTTTCACGGTCACGCAAAATATAACACTTACTGCCAAAAACTCGAAAGTGTTTAATTGTGGGCTTTTTATTAAACCACAGTTCATATGCTGTTTTATCTTTTGATTTTCTGATGTAAACACGATTAATTATATAATATGCAGTGTTCACAGCTTCAGCCCAAAGATTTTTAGGTAATTTCATGCTATTTAACATAACATTGGCCATTTCTTGAAGCACACTATTTTTCCTTTCAACAACCCCATTTTATTGAGGTGTCTTAGGTGTAGAAAATTTATACGATATCCCATGATCACTACAGAACTTCTCAAAATTGTTATTCTCAAATTCCAATCCATGATCACGTCAGATTTTAGAAATATTTGTTTCCTTTTTAGTTTGGATACGCTTAAGTATCCTTTCACTTAATGAAGAGTTTCAGATTTCTCTCTCATAAAAGCTACCCATGTATATCTAGTAAAATCATCCACAATTACCAAAAAATATTTCTTTCCACCTCGACTCTCCGTTCTTGTAGGTCCAACGAGGTCTGTGTGGAGGAGTTTAAAGGGTTTAGATGTGATAAGGGAGTTCACTTTCTTGTGACTACTCCTTGTCTGTTTCCCAATTTGACATTTGCCACAAATATTATCCATTTTCTTCAATTTGGGTAGACGTCTTATTAGATCGGCCTTGCTCAGTCTATATAGATTTCGGTAGTGTACATGTCCAAGGCATTTATGCCATAATTTAGTCTCATTGGTTTGGACCATGTAGCACGATAATTTAGACGAGTTAGTATTACTTACAATATAACAATTTTCAGATGTTCTGCAAACATTCAATATCACACAACCTTTCTCATTAGAAATCTCACGACCTTGATTAGTGAATTTCACACTATGTTTATTATTGCAGATTTGAGAAATACTTAAAAGATTATGCTTAAGATCTTTTACGAATAAAACATTTTCAAAAGGAGGAAGATTGAAAAGTTAAACCGTACCTTTGCCAATTATTCTGTTGTTGCTCCCATCACCAAATGTGACTGACCCGTCAGTCATTTCTTGTAGTTGGTGAACAAATTTCTATCACCTGTCATGTGTCTAGAGCAACCATTGTTTAGGTACCACTTTGATTGACTTGAGGCCTTAAAAGCAGTGTGGGCAACTAGACAAGTAACCTTTGGGACCCATTTCATCACGATTTTGGGTTTTGGAGCACTGTTGATTTTTCTACGCTTGTAGTTATTATTAATTTTACCATTCGAGTTAGTTTTCAGAAGCTCCTTAAGTAAATCAACAATCCTCTCAGCTAAGAGATTATAATTCTGATTTCTAAGATTGATATGGTTGATATTAGGTTTGGTAACTTGAAAATTTTTAGGATTTTTAAAACCACTTTGATTTAATCTTTTCCCTTTTAAGTTGGAGGACTCTCCTTTAACAAACTTAGGAGTAGTAATCTTACTTTTTAGAGGTATGTTTTTATCATAACCCAGACCCGATCTATCTCCACATTTTCTTGATTCACTTAGTAATTTTTCAAGTTTCGGGTCTCCCTGGGCATATCTCTAAGTATCCTTTGAACTCAAGAGAGAAGAAACTTCCATTTTTAGTTTCTCATTTTCTGATTTTAGGTTTTCAAGTTGAGATGTTTTGAAATCTAAATCACATTTAGTTTTTCAAAACAATCAAAAATATGCGATTTTTCTAAAACTAAGTTTTTAAAACCCTCTTTTAATTTTAGAAATTTTTTTTTTGAAGTTTAAGTTTGACAGCAATCTTACAACTCTCCCTGTATAGGGCATTGTAGGCATCCTGAAGATTATCTTCGTTTTTAGGGTCACTCCTCAGATTTTCATATTCTGATGTGTCATCACTGTCTGTGGAGATGACTCTGGCTAGAGTCATTAGGGCCTTGACTTCACTTGTAGATTCGGGTTGTGAATCATTCGACTCAAAAGGAGCTTCAGAGGAGGGTGATTCATCCCATGTGGCCAACATGCCTTTTCTCTTTGGCTTGTCCCTTTTAGGGCACTTATTTTCCAAATGCCCATATTTATGGCAGTTGAAGTATTAGCTGTCTTTTAGTGATTTTCAATTTTTAGTTCTACTCTTTTTCTTTTCAGAGGGTTTTTGATAATTAACTCTTATAAAACTTCTTGGCTAATAAGGCCATATCATCCTCTGAGTTTTCACAATTAGAATTATTACTATTATCATGAGAAATACATTTAGATGATTTAAGGGCTATTAACTTACCTTTAGGAGACTTGAAATTTAACTCGTAGGTTTGTAGAGAACCGACAAGCTCTTCCACCCTCATATTATCCGTGTCTCGAAGTTCCTGAATGACTGTCACCTTAGAATTGAACCTCTCAGGAAGTGAGTGCAATATCTTTACACAAACTTTACTTTCTGGGATGCTATCTCCAAGACCCCACATAGAGTTGACTATGTCATTTAGTTTAGTATAGAAATTCATGAATGATTCACTTTCTTCCATATGTATTTCCTCAAACCTAGCGGTGAGGATTTGAAGTTTAGACTTTTGTTACAATAGTCGTACCCTCGTGTATCATTTCTAAGATATCCCAAGCTTATTTTGTAGTATCATAAGATATAATTCTTTTGAACTCATCTAGTAATAGTGCACAAGTGATTGCATTTAAAGCTTTGAAATTGGCATTACTCTCATTTTTCTGAAGAGTAGTCCACATATAATAAGGTGTTCTTTCACAGTCTTAGTTCCATCGGAGCCTAGAACTTCAGACGTAGGTGGGTTTCATCTAGTCACTGTGGCTTGCCACATGCTTTCATCGATGGACCTCAAAAAGATTCACCTCTGGGCTTTCCAATAAGCATAATTAGAGCCATCAAATGGTGGTGGCCTAGTAATAGAAAGGCTATCAAAATTTGTCATATTAGAAACTCGAGATTGCTTAGCTTAGGAAATTAATCCAATGGAATGAGCTATTAGGTTCTGATACCACTTGAAAAGGGCGAGCTCCAAGTTTTAGAGGAGGGGGGGGGGGGGTGAATAGGACTATGCCAAATAAAAATAAAATGCAGAAATATAACACAGATATCAGAAATATAAAGCAACCTCAAATGCACAAGTATTGAGAGGTTGATACAAACGTTGTTCTAAGGACAACCTTACACCAAAAACCAATGGCTTATGGTAGGACAACCTGATTTCTAGAACATTTGTGAGTATCAAAAACTCAAACTGAAATAGAGATAAAATAAATAATCCTAGCTATTACAACATTCACCACAAATGCATAAAATAAATTACAGCATCACACACATAAACAAATACAATCATCCACCCTCCAGGAATTATAGTGGTTCGTGTGTGTACACCAAATATTCAAAAATAGCCACATAACTACTCCACTCCTAATATCCACACCCACGGGATATTGGCTTTCACTAAGAAAAAAGGTTTTCCAAGGTTCACCTTAAAACCTTTACAAATGTGTTTTTCAATGGGCTTACACAATAAAAAATTACCTACACTGAGATTTTTCTGGCTGATCTCAGTCAAAACCACAAATAGAGATTTTCCTAGTCGTATCTCACAAACAAAAAATACAGAAAATAAAATCAATACTTATCTCAAGAATGTTCTTCGATGTAGCCAATAAAACTGCTTCTTTGTAGATGATAATGTTCAATGTTCAATCTCACAGAAGAAGAGGTTCTAGGTTTAAATGAATTTTAAATTAAATCCAACCTTAGGCTACTTGGATTCAATTTCTTGGATCTTACAAAGGGTTAAATCAAAATTCCCTTTTTAAATCAAATAGAATGGAATCAAGAGAT
Source organism: Magnolia sinica (assembly GCF_029962835.1). Taxonomy (NCBI): domain Eukaryota; kingdom Viridiplantae; phylum Streptophyta; class Magnoliopsida; order Magnoliales; family Magnoliaceae; genus Magnolia; species Magnolia sinica. The sequence goes on along the minus strand of NC_080590.1, from coordinate 66,257,322 downwards.
TAAGAAATTAAATAACCAAAAAGCTATTAAAATAAATATTAAATACCTCAAATAGCTTCACAATAGTGGGGGTTTATCTCTTAGAGTGGTGGCTTGAATTGGATTGGAATGAATGATAAATTCTAAGAAATGACCACTATTTATAGGCTGCAAATCGGTTCCCTCGACTAGTCGTGGGTTCGGTCAACTGGTCCTAGCCGAACAACATTTCAAATTTTCTGGCGTTATCAAATAAAACAGCCCCTTAACTGGTCGAGTGGGCAGCTCAACTGGTCAAGCAGAGCACTCGATTGGTTGAGTGAATAAAAATCGCATTGCTGGAGTTCGAGTCGAATCACACTCGACTGATCAAACCAGTCTCCACGACCGGTCGAAAAGGGTACTCGACTGGTTGAAGACCTAATAGAAAATTTTAAAATTTTGAATTTAAATCTGGACTGGTCGAGAAAAACCCTAGATTGGTCGAGCCAGTGCCTGGACTAGTCGAACCAAGACTAGGACTAGTCGAAGTAAAGCCTAAATTAAGTACAATGACCCAAATTAAACACATAATGTTAATGACCTAATCCTAAGATCTTTCTAGGGTCATGTATACCTTAAATGTGAGTATTGAAATTGAACCATCGGTCGCTTCAGTGGATAGGACACTTTGAAGCACATGAAGCTTGAGCTTGAATTCTTGAACTTGTCTCGAACTTGTGTCTTCAGACTTGAGCAAAAGTGCTTAAGCTTGTTCTTGTGACTTGATCTTAAAGTAGTGTGCTTGAGCTTGAAGTAGTGTACTTGATCTTGAATTAGAGACTTGATCTTGAGCTTTAACATAAGCTTGAACTTTAAGCTTGAGGATTTGAAGTAATGATGCAATTGAGCTTAAGTACCTCGACTTGATGAACATGCATACTTGTAGCACATATAATGTCGATGTAGATAACGCCATGCTCATCTTCGAATGAAGGTGAACTTTCCATCAATTTGAACTTGAAGGTGAACTTTCCATCTATCAAAACAAGTCAACTATACTGAAGTGTTTTGGCACAATAAAATTTGACAACTCAGGGTGTAAGATTTACAACTTAGCACTTACACATACCTAGATAGCTCCGTGAAGTGGTTTTCATACTCCGCCACCGTCATTCCTCCCTGCTTGAGGTGGAGGAATTTGCCCTATTTCTCATTGCGATAAGTGAGAGGGAAGTATTTCTCGTGGAAGCATGTCTCAAATTCATCCCACGGGGATAGTTCTTAAAATACTATCCCACCACATGTCGGCTTCCTTTTCGAACCCGTAGATGATGAGTTCTACTTGCTCAACCTCGGAGTAGTGTAGTGGCCTTATCATCTTAGATATCCGGTTGAGCCAATACTTGACCTCTTCGGGCTGATGGGTGCCTGCAATTGTGGGAGGCCGAAGGAGCTAGAAGCATTCAAATAGCCCACAAGTTGCCGCTATCCCAGTAGCTGGCACATGCTGCATCGAAGGGGCCACGTTCATGTTCTGCGCAATGGCCCCTGATAATGCTGCTAAGGTTTGTTGTTGTTGTTGCATTAAGTGCAACATATGCCCCATCATATCTGGGGGTGGGGTTGCTTGTGGCACGAGCGAAGTCGAAGGCGAGGCGTGGTTCTGCTCTAGAACTGGTGGTACATTTGGCATTGGTGTATCCGTAGTGCCGGTTGCTAGTTGCGAGTCCAACATTTCTTTGCTATTTGGACCCAAGTTAGGGCCCTGTTGGCTATTGTTCGGGGGAGGGGCCCCGTCTACCAATCCGCCGTGTGCAAGATGTATCATGGTCCGATTGCCCTTAGGAGGCATTCTCTATATTCAACATAAGGCACGTTAGGCAAGGTTAAGGGGTTTCGTGACATCGTGTGACAATAAATACGTGATTCATTTTCACGATGTAAGAAATCCTCATAAGGCTTAGCATGCATAACATTCATTCGTACAATTTTTTCAATTATAACATTTCATTCATATTACGAGGCTCTCTATTACATCGGCAGACAAAATTGACGTAATAGAGACCTCCAGCACACATAACATAGGAAGGAAATAAAACTTCAACTACAACGTAATACCATACTTAAGCAACAAGAAAGAAAAGAGTAATAACTTCCCTAATCTTAATAGGACTACGAAAACTAGGGTTAGGGCCTACTAGCCTTCGGAGTCAGGCGAAGGAGGGGGTGCTCCCTCCTTCTATACGTAGCACAAGATCACTTTCACTGTGTGGTATAGTTTCTTACTCAACTTCTCCTGTTTGTCTAGCCTCGCCTTAAGTGCATCCAGGTGCTCTCGCATCTCCTGCGAGGTAAGGGGTTCTTCGCCTGTCCCTTCGCCCTCAGCTCCAGTTTTCTCTCCATCTTCATTTCCTTCTTCTCTCTCCTCCTCTTCTTCTTCTTCTTCATCAGTTTCATCCCCAAACTCCTTGAGCCGGGCCATCCGCTACTTTGGGCCCACGTTCATGTGATTGAGAGTGTCTTCACTGATGACTTTCACTAGCTTGGGGTCTCCATTCGATCCTTTGAACCCATATTGCCGAGTAATCTTACAAATTAAACGGCCAAAAGGGAGCCATGATGTCTTCCGAGTTGTTGTAGCCACTTTCACAATCTGGGTAAGTACCATGGTGGGGAAGCACATGTCTTCTTCGTGGCCCACTTGGTAAAGGAATTCAATCATATAGAGGGAGCACTCAGTACGATTGCTCGTCCTCAAGTATACGTTGTACATACAAATATGGTGGAGCAATCAATACTGTGTGGTCAAGAATGAAGCACATATACTACTATCGCACCTCCATTTGATGAGTTTACCACACAAGTGCATGATGCGCTCGTCCTGATTCTGCTTCTCCTTCATATTCTTCTCGTCGACATGCTCCTTTCCTGGGAGCGCATTGAGTATCCGCAAGATGGCCTTCACATCAATATGGACTCTCTTTCTGCTGTAGGGGATGTCAAATCCCAATGGATCGAGGCCCGACTTGCGGATCCGAGGTTAGAATGCCCTCACTAGTCCCACATCGGACCGGTAAGTACCCTCAAACATGTGCACCCACCCGTTGTGTAGGATATGATCGAGTAATTCGAACTCACTGAATAGTTTTTCTTCGATGGAGACTTCGAATACAACCTTCCAGTTTCGAAATCTTCTTAGCTCGATCTCAGTTAGTTCGGAAGGAGACATTGTCGATTGCTCGTCGTGACTCCGCTTCAAGCGCTTCTCTTGGCTTGGCCCCGCTTCGTCGGGAGCCGGCGTTGAACGTGACTCGCTACCTTTCTTTGTCCCTCGACCCCGACTCGGCTCCGCCTTATCGGGGGCCACTCTCCTCTTTCCCATGAGGGAAAGGATCAAGGAGAAGGAAAAGAATGAAGCAATGGCTCCAACTCGGGCCATCCTCTCTATGGTTTGGGGGCTTGGGTACTTGAAGTAGGCTTTGAAGTGTGTAGTTGGAGGGATGAACTTGCAATGGGTTTAGAAAATAAATGGTTTTGGAGTTTGGTTTAAAGAAATGGATTTGAATATGGTTGAGATGAGCAATGGATGGTTAAGATGAGTAATGGGTAGTAGAAATTGGTTGAGAATGGGTTGTGATGAATTAAAGAAGTGAATGACTTGAATATGGTTAAGATGAGCAATGGATGGTTAAGATGAGCAATGGGTTTTAGAGTATGGTTTGAAGAAATGGACTTGAATATTGTTGAGATCAGTAATGGATGGTTAAGATGAGCAATGGGTAGTAAAAATTGGTTGAGAATGGGTTGTAATGAATTAAAGAAGTGAAGGATAAGAAATTTGAGAAGATTGGTTGAAATGGGTTGTAGAGTTTGAAATGGGTTGTAGAAATGAAAAAAAAAGAAAAGAAAAGAAGATTGAAGAATGAAGAGGTTATGAAGATTTGAAAAGATGGATTTAAAAGAGTTAAGATGAGGAATGGATTGTAAAGATGAGCTTTGGAAATGAGATTCAAGAAGAAGAAGAGGGTTTTAAAGGTGTGTTGAGAGGGATTGAAGGATTGAGGATGGGTTTTTAAGAATGAGAAGAGGGGTTTGAGAATGGGTTTTAGCAAGAGGGAGGATGACTTACAGAGATTTAAAAAGAAAATGAAGAAGTTGAGATTTAGGAAGATGGGGTGAGTTCCTTTGGGGTTTTGGAGAGGTAGGGCTAAAGTATGAAGGGGATGAGGGAGATTGGGTGAAATGGGATGGGTTTTTAAGAGTTTTAAAAGGGGTCCACACATGCACATATCTTGGGCAGCCAAGCCGTCCGGCAGTGGCTATAAGGCCCGTGTCTTAGTACCATTCCATTCCTTAGGATCCCGCGATCCACCCCGTTGAATTTTGGTGACCCATGACCTTTAAATAGCATTTGCGAGTGACCTCAAGTTGCATCCTGTTAACCCAAATCGGCTCAACCTGAGACCTATGCCATTACGACTGTGCCATCGCCGCGGTTCCAACGCTGCATCTCGTGCACCAATGCGACACTTAGATTAAGAATTATGGACCGCGCATTACCCCGGCCATGGACTGCACATTGTGGGGCCGTAGCATTCCTGATAAAATACATCTCCCTAGGAATCATCATTTGGATGATGTCACCCTAGGCTACTAGCCTAGGGGTCACATCACCCTATCCTAACAAGCATGCTTGTAATCATGCTAGGCATGCTATCCTCTTCCCCATGTGCAATGATTACCCTAGCTAGCTATCTCTCTCTCTCTCTGTTATCTCTCTCCCTCCCTCTTTTCTTCCTCATTTTCCCTTACTAGAGAGCTCCAATGTCCCAAGTAAACCTCCATTTCCAACCCCATTGTAAGCTGTAGCCCTCCTAAACCAACCGTCCCAAGCCTATCACCACCATTAAAACCTTTCCTTTAAAGCATAAGATCCCAAGTGTAGAAGAAGAAGAAGGAGATTTGAGGTGGGTGCTTTTCTAAGATCTGATTTATGGTTTTGTTTACTTAGATCTCTAGGTATTCTTGCTTGGGGCATGTAGGACCCACCAATCAATGGTGGAGATCCTATTTTTACCCTTAGGTGTGGCTAATGGCGCACCTTAGTTGCATACACAAGCCATGATGGAGCCATTCTCCATGGACCCCATCATGATGTATTATTTGATCTAGATCATGTAGGGGTCATCTAGACCTTTGGTTTCATGGTGGGGATGACATCCCCACCTTAGATTTTTTGATGTAGGGCCCATGCATCATGGGACCCATGTGATGATCATGATGCATGGTTTGGATCTTTTGAGGGGCTTATAGTGGCGAAGCCCCTCCCTTTGGCTGATCTCTCTCTCTCTCTCTCTCTCTCTCTCTCTCTCTCTCTCTCTCTCTCTCTCTCTCTCTCTCCTTCTCTCTCTTTTTCCCTGATGGACATGGCCCACCTGATGTGCTCAGCACATCCAGACCGTCCAACAAGGTGAGACAGTCCTGCTGTCCCAAAATCTGGACACAGGCTGGCCCACCTTGCTGCCCTATGTTGCACGCAAGGTTTGATTCAACACAAGCTTGGTCTGGGTGTGTTTTTCCCATTTAGGTGGCCCTATCTTGATTTATGTGATGAATTTTCTTGCTGCACAATTTTCTTACTGTGCAGCAAGCTTCATAAGCTGTAATGTACAACAACATGCTGTTGTCCAGATTTTTTTTATAGGCCCATATTGCTGATTGTTTGAATGGAATTTAACTTTGTATATCAACTTGATTCCTTATAGTGGGGTCGCCCACTGGCATGGACCACACCTTGATGTACATCCACATTGTCCAGGGCCAACAAGCCCCCCATGATGTACCATGCTGTCTGTCTAGTAGGCAGGTCTTGCTGCCTGTTCGTTTGAACAGGCCTGGGTGAAGAGGAAAAACAAATATCAGCTTGTTTCCTCAGCTGGTGGGCCACCCCCTGGACCCACCATGATGTATGCGTGGTGACTCCACCGTCCAGTAGCAATGATGGTGGGTCCCACATGATATATGTGTTGTACCCTCACCTTCTAGCAAGGGACGGTGGGTCCCATTGATGAATGTATTTCACCCACCATCCACGTGGGACGGTGGGGCCTGTCATGATATATGTGTGGCGTCCACACTGTCCAGCAAGGACATGGGTCCCACATGATGTAAGTGTTTTATCCCCACCATTCAAATAGGTTAGGCGTGGGACCACTTTGATGTATGTATCTGTCCACGCCGTCCAGATGGGCTGGACGTGGGACCCCTCATGATGTATGTGTCTTATCCATGCCGTCCAGTCCTTGGACATTGACCCCACATGGTGCATGTGTTTTATCTAGCCGTACAGCCTCTTAGACATCCAGTAATAGCTGGGATGCTGCTGGACTAAAAATTGAGCAGTAAGCCCACCTTTATGTATGCACTTTATCTCCATGTTATTCAGTGGATGAGGCCCCCTTTACTGCCTTGTAAGGCCCACCTTCCATCTGATTAAATGAGGACCAGATCGTCTAGATTTTCTGGACGTTCAGCAGGCCCAGATGGGTTGGGTGTCCAGCCTTAGAACCCATTTTTATGCATGAGCTGCCCATATATTATGCTAGACTTTGTAGCCTGTTTTGTAAGCTCACTATGTTATATGTGTTATACACCTTGCCCAACCATTTTATAGAGTATATGGGCTACCCCATGAGGCCCACCATGATGGATGAGGTTTATGGGCTGACCCAAGAGGTCCACCATGATGAATGAGATAATATGCATGCTGCCCATTTGTTTTCTAGCTATTGTAAGGGCCATGGGCTGTTTCATGAGGCTCATGTGATGAGGCCCATTGTAATGTATATAAGGCCCTTGTAATGGGGCCCATTGTGATGTATATGAGGTCCATGTGATGAGGCCTTTGTGAAGTATATGAGGCCCATGTGTGGGGCCCAATGTGATGTATGGCCCATTACATTATATATGTGAGGCCAAATTGTGATGTGTGAGTCCACCATTATGTATGCGATAATGTTTATGATGCCCATCCATTTTCTAGCAAGTAAAAGGACCATGGACCCCCTCATTATAGGATAGATTCTAATGGGACGCACTTTAGGGAACAATGGTGGTTAAATGTCCACGTTGTGAACCTCCCTAGGGCCCGTTGATAAGCCCATTACCTTGGGAGCAATGGTGGTTAAATGTCCACATTGTAGCCTCCCTAGGGCCCATTGTTAAGTCCATTACCATCCTTCCCTTTTTGGGCTATCCCAAATCATTGGGCCCTCATAAGTATTGCCCATCTCACCTTAGTGGGCTAACCCAAATTGTTGGGCCCCCAGTATTGATGGTACTCCCACCATGCCTTGTAGGATTATCCAAACCTTGAAGACCACCTTAATAGGTGTGTTATATGCATATAGTCCATCCATATCCAGGTTGTGGGACTGCCTTGTGTGGCCCACCGTATTGTGTGTACTATTCATTCATTTTTTAGGCTTTGGGCCGCCCACCTTGACATATGTGTTCTACACACGCTGCCCAGTCACTTTCCTAGTTAGTCTGAAGGCCGTGGGCCCCACCGTGAGTAAGATTCAAACCCCAAGTGGATCGCACTAGCAAACCTCCCTAGGGCCCGTTGATAAGCCCATTTCCCATCCTACATGTGTGGCAGATAGACCTCGCCATGTTGGGCTATCCCAAACCGTTGGGCCCCCATGATGTCCATCCTCCCTTATTGGGCTACCCCAAAACATTGGGCACAATTGATAATGATGCTTTCCACCATACCTTGTAGAACTACCCCAAGCTTTGGAGCCCTCCTTGTGATTTCGTATCGGGCCTTCCATAGTACATGCGGTCCACCTAGATGCATGTGTTTGCCCAAGCCTAGTGACCCAACCCGAGGCCCACTTAGATGATGAGCGGGCTACCCGATCCGTTTGTAAGGACACATAATCCCAGATGTATGGACCACACCAAAGCCCACCTTGTATTCATATCGGGCCCTCATAGGAAAGTCCAGCTATTACATGATAAAGAGGGTGAGGAAGCCCACTCTTATTGTATTTAGGCTCATCCTCTTGACTGCCTTTGTTTTTTGCCCATTAAACTCACCCCATGAGGTCTATCTTTGATTTAGTATGACATCCAGGCCGTACACTACCTATGGGTGAGTGCTTCATCACCCCTTGCCATAGATGGAAGAATCTGTGGTATCAGGTTAGTATATCCACTGTTCAGATCTAATCTCGATGTTTTGGACTAGATCCATCGTCCTTTTGTGGACCCCATCATGTATTCAAGGCAGTTAATGTTTATATCTAATAATCATGCTAGTGTGCTTAGTCAAGTAGGATGCGCCTAGTGATGGGCGAGACAATGATACAGGTATGGTAACAGGATAATGATGATGGTGAGTTGTTGGTTGAATGATAGATATGATTTAATGGATGGTGAATTATAACATATGCATTGATGATGGATGAGTAATTATTTATAGTACTTATGACATTGTTTATGTTAATCATGAAGTGAAAATGATCCTAGTAATGATGATGATGTTTCATATGCATGATGACAAACATGCTAGTTGACCACCATGCTTGATATCTAAGTGATAATAATATACGTATCAATTGTCGTGATGATAATGTGGATAAGATAACCATATTTTATTTGATGCATGTGAATCCCTATATGTTATGTATTCTATGCACATGATTACATGGTACATACTTAGTATAACATCATGATACATGCCCATGTACATCATTGCATACTTATTATGAGTGATTGATTATAGTATGTGCCATTGGGCTGATTGTTTATGGGACTCTCCGAGAGACGGAGTTGTCCCATATGAGCACGTGGTACGCACAGGTTTAATGCTCGAAGCATGTCATTTAGTTTAAACTCTTGGGATGTGACATTTATGGCTATTATTATTTGTCTTATCTGATAATCAGGATAGTGTACTTTATTACATCATGTTACATGCCCATGCGCATCATATGTATGCTTGTTATGAGGAGTAGCGTATGTCATTGGTTGGTTGATTATGGGGCTCCCTGTGAGACAGAGTTACCCCACATCAGTATGTAGTACGCGCACGTTTGTTGCATTATTGGATAGTATGGCTCATGCATCTCATAGTTTATGTCATATGTGCGCCCTAACGACATCAGGGTTGTGACTTCCACAGGCATATCGTGGATAGCTAGTTGGAACACCAAAAATGTTTGGTTTGAGTATATGAGCACGTTTGATGTCCGTGGGTGAAAGTCCCTAAACCCCCGATGTTATGCCCTAAACTCGAAAACTAGGCTCACAAAATTTTTGATCGCCAAATCCAGTGCCGACAGCCTCCCCAGTACCCCATTCTCGGCTTCCAGCACTGATACGCTAGATTCTGATCCTGGGATCCTACAAGGAGGATTTTTCAGCGTACATTTATCTTGTAAGAAACATAATCACAAGTTTACCCAAATCACAAAGGCAACATCATAATCACATATCCACTAATATAAACAGTTAAATACAGTACTGAAAGGGAAATACATACATCAATAATCAAAGCTCCAGAAGATAGCTGCATGCTCTAAGCTCAACGCTACTACGACTTAACGTCACCTGCACGCATCTATCATGCATAAGCTTACAGAAAGCTTAGAGGGTGGTGTAAGTGTATGTGATGCACGTGCCAAGCATATAAATATCAGAGTAAGTGAAAATACTAGCAATCCATAAATCGTACAATATCAGAGTAATACGAAAACATGCTGGTAAGTCCATAAATATCATCAACCTCATCTAGGCTATGCGATGCAAAAACATAATAAGCCAATATCATATACTGAAGAAGAAATATAGTATACAAATCCTGATGAGTCCACAAATACCGTCAAGATCATCTAGGCCATATAAATCCAGAAACATAGTAACCCAAAATACCATATGCCGCGGATGCAGTATGCGGTGCGAATGAAATGATCAAGCTAAAGTATGAAGTCAGAATGATAGTACGTAGTATCGCAGGCTACGAGGTCCATCACAAGGGACTTCTATCCAAACCAATCCCATACCTAAATTTGGATAGAGAGGCTCAATGTGGTAAACCCCTAATCTCGCCCCAACTGAAATCCTGGCCATTGCGAAGGTAAACAACAATTAGTTGCACACCACTAGCCTGAGTGGATAGTGAATGAATGAATGAATGAGTAAAATGCTTGGTATACAACTCTTACTCAATAAGTCCACATATTAGTACCGTACATCTCTGGGATCATCACCGGGGTCTATTACACTTTGCACCAGCTTGCCGCCCCTATTCGAGCATATAACTAGGTAAGTGGAAGAAACCTCATTATCCGCCTGCCAATATCGAGTTTGGCTCATCAATAACAGACCATTCCTCAAGTTGGTCAAACTCAACCTAGATATTCCCCCCCCCCCTCACTCAGGTGGGTAAGGTTACACCCCCTTCCAACCGACCATGACACAGTGAGAGACGTGGCCTACTAGTATATGACCCTCATGTGCTCATATATTCCACTCAGTCTCGATGTTGGGGCGTCTCCTGCCCACTGATCTTTAGGAATTTTCACCCAGGGACATTTATGATGCCTGTATGCTAGAACCAAATATTTCCGGTATCCCATCTGGCCATCAACGATATGCTTATAGAGGCTAAGGTCCTGATATCATTAGGGCATACAATAGTCATATCACAAAATGCATGATGCATGAGTTATACAATCCAGTCATACATCAATCCTACGCATACCGTGTGCTCATGTGGGACGACTTCACTTATCAGGGAGTCCCATAAACAACCTGCCCTATGGCATATGCAATGGTCAACCATATCTCATAACAAACATGCAGATGATGCGTATGGGCATGTATCATGATGTTATGTTGTCACATACTCATAATCAACATTGATAACCGGCACTGATAATTAACATCGATAATCGGCCTTGATAATCGGCAATGATGATTAACATCGGCCTCAATAATTGGCACCGATAATCATCATCGATAATCGACCTCAATAATCGGCCTCGACATTCGGCCTTGATAATCGACCTGAACATTTGGCCTCGATAATCAGCCTCGATAATCAGCATCGGCCTCGATAATCGGCACCGATAATCAGCATCGATAATCGACACTAATGAGAATGAGTCTAACAAGGCCTAAGGGAAGGTCATAATGTGGACATTTAACCATCATTGCCCATCGATGTGGACATTTAACCAATCATTGCTCCTAAGGAGTGGCCCACATAGAGCTAAATGTATAGTGGGCCCATGACCTCACACAGGGGCCTAATACACATCACTATGGGCCTCTCTTAAGGGCCTAATACACATCATGATGGACCTTACTTATAGACTACATATGCACCACATTAGGCCTCACTCATGAACCTCATGTACATCACAATGGGCCGCAATACATGGGCCCCATATATGTCAAATGGGCTGCAATATATGGGCTTGAAAATACATTTCATTGGGCCTTACCAAATGGGCCAGAAATACATCACAATGGGCCTTACCAAATGGGCTGAAAATACATCATAATGGCCCTCATCATATGGGCCGGAAATATATCACAATGGGCCTCATTATATAGGCTGAAAATACATCACAATGGGCCTCATCATATAGGCCAAAAATATATCACAATGGGCCATGTCCCATGACTTAATACACACCACAATGGGCCGCAATTGCATCAAGGTGGACCTTAACGGATATGCCACAAATACATCAAGATGGGACTCATGGATGGACCGCACCAATGGGCCTCAAGTGAGAGCTTGGATTACACCAAGAATTATTTCCATAGTTGCAGGTATGACATGTGTATCACTGTACACTATCAGTCTATGGGGTACATGGCTCACTAATGATGATCAGCACTGTCCAAACATTGTCTATGTAAATCAGCACTGTCCAAACATTGGATATGTAAATCAGCACTGTCCAAACATTGAACATGTAAATCAGTGCTATCCAAGCATTGTCCAGCACCATCAACACCTGTCCAACTACTGGACAGCATGTACAATACAAGTACATCATGGTCAGGCCACACAAATGGGCGGTGTGGATCAAAACATACATTACGGTGGTCCACAACACCGTCCATACGATCAGCACCTGTCCAAACATTGGACATCGTGGATGCAATACATAGATCACGGTGGATCTCACACGTGCAGCAAGTGGGGTCCATGGCTGGACGGAGTGGATATAGAATAAATACATCAAAGTGGGGCCCCATCTGCTACCAAAACAAATGAACGACTTGGATCAAAACACAAAGCTCAAGGTGGGTACCCACCGTCCAGACCTACTGGATGGTGTAGGTAAGACCCATACATTAAGGTGGGTCCACACGTGTGGCCCACCAGATATATATATACATATATATACATACATATATATATATATATATATTATACAAAAAAAAACAGCGTCCTGGCCTATGGCCCTTCCAATCCTGACAGACGGATTGGATGGGAAATACATCACGATGGCCCCTCTTAACACCATCCATGGATGGATGGTGTGGGCCTAAAATGCTTGCAACAAGGTGGGTCCCAACCCACATGTATAGTACGTTGGGGTTGTTCCCACACAATATTAAATAGATGAGCGGTTCGAATATAGCACTCGTCTCATGATGGGCCATCGAATTTGCTAACGTCCATACAGCAGTCAAAGTGTTGCTCGTCCACAGTTGGACGATCTGGATTTAATGCAGATGGACGGTCTGGATCATCAGACCCCCACCTACTGACATCAATACACCAGTTATGCAGCTGGTGTGCAGTAGACTAGTCAATCCACTTCCACCATCCAATTGGACGGTGTGGATGAACAGGCATACATCACAGAGGGGTCTACCATCCCAGCTGGACGGCTGGATAAAATACATGCATCAGGTGAGCTCCACCATTCCAGCTGGACGGCTAGATGAAACACATAAATCAGGTGGGCCACACAGCATCACAAGAGGGAGAGAGAAAGAGAAAGAGAGAGAGAGAGACGTCAGATGGTGGAGGGACCCTGCCACTATGGGCCTCTCTTTACAATGCATACATTAAGATGGGTCCCAACATATGTGGGCCCTCAAATCATCAAAATCGAGATGATGAACACCCATCGTTGGATCTCCTCTTCCTTCTTCCGTTAATGCATGCTAGAGCTCCAATGGAACATGATTTAACGGTTGAGATTGATCATGGAGGGTGGGATTGGGTGGTAGGAAGGTGCGCCATACTAGCTTCTCTCCCATGGAGCTAGTTTAGACGATGGGTTGCTTGGGAGAATGAGAGAGAGAGAGGTTGTAAGAGAGAGAGAGAGAGAGGTTGTAAGAGAGAGAGAGAGAGAGAGATGGGTGAGTGATGGGTGAGGGATGGGTGAAAGGTGATGGGTGTACTTGACATGTATGGGTGGAGAGAGAGAGAGACAGAGTTGACTTTAGAGGTTGCTTTTAGGGATGGGACATATACTGGATTGATGGGGTTGATGGGACATGCTCTCTTGGGTTTTGTAACATGCGACATTTTCCTCAAACTGAATGTTGGCCCACATCTCCTGGCCCGGGTATCACCTCAGCATGCGAGATGCGGCGTCAGAACCGTGGCGACGGCGCAATCGCAAAGATATAAGTCTCAGGTCAAGCTGACTCTGGAATACGAGATACGACTTAGGATCACGCGTAAATGTCGGTTATAGATCGCGGATCATCAGAATTCGACCGGGAGGACCGCAGAAGCCTATGGAATAGTACGGGCTAGGATACGGGTCTCACACCTGAGACCAGGGGATGCTCCAATGTCGAGACTAAGTGGATACATGAGTGCAGGAGTGCTGAATACTAGAAGGTCGCGTCTCCCACTGCATCATGGTCGGTTGGAAGGGGGTGTGGCCTTATCCGCCCGAGTGAGGGGGCTTTAAGCTAGGCTGAGTTTGATCAGCTCATAAGTGGGTCTACTATCGACGAGCCAGGTCGATATTGGTAGGCGGATAGTGAGGTCTCTTTCACTTGCCCAGTTGTGAGCTTAAATGGGGCGACAAGCTGGTGTAAAGTGTACTAGACCCCGGTAATGATCTTAGAGATGTGTGGTTCTAATATGTGGACTTATTGGGTAAGAGTTGCATACTTAGTATTTAACTCATTAATACATTTATTCACTATCCACTCGGGCTGGTGGTGCGTAACCAAATCATTATGTGTACCTTCGAGATGGTTAAGATTTCGATTGGGCACGCGACCAACTTGAGATCAGGATTTACCACATTATGTCTAGCTATCCAAATTTAGGTATGAGACTGGTTTGGATAGAAGTCCCTTAGATAAACCCCACAGCTTACGATATAACGTACTACCATCCCAACTACACACTTCAGCTTTATCATTTCTTTTACACTGCACACATCCTTTACATATGATATATTGTGACGCCCCTTCACTCTAGTCACATGTGGGTGGGCACACGTGGGCAGACGCTGATGTGGGCGGAGCCTAGCGGGCCTGAGCGAGCTACCAGTGGTTAGCAGGCTACTGTGCTGGTAGGCTACTGTGCACACAGTGAAGGCAAAACTTTATCCCACATATTCGTGGACTCATCAGGATTTGCATATTGCATTACATCATCAGTATATGACATTTGGTTTACTATGTCTCCGCATTGCATAGTTGATCTACATTACTTCCATAATATATGACATTGGCTTATTATGTCTTTACCTCGCATAGCTTGTACAAGGCTAATGATATTTATAGACTTGCCAGTATTTCTGCTTACTGTGATATCTGTTCGCTTGGCACATGCATTGCACACACATACACCACCCTCTAAGCTTCTTGTAAGCTTATGCATGATAGATGTGTGCAGGTGACGCTAGGACATAGCCGTGCTGAGGCAGGAGCTTGCGGCTAAGCTTCGGGAGTTTGATATCTATCTTGTATTTCCTCTTTATGTATTGTACTCTAAAGTTTTTTATTATATTGGATATGTGGTGATGTTATTGTTTGTATCTCGGTTATGCTTATGGTTATGCTTCTTTGAAAAAAATCATGTTGAAAATCCTCCTTGTAGGATCCCATGATCGGAACCTAGCATACGGGTGTTGGGAGGCGAGAATGGGGTACTACGGAGGCTTTCGGCACCAAATTCTGTGATCGGGAATTTTGTAAGCCCGGTTTACGAGTTTGGGGTGTGACAGTGGCATGCGGAGGTGGTGGTGGCCACGCGGGCTGCTGCCTTCCAGCGGCGTGACACCGCGAATGTGGTGGTGGTCGCGCCAGTCCAGCACTCGATTTTCGGCAGTGGCACACGACACCTGCCTGTCCCATATGGCGGCAGTGCCGTGACAGTGAGGGGTAATACACCTTGCGTGATTATTTTTTAGCGGTAGCGCACTTGGCCTGCGATGATGTCGCACATGCCAGTCCCAAGCGGGGGTGGTGTGCCACTCCTGCGGCGACAGTAATGGCTACTGCTTGGGGTGCACATTGAACCGGTAAAACTGTGGAACCGGACTGGAATCGACCAAATGGTTCAGTTTGGTCCAGTTCTAGAGTGCACTGATTCTGGTTCTGGTTCCAAAAATCAAAGAAGCGATTACATCGGATCGGTTCTCAGTTTGGAGGTATGTAGAACCGAACCAAACCGTGAACCGATCCTTAGAACCGAACCGTGGATCCGAACAGTGGAACCGAACCAGAAACCCTTTAGTTGTTTCCATATTTGATTGATGATTTATGGTTTACAAGGCACCATTTAATTCTTTCCATAAATGTATTTTAGCACACCTTATACAATATCAAAACCATTCATCAAATGGATTACAACACGAATGGATATGGGCAAGATTATAAAATAAAACATGCAATTGGGCTAGATTATAAAAAGCCCAGAATAGTGGAACCGATCCAGAACTGAACCGATTTTAACGGTTTAGTTCCGGTTCGGTTCTAGGGTGCTAACTGTCCGGTTCCGGTTCCGAATATCCTAGGACTGTTGGGAACGGTTCGGTTCCGGTTTCACCCCAGAACTGGATCGAACCAACCCGTGTGCACCCCTAGCTGCTCCTCCTATTTTGGTAGTGGTGATGTAACGCCTTGAACTTTTTAATACTTGAGTATTGAAAGTTTTCGATTGTTACCATAAGAATTTAACCTATTATGTACATGTGTACCATACCAATCTAGCTAACCTAACCTTATATCTATTTCTCAACGCGAATCTAACCATTGGGAATAGTCTTCATTCACAGATCAAGCCATCTGAGCGTTAGGAATAATCCCCATTCATAAATCAAGCCATTTGACCGTTGATTTTAAGATAAGACCATCCATCATGTGATTTATCATATGTACCTTCCCTTAGATGAATTGTCAAATAACTCTTTATCCGTAATGACTTAGATATAAGTTTGTTTATAAGAATTGTTTAGAAAGGTGAATATAACCATGTAGAACCATTGGATTTTACAAAACTCTTAGATCAACAATAATTACAAAAATGCCATTACCTAGACCTTAAATCCTAGATCACCAGGTTCTCAAGATCCGTTTGATTGAAAATCTTATGCCATGCCTATATATCATGAACTAACCGTACATGTCAAAATCCAACCCTTAAATCAGCAAGATCCATAGTTAAAATAAACATTCACTTGATATGGACCACCTGAGGATCATGATTACCAGATACTTTAAAATGGGCTATACCTGAGACTGGCAAAATGGATGGACAGAGTAGATTTCTCAAGAACATCACTGTGGACCCCACCTGTGATGCATGCGCATGACCTGTGCGTGCACTGGTCCGGGAGGCACGTTCAAACACGACTGACACATGAAATCTCGAAACTAGAGGGATTTCCCACCGCGCAACACAAACGGACAGCGTTCCATTTGGGAGCATTGTGGCCCACCTTGATCGTCCGATGGGATGATCCAAACCGTCCATTTTGACCCTACGGCAAGGCCGACCAGACCTTAGATCCTCTTGCAAAATTCCAAACTGTCACGAGTGCACGGTTTTGAGCACAAACCGTCGGGCTACATACAAACTCCGTACTATCGATCCATATTGGACCACCACGTCAACCCCTTTGGACGATCCAAACCATTCATCAAATCAAACGCACCATTATAGGCAAGAATACAAAACCATGGAGGTCCATGCACACGAGCAAGTGCACATCAGCCGTCCAAACAAAATGCCATACAAACTAGCAATCAAAACAGGTTTTCTTCCATCCCTTCCACAACCACAACTTTGCCAATCTGGACCGCCCAAAACCAAGAAAAGGGAATTCCAACTCCTCCAGAGACATTGGAAAAACTGAACGAAGTCCTTATTATGCTGGAAATCCCAAATCACCCAGTCATGCGCGCAAGCTGTGGAAAAACCTTCTACAGCAATCGCAACTATTGAGACATAAAAATAATAAAGATTGAAGAAATAAAATTAGAAGAAAGACTAGAGAAAAAGAAATTAAAAATGAAGAAAATGGAAAAAAAAAGGGGGGAAAGACATTGTGTTGTGCGCACCCATACAAAGCATATTGATTACGTGAGTCCGCGCAACATCGGTTCGATCAAGACGGATTAGACGGATAAGATATTATGAGAAGTGGGACCCACAGTACAGAGATCGAGGGTTCACACATGTGGAAGCTTATAAATGCCTCACTCCCCCTCTCATTTGGACACAACGAAGACGACGAAGAAGATCAGAGCTTTAGAGAATACGAAGACCATGAAGGTATTCTAAAGAGAAGGAAGAGAAGTGAAGAAGAAGTGGTGTTCTTCCATTATGTCATCCCGAACAACAACATGTTGTTGCGTATGGATTGACACGAAGGAGTAGAGATGCTACCGAAATCCTCGAATTCCTTCAAATATACAAGTTTTCCTCAAGCATATGAGATTTTCTTACGATTCTGGATCATGTTCTGGATGAATGGAAGAAGATGAAAAATGTTCATATCTGTGCACTATTCCTCTTGCTGAGATGAACAAATCACAACTCGAAATGCTGCCTAAATCATCATTAAACTCATTCAATACCTGTATTCTTTTATCATAAGTATTTTATCTTAGAATCAAAGGATAAAAGGATGTAAATGAATTCAGAATGAATAGAATATGATGATTGTTCTCTTCAATCTTTCTTTGTTATTATTCAATAAGATAATTCCCAAATCAAATACCTTTCGTTTCTTGTCGAAACAAAATGGCGACTCTGCTAGGAATTTTCCATCTTACTTGATATTAACTTGGAAACTATTTAGAGAACTTCATCATTGTTTGGAGTCACGCAGACGCCAAAATAGCAACTCTCAATGGGAACATCCTTCCTTTCATCTCCAAGATAAAGAAATTTTTTATTATATACTAATCAATGTTGTTTCATGTCTTTTGAAGAACTATAATACAACACACTTATTACAGCTACAATCGATGATGACCATTAAAAGTAGAACGATTTTCTACTTCACTCCAAATGGATTTGTAGTAGAATATGCATGTGATCAATCTCAGAACCTGAAGAATCAACTGATCAAAAAGAAGATGATTCTCATTAAGAACGATGCTCTACGAGCTGTCGTCGGAGTGATATCTGCATCACCACTTGCATAAAATAGAAAAGATGAATGGATCGTCGTTTCTAAAAGGAAGTCAAAGGCTCAATCTCATGCGGCTATCAAATTAACTCCACCACAAAGGATTGGAGGTCCGATAATAAGAAATGAAGCCAGGAAGAATCTTGCACTTGCTCCTCCAACACTTTACCCAGGGAAATCCGCCTACTCTCTAATGTGGCATGATTTTCCAGCTTTGCCCGTGGCTAACACTCGATGGACAAGAAAAGAAAAGGGCAAATCGCTTGTGCAAGAGTTACCATCCCATGTATCTTTGTAAGCAACGCCTTTACAAGTTACATCGCAATCAGTCAAATCCTACAGAGACACTGTAGAACTTGACAAAACTTCTTTCTTATCGAGCCCTACCACTCTAATACATTTATACTCCACCCCGACAACAGCTTCGTCAAGGAGTAGAGAATTCGTTGTGCACATGGCAGGAGTTAGTCAGGGTCCACACCCAAGTGTTGATGAGCGCTTGGCCGAGATGGCACAAGCACCAAAAACTTTAATGGAAGAGTGTCGAAGTCTCTGAGAAGCTTTGGCTACCCTTGCTCACAACGTAGCCCAAGTGGCAGCTCCACTTGTGATGGCCGCTATGGATGGACACGAACAATGACCCGAAAGCTCGCAGCCGCCTAGAGCAGGATCACATGGGTTTGCTCCGGCTACCAGAACAATGATGCAAGAAGAAATGCGACAAATGGTCATAAAATTCATCGGAGAACGTGAACATACTAGGAGATTCCATTACAAAACGTCGTATCCAAAGGAAGTGGAGGAAGTGCCATTTCTAGCCAACTTTAAACATCCAGATTTCCAAAAGTTTAATGGAGATGGATCCCCAGAAGAACATCTTGTACACTTCATCACGATAATGGGCAACTTCTCCACTGTTTCACAATACTATTTGCAACTGTTCGACTCTTCCTTGACAGGTAAAGCATATCAATGGTACTTTAATTTGGCGCCAGAATTGATATTAACTTGGGAGCAGATGCAAGATGCATTTATATCTAATTTCTTTTCATCAAACCGTGATGTCAGCATTGTGGAATTGGCTTCTATGAGACAGAGAAAATGAACCTGTGGAAAAATTTATCGATAGATAGAAAACTTTGGCAGCTTCATGCAGACTGTTACCTGAAGAAAAGAAACAAGTAAATATGTGCCTAAACTCCATGGAACCAGGAATTGCTTTTGGTCTCACAATTGCTAATATAAGAACCTTCAGAGATCTTGCAACAAAGGCACATGCACTGGAGTTAATGGCCAGGAAAATGCTAGCATTTCAAAACAGAACAGAAAGAAGAGGATCAAATAGATCAATGGTGAATGTTGTTAATCAGGAAAAGAAAAGAGGTTCCTTTCACAATAAACAAGAAATAAGGAAAAGAGAAGACTCAGAATGTTATAAGGGTCGTGTAAATGATAAACGATCTCGATTATATGACTCTCACAAAGAATATGCTTTCGAGAAAGAAGATGTTTTTCCAATGATTGAGTAACTACTAACTGCTGGAACTATCAAGTTACCCCAACCCAAATATCCGGAGGAAGTTGAAATGATGAAAGAAAAGAATTATTGTTGTTATCATCGCTTTTTGGGGCACCCTACAGAAGCTTGCTTCACATTGAAAGATATATTACAGAAGATGATAAATCAAGGTGAGATAGTAATAAAAAAGGATGAAAAGTGAGAGAGAAGAAACTGCAACTGCAAAGGATCCGCAAAAGATAGAGAGAGATAAAGGGAAGGCTTTTATGGCATGAAAAACACCATTTTTTATATCTCCTGCAGCAAGCTCCATAAAAAATATTCAGTATTATTATTCACAGCTCCTTGGGTCATCTACTAAAAAAATCAGTCCAGATGTTTTGGCCTCTATTTGCCAAAGAGAAGACGAACCAGTCAAAGAATTCATCGTTCGATGGAGAATTCTGGGGGTATCATGTCTACAACTAGCGAAAGAAGAAAAACAAGTCATGTATAAAATGCATAAGAACAAATATTACAATGAGTCTTATTGGTCAGAATATATAAAACTTTCAAGATTTAATCATGAAAGCATGCAATCTGGAAAAACTCAGTGGGAAAGTGTTCAATTTTTATATGAACCGGTTGTTTCAAGATTCCTAAAGGACTCCGACTGGTAATGTCAAGGAAGAAAGAGAAATGAAGAACTATCGAGATGAACAAAGAAATTCTGATGAAAGAAATATGAGCAATTCTCCAGTGGGAAAAATAAAGAAGTGATTTGGACAATTCAATAATTATGAAAAGTATACATTTGAAGAAGATGATATACTTCCTATGATGAGAAGATGATATACTTCCTATGATGAATCAACCATTGGCTTCAGAGAAAATTAGGTTGTCATGGCCAAAACATCCAAAAGAGATGAAGATGACAAAAGAAAGTGATTATTGCTATTATCACCATCTTCTTGGACATCGAACTGAGAATTGCTTCACCTTGAAGAAAAATTTTACAAGAAATGATAGATAGTGGTGAAATTGTCATAAGGAAAATGTATGATGTACATGCAATTCTGATTGAAGTCAGTAATGATTATCTGGAAGAAAAGCCATATTCTAATATGACGTGACTCTTCATATTTCTATGATTAGAATCTAGAGCTACAACTATTCATGATAATGCCCGATTTGTAAGAATATATCATCTCTGAAGGTTGTTGCAATTTTGATTACGAAGATTATCAGTATAAAACTTCTTAATCAAAAGGCAGTAAGACAAACAGAAAGATGAAAGTGCCTTCCCTCAAAGGCAATGTCATGTATTATCCTTATCCTCAAATGAATAAAAGGCAAGATTCTGAAGTGTATCAAGCGCATATCAAGTGTATCAATATTATCGCCAATTCTCGCCGATTAACGCTAATGAATTATCACCGATTATCACCAAAAATCAATATTGACGCCGATCATCGCCAAGTGCTAATGATTATTGTCAAATTGATATTATCGTTATCACTATTTGTTACTGACTACTATTGCAAAATCTATTACCATCAAACTGATATTATTGTCAAGTTGATACACTATTTTAAAACATAAATATCATCAAGCATACTATTATTAACAATGACAATATATCATTTAGTGATTTATTATTTACGGCGGCGGAGTGTTATACGTAAGTCCTATAATAGCAATGGCAATTCATCATCTACAGTAGCGGAATACTACGCATAAGACCTACCACAATCGATGATAAATCAAATATTATGCAGGCAGCGAATGAAGCCAGTGACTAAAAGCTCTAAGCGGCCAAAAGTCCATAAAGGTCAATCACACATGAGACCAATGTTGTCTGTGTAGCTTCTGGCAGTGCTACGGGGGAAGGTGAGAGAAAATGCCCTCTCGTGAATGGGTCCTACCTGACAGACGAAGAAAAAGTGGGCTGCAGTGTGCGCTCTTTGGCGTGTCCATACATAGGCCAACCATGTATAAGACCTCCCAAATTCCTGGTTTGATTTCAATAGAAACTCATGAGGACGGGTCTTTAAAATAAACTGCCCCCTCATTGATGGACTAGTGGCCTTAGATTTGGTACCCCTAAGGTAGCCTTACGAGCTCCATGAACTCTAGAGAGTTACTGCAGCCAACTCTGTGTGTAAAACCCACTGAGTTCACTGCCCCAGTAGCTTCACTGGGCCCCTCTAATGGATCGTTGTTTGTGAACTCCCCGGCCACGATAAGTCCAGCGAACTCATAAGAGTTACAGAGACCATTCGCATAAGACCCGACTCCAACTACGTATGAGTCTAAAAAACTGTGCCTGCTCTACTGCTCAAAGAGCTTAAATTATGTGTGAAAGTGTTAAGTCAAGTTCAGTTAACTCAAGTCCGGTCAAGTCCAGTCAAGTCAAGACCAGTTAAGTCAAGTCAAGTCCAGTCAAAGTATGTTCAGTCAAAAGGATACCTGCTCCACTATTTAAGAGCTTAAACTATGTGCAGTATTAAAACGCTGCAAAAGCAAATGTTCGCCTATATTACATTAGATATGTTCAAATATATGATTGCCAAATATGATGAAATAAATCATGAAAATCTTGAATATTAATTAAACAAACATACAGAAATGCATTTTTTTTTCAGGACCAAATTACAGCAACAACAAGTTTGTTCAAAATGCTTGCTGCTTTCTATTCTAACATCAAAATTCTTCAAGATCGATTACGAAACTTCAATTATAATATGCTTATCCTTCCAAAGAGAGTGACGATGACTTCCTGTCTCATGCCTTTCTGGTGATGAAGGAAGGTTATCTCGTAAAATTTGTAAAGGTGGAGGAGGATGGAAACACGAAGAATTATCATTCTCTTTCGGACAATCTGAAGATTCAGGTATATTTTCTTCATTCTTCAGAGGAGCACCAAAGGCTATCCATCCTTCAAGAGTATCAACAGGTTTTACTTCACAAATATTATCTTCTGAAGAAATTTTTATGTGAAATTAGCCTAGAGAGGGGGGCATGATTTATTTCTTCAAAGTAACCAATGCCTTGGTCTTTCTGTTAATCTCTTACGTACGGAGGAGGGATCCGTATGGCATGTCTACTAGATAATAATTGTGCCCCAAACAATATTGATGAGCCCACCAACACATCTGGCAATAAGAAGCATGAACAGGATAGTTATACCCGGGAATTATGAAGCGTGATACAGTTTGAACATTCAAAAGCTGCTTCCATATCAAGGCCCAGTTATATGGTCCGACACCATAACTTCTCATTGTTCTAGTAATGATATCACAAGTCTTCGGCACAGTCTAATCAAATCCAAATTGATGAGCAAATCTATTTGGATAATATGGTTCGTGCCAAAATGTGCTACCTTCCCTTAATAGAAGAGTATTGGATCTGATAGAGACAAGGAATGAATGCTCACAAAAGAGATAGAATAATCATCGATAACTTCTATATCTTCTGGATGGCTAGTGAACGAAAATTGAAAGAAATCAATAAAATCACTGCTCTTTATTTTCTAGTGACCTAACCATTTGATTTTTCGATCATCTTTCTCAATTGATAATGCTGAAGTGGGAGCTGATGAGGATTGGAATAAGCTCTTTCAGAATCGGCAAAGGTCCAAGGGAAATACACTCTTATCCAACCTATGAAGAAATGCCAAGGAGCACAAAGTGGGAAAGATTCAATAGCTGAGTCTCTAGAGCCAGAAATGACATCTTCGAAAGCACGATATAATGAGCAAAGAACTAGAGGAGCTAACGAGTATATCTAACCTTCCGTCATTGCACCCGCAACTACGAAGAGAGATGGTCTGATAATATCTATCTATGTTGAGTCGGGAAATATCACCAAACTTAGTCAATAAGCTTGGAAGCGGCTAATTCACGAGAAGAGTTGTATTCAGTAGTACTCTTAATATTTTCGCAAACAATCTTGTGGTCTTAATGATTATGGTTTGTAAAACTGTCAAGATGAAGATGCGGTTATTAAAACAAGATGATATGAATGTATGTAAGATGAAGGCTCTAGAGAGAAAATAAAGAAAGAAAGAAATATACCATAGTTTTCGGGAGAAATGAGCCAACCAATCAAGGGAATTAATTTCATCAGGCTATCGAAAATTAGCCATTTCTCCGAAGAGTTCGAGAGTGGTCTTTGAAATCTCAAACTTATTATCTCCTGCAGAATTGAGAGCAAACTCCTCATTTGAAGGTATATACGCATCAAAGATATTACCCATGATACAGAGGCCTGCTATGCAAAGAAGATCCCACAAAGTAATGTTGATTTCACCTAAGGAAAGGTGAAATGAATTGGTAATTGGAGACCAGTGGTTGAGGAAGCCTTTGAGAATAGTTGTATCTTCATAAAAATGTTCTGACGTGGTTATGATTACGTCAAAAAGACTAATTTTCTCTAGAACGGCGGTATGTTTTCTAGCAATCGCTCGAGCCCAAGTGCTATAGAAATTGTAAGGAGATAAGAGATCCATTGCCAAGAATCTTTCTATATTCCAAGATGATCTTTCAGCGAAAAAGCGTTGCCGAGCGGTTTCAAGATAATGAGCAGGAAAGGGTTGCTGAGGGTCATAGCATAAACATAAGAATCGCATTTTATGAATTCTACCGCCCATTCTCCTCCAGATATCCTTCTAAAATCCTTGGTTTCATCATAATCCAGTTATCCACATAAATAAGATTATTTCAGACCATGTGATCAAATGGTTCATTGCGTAGAATCGACCAATGACGTCGCAAATTTACAGGGATGGTAACTGTTTCTTTCTCAAAAGGACTATAAAATTTTAAGACTTCTTCATGAATCTCTATATAGTCCCAAGTGTTTTGGAAAGTTTGTTTAGATCCTAAAGAAGAAGGATGATTCTTTCTTCTTGAAGACGAAGGCTTCGAGTGCTGCATATTTATAAATTGAGAGTTATTAGGCCAAATATAAAGTCTTGAAAAGAAAATAAAGAATTTAAGACTTTGAGGATTTTGAAACTTCCAAAGGTCTTTATGCAGAGGGGAAAATGATTGCGCAGAGGCATGCAAAAGGAAAATTCTGTTAAATAAAGGATATTCATTGTGTGAAGTATGCGTGCAAAAACACTGCGTTGCGCAGAGAAAGTCTATTTTGCAAGAATTTTGACAAGAAAGTGAGAATGAAAGAAGAATGGGTCAAGTCTGATATTTATAGAGAGAATGGACCTGACAATGATTGAGCACGACACGATTGAAGTGCCATGTGGGTCCACATAATGACATATGAGGATGAAAAAATGGTAAATTGATCATATTTCTTTGTTTTAAAGAAGAAGAACAAACAAAAGGATAAAGGGGGCATTTGTTGAGACAAAAATAATAAAGATTGAAAAAATAAAATAAAAAAAAAACTAGAGAAAAACAAATAAAAAATAAATAAAATGGAAAAAAGGGGGAAAGACATTGTGTTGTGCGCACCTGCGCAAAGCATATTGATTGCGTGGGTCCGCACAACACCGGTTCAATCAGGATGGATTAGACGGATAAGATATTGTGAGAAGTGGGCCCCACAACATAGAGGTCAAGGGTTCACACGTGTGGAAGCCTATAAATACCTCACACCCCCCTCTCATTTGGAACAACGAAGACGATGAAGAAGATCAAAGCTCCAGAGAAGACGAAGACCTTGCAGGTATTTTGAAGAGAAGGAAGAGGAGAAGAAGAAGTGGTGTTCTTACATAATGTCATCCCACGCAACAACATGGATCGACACGAAGGAGCAGAGATGCTGCCGGAATCTTCGAATTCCTTCAAATATACAAGTTTTCCTCAAGCATATGAGATTTTCTTACGATTCTGGATCATGTTCTGGATGAATTGAAGAAGATGCAAAATGTTCATATCTGTGCAATATTCCACTTGCTGAGATGAACAAATCACAACTCGAAATGCTGCTGAAATCATCATTAAACTCATTCAATACTTATATTCTTTTGTCATAAGTATTTTATCTTGGAATCAAAGGATAAAAGGATGTAAATGAATTCAGAATGAATAAAATATGTTGATTGTTCTCTTCATTCTTTCTTTGTTATTATTCAGTAAGATGATTCCCAAATCAAATACCTTTCGTTTTTTGTCGAAACAACGACTATCGGGAAAACTGGAGGGACTTCCACTATGTAGGATGGCCAAAACCGAAGACCTAGACTCGATCTGAGCCGTCCAAACGCAAGAAGATGGAGACCCGATTCTCCTCAAGACGTCCAAATCGGAAGACAGTGGATTGGGATCGAACGACCATCAACACCGGAACCAATTCTCCTGTCCAATCAGAGATCCAAACCATGCATTCATAGACTGTCTAGTTCACAGTTGGGCTGCGTAAGAGGGATCTAGAGATCCAGCAAACTATAAAGGTCCCTAGGTCCTCGCTGTGAAGGTGTAAAGAAAAGAAAACGGAAAAGATAGAGAGGGTGAGACGGAGGAATCTCCCTTCACTGACTGGTTCCCACAGCTAGGTTGTGCTGAGTTCCAGCTCTAGGTTGGATGTGTCCTGGAATAGAAAAAGGAGAAAGAAAGAAATGAGGAGGAAGAAGAAGAAATAAGAGAGAGATGGATTTGAGTCATGACCGAGTTGACTCAATGAAAGAATAACATTAAATCCATTTTTGGGCTAAGACTCAGGTGCTTATCAAGGTAAGTTAGCCATTTACATGAGGGTCTATATTAAGTTTTAATTTAAATAATAATTAGTTTAAAGATGAAACCACGAATTAAGCCCTAATCATATAATTGGTGAAATCTATAGTTGAAGTTGAATTTAAAGTACACGCACTAGGTTCTAACAAGATGAGAGGGCACTTCAACATCAAAGGTGAGGGTTCTATCCTTTAAGCTTACCTTAATTTGAGTTTATGCATTTTATTCCGCCTTTATGTGCCCCGTTGTCATACAATTATGATGATTGTTTTACAATTGTTTTATTTACCACCAATGATTATTATCTTTTAGGAATTATAGTATGATGATTAATTACGCGTGATCTTTATGAATTTATGCGAGGTGATAAATACAAGCCTTGCCCTTGCCTTATCAATTGAGTTGGTCGTTGCCACTCTCCTCTTTATTAAGTTAAACATTGTTACTCTTCTCTTTATTGAATTGGCCCTTGCCACTCTTCTCTTCATTGAGTTGGCCCTTGCCACTCTTCTCTTGTTAAGTTAGTCATTGCTACTCTCCTCTTGTTAAGTTGGCCATTGCCACTTTTCTCTTTGTTGAGTTGACCATTGTCACTCTCCTCTTTATTTGTTTAGCCTTGTGCTATCTACCTTTAAGGCTTGGGCATGTGTCTTGATATTTCAAAACCCCCATGATTCAGTTTACATTCTATATCAATGCAAGTGATATGTTAAAGGTATCACAACTAGTAATTCAAATATTTATCGTGGATGTAATGCGTTATGGGTAGCGGCCCTCTTGGTCGGCACATAATTCCGTGGGTTGGTTGGCGTGGTGCATAATTGATGTAAGTAAATCGTCATGCTACATCACTTTTTTACGATTGGATATCGCAAATAGTCGCTCCACAAACACATTGTATTACGTAAATCCACTAATTGCGTTGTTGTGTCACCTTGAGATGTTCAGATAAATCCATGTTAACGTTGAAGACATCAGTAAATATCTGTAATTATGGGTTGTGGGTCAAGTCGGGTTTTCTATGAATCGTATTTCATATTGTGATGATCACTACGTATGATGAGCCACACCCACTTTGCTAGGCATGCATCTCATACAGGTTGTTTGCGCATATTAATACTTCTCATAGTAGTGGAGTACGTGACGTATCAGAACCCTTACATTACTTTTATGAATCTCTTAAATTATTGATAATCTTAAAGGATAACCATCACTATGAGTAGGGCATTAACCCTCTCCAACCGTACAGATGATGCAGGTGATGTACAGATTAAAGACCTAGAGGACCATCTCCCTATGGAAGATTATAGTGAAAGAATAAGAAAATAGTTTTATGATTTACTTTTATACTTCCACTGCGAACTCGATAAATGTAATAAGTTCCCATTGAGAAGGCATTTGATTATTTACTAAATTCTTTTACTTTGATGAAATAATCAATACAGCCGATTTTATTTTCATGGATATTACCTTCATGAATGTCTTTGGATACGATCCAAATGAAAAAATTGGGTATGATTTTTAAAGCATCCAATTTATACATTATTAACACCCAGTTTTCTCGGGCATGAGTACAAACTTTAGCCATGAAAATTCGGGGTGTTATAGGTAATGCTGGGGTTGACGAAGAGGAGGCAGATTGGCTGGTGATGCTAGGGTTAAGAGGAGGCAGATGGGCTGGTGATGCTGCTGCTACCCCTTTGGGTGCTGATGTGTTCATACATGTCATGTGAAGATGGGTGCCGATGCTCCTCGAACACCAAGTTGTGTGGACGATTTAAAGGAGATCAAAGTTACATGGGCCCCAAAATGATGTATTTAGTAGATCCAAACCGTTCATCTATCTTCCTAGATCATTCTAGAGCATTAGATAAAAATGAATCAAATCCAAATCTCAAATGAACCATACCAAAAATAGCTACCTTAATGTCGGCCATGCATTTTGCTGGCCCATTGGGTTGCTATGCCGTGATCTTGCCTTGGCATCCCACATAGATTGCCCATCACCTCTTCACATTTCTAGCCACCTCTGACCATTCAAAGTTCATTGTGGATTTTAAAAGGAAGCTTGAATGAAGACGGCGGTGGTCTAGGATGGGTAAAAAAAAATCAGATCTGAGTCGGTAGTGGCCCAACTGGGCAAAATTGTATCGGTTTTTGCCAAAGTTAGATTTTTCTTAATCTACATCTCCTTCTCTCTATTTCTGACCTCTCTCAACCATTTTGGGGTCAAGATGAATTTTAACAAGCCAATCGAAGTTAGTGATGGCCCAGGATGGTTCGAAAGATCAGATTTGAGTCGACGGTGACCCATTTGGGCAAAATTGTATCGGTTTGTGCCGAAGTTAGATTTTTCTTAATCTATTTTTCCCCTTTTTTCCAAATCAGACTTCGTTTTTGCCTGTCCCATGATCGAGGTGGGCCAGATAAAGGCCCTATCGGAAGTGAAAATGATCTGGGCCACTAGAACTCAAAACAAACGTATCTCCTAAACTGAAATGAATTATCGGACGTACCATTTATGATTTTGGGGTAGGACGAGATACTTTAGTCACTTAACCTTATTACGCTGGGTTGAGATACCTAATTTGTGATTTCTTTCCTGAGTACGTGCTGAAACACCTCTCAGTGTTTCAAGACCCTAACTCTACCCACATCGTGACTATTCTCTCTTAATTTAACCCTTTCTAAGATCAATTTCCTAAGCTAAAGTCTAATTATTCAAGATGACTAAGGGTTTGGTCTTAGAGTTTTAACATCTCTAAGTCTTAGTGCTCCCATCTATGTCAGCGAATGCATTATGGTGAGTCCACGGCCCATGATCCAGTTTAATCCTAAACTTATGCTTTAATACCAACTTGTAACACCCTAAATTTTGAGGGTCGAGCAAAGATTTTAGACATCACTTATGCTTTGTGGTGGTCGATTTCCCTATTACTTCTACATTGGGTATTTTAGCATGCATAGAATTATACTAAACAATGTATTATACTCTAGGTTTAATGCAATCAAAGCATATGTGTAAATCAAAGCATATATTGTGAAGTTTCATCCAAAGTATGGGTCCATGGTTGGGTTTAATGTATATAAATTTTTTTTTTAAAAGAACAAAATGTAGAAATATAACGTCTAGCAAGCCCATGTGCCCAACGCTCCCTGTCTAGAAGTGTGCGGCCTACATAGGCCCATCCGAGAGCTGGAAATAGGAGAACTCCTCATCCATGAATGCCCACTCCAGCGCATCGGCATCGGCTGTCCCTGCATATATATTAGCGTCTAGTTGATGTTTTAAAATACAGTCCCAAAGTGAGAGTGAGTGATCAACTCAGTGGTTCCATAAAACATGGGTTACACATGTTATTAAATCTATCAGTACAGGAATGATAAAGAACGTAAAATAATCATTTCCTAATTACTCTTCTTAATGTGAATAATGGAGTTTATGAAATGATGCATGCCCTCACCATACAACACTCCCTCAACATGTGGCTCCGACCACCTGGTTCGTAAATGACAACACTTTCTCAACATGCGACTTCAATGCCTGTTTCGCTACATTCTAAGCTAATGCAATATGGTGAATGATTATGTTAACCGAGTAATTAATTATGCCCATTCATCCAGTAGTTTGGGGAAGCTAGGACACTTCCCTTTTAAACATAGATCTCAACTGAATCACTAGGCATGGGACGGTCGCAGCGGTCCTACGCCTGTATTCTTGATCTGTTTAGGTTCATCACACCTAGATAAATACATACGATAGGCAAGTTATAAAAGTGATGCTCGCAGTCATTATGGGAAGGCTCATCACCCCAGCGTAGGCCGACAGCATGGACACAGTGTCCCATACCACCATACCCGGCTCATGAGTCTTGAGGATCACAATACAATGGTTAATAATGGATCTTCACAATAGTGAGGGGGTATCCTAGATTCAAACAGTTGTGATCATACATGGTGAACATACAATGGGTCAGCCGATTCTTTGGGCAATTTTGGTTGGTACGGGTGCACATTAACGTAACCGGCATAGAGCACGTAAGCGCCCCGTGTGGCCTAGCCACTGTCGGTGGTCAATGTCCGACCTGTATCATGCGAACTTAGCCAGGGTGGCCAACCTAATTCGGTCACCCATATGTGGAAATTTACTGGCTACCTGGACTACTCTTGCAGTGCTATTTCTCATACTAACTGACGCAAGTTGCATTTAGAATGAAGGGTATTCACATTTGGAAATTAAATTCAATCATGTACTCATTCGGGCATTTCATCGAACACATAGGTAATACTACAATACAACTTACAATTTATTTAATAGAATCTTAAGTATACTTAAGATAGCAAGTAAACTCTACCTTATCAATCATAAATCATAACTGAACAATAGCATTGATAAATCATAACCTAAACATTTGTGGTTCGCACCTATTTGTAGCACATCCTACCTGGATTCGCCCCTAGGGTTACATTTCCAAGGGAGGATCATCGGCCGTCTAAACAAGCACACAGGTTAGTTAGGGTTGGGGAAAATTCGTTTGAAGACCTACATCTACAAGGGTTCATAGTCTTATCCTAGATTGTCGCCGGATAAGTTCCGACAGTGAGAGTGGTCGTGGTTAGAATTGCATGTCAAACAAAAGTGGAGTCACCCTTCGTAGCAAGCCCTCCTTCGATCTCTCTCTTCATTATCCCTCTCCTTTCTCTTCTTTCTCCCACTTTGGGGCTCCTAAATTCGAATTGGGAAGAAAGGGTGCAAATTAGGGGCTTTTTATAGTTCCAGACGGAGTGCAAATGGCCCTATGGTGAAAAGGTCGAGCTAAGAGTCCTAGGGGGGGTGAATAGGACTATGCAAAATAAAAATTTTAAATGTGGAATTAAGAAAGAACTAAAACAAGATAGCACTTATCAATCCCAAAAAGCAGAAATAAATAGCAACCTCAAATGCACAAGTATTGAGAGGTTGATGCAGATGTTGTTCTAAGGACAACCTTACACCAAAAACCAATGGCTTATGGTAGGACAACCTGATTTCTAGAATGGTCTATGTATCAAAATCCCAAACTAATACGGAGGAAAATAAAAATAGCAAAGAAAATAAACTAAGCTATTACAGCATTC
This sequence comes from Magnolia sinica, assembly GCF_029962835.1. Classification (NCBI taxonomy): domain Eukaryota; kingdom Viridiplantae; phylum Streptophyta; class Magnoliopsida; order Magnoliales; family Magnoliaceae; genus Magnolia; species Magnolia sinica. The sequence goes on along the minus strand of NC_080590.1, from coordinate 66,225,394 downwards.
CCACAATTGCATAAAATAAATTACAACATTCTCCACGAAGGCTTAAAGAGACATTACAACATTCACACAAAGCTACAATCACCCAACCACAACAACACCATAAATTACAGTGGTTCGCTTGTGTGTACACCAACTGATAAAAAATAGCCACACAACTACTCCACTCCCAATATCCTCACTCACGAGATATTGGCTTTCATTATGAAATAGATTTTTCAAGGTTCACCTAAAACCTTCACAATTGTGTCTTTCAAGTGGGCTTACACAATTAAAAAAACCCCACACTCTGAGATTTTCTGGATCACCTCAGACAAACCAAAAAAAAAAAATTATAAAATGTAAATATACTTATCTGGATATTCTCCTTTGATGAAGCCCGGTAGAACCAATTCGAAGTAGATGTTCAACGTCCAAACTCACTTATGAAAGGGTTCTAAAATCTAAATGATTTTTAGATTAAATCACCTTGGGCTAGCTTGATTTGATTTTGATCTCAAGAAAGGAGAAAAACTTAAATCCCTTTTGCAAATAAGAATGGAATAGAGAACTCAAAATCAAATGCTGAAAGCTAATTAAAAGAGAATATTAAATGAATACAATATAGCTTAGAATATCACAAACTTATCTCTCAAATTGGTGTCTTGATTTTGCTTGAATGACTTACCAAACTCTGAAATTCGTGCTCTATTTATAGGTGAAAAAACTGTTTACTCGACTGGTCCAAGGGTCAGCTCGACTGGTCGAAGGACCAACAAATTTTTAACTTTTCTGGCATGATAAGATAAGATCGTTCCTCGACTGGTTGAGTGGCTTGCTCGACTGGTCGAGCCCTGCACTCGACTAGTCGAGTGGGACCCAGAAATGTTGCCGAACTTTGAGTCGAGCCTGCTCTATTAGTCTAGCACTATTCACTCGACTGGTCAAGCGGTCTCCAAGACTGGTTGAGGGTCCAATAGAAATTTCAAAAATTCACAACAGACCTTAGACTGGTCAAGCCAATACTTGGACTAGTCGAACCATGACTAGGACTAGTCAAAAAATGACCTATAAAAATATCACATGACTTATGATATGAATGCAAATCATATGACCTATCCAAAGGTTAATCTAGGATTAAACAAACCTTATTTGTGAGATGGAATCATCACATATCATTCTTTTAATATAGTTAAAGCTTGATCTAGTGAACTTCTTGATGTTGTTGAAGCTTGGAGACTTGATCTATTACTTGAACTTCTTGTTCTTGAACCTCTTGATCTTGTACTTGAACGTCTTGTTCTTGAAAGTGAACTTCTTGATGTTATACTTGAACTTCTTGATCTTGTACTTGCATGACTTGATCTTGTACTTGAATGTAGACAAGATTGGCAAGGATGATATGAAGTTGATCTTACAATAACCACTAAACAAGATACAGATTCCAAGAGGTTTTGGCATAACAAAATTTGACAAACCTAGGAGCTAAATAAGATGGCATTTACAATCTCCCCCTTTGTCAAATTTGTGACAAAACAAACCAAGATTAAGGAATCATGCACCAGTTAGATTAATAATTAAAGAATCATTAGCAATTAGAATAATAAAGAATCATACACCAGTTAGATCAATAAAGAATCATGCATTAGTTAATCAATACTCCCCCTTAATACAATACTCCATAGAATCCAAGCGAAGAAAGCAAAAAAAATAACCACACTTCTCTCCACATATTTTCCACAACAACTTCCACAACATAGAATAAACATACAACATAAATTCTCCCCCTTTTTGTCACAATATGAAAAAGGAAAGAACGTAAGATGGAAATATAAGAGAAGAATAAGAGCATTGATTAATGAGAAATAAGAATTAAGTTCAAGATAACAGAACGTTAAGATAACCATGAAACATGTCCACATAAATAAGAAAACATGTCTACGCAAATAGAGTCAAGAGAAATCCAAGTATGAAAGTTATTACATATCAGATATTCAAAACTAATCCGAACCAGAATAAGGAGCGAGTATGGAAGGATCAATTTGATGAAGTCCCTTGTTAATACGCCTAAGATATTTGTGCATATATTTAAATAAAATTATCTTGTCTTCCACCAATTCACAAATATAGTGATATCTAATGTCAATATGCTTGGTTCGTGAATGCTGAATTGGATTTTTAGAAATATTAATTGCGCTTGAATTGTCACAATATAAAACCATAGATTCTAGCACAAATCTATAATCGCTTAGCATTCACTTCATCCACACAAGCTGAGTGCATGCATTACCCACAGTAATATATTCAGCCTCAGCTGTGGAGAGCGATACGAAACTTTGTTTCTTACTTAGCCAAGAAACCAAACAGTTCCTGACATAGAAACAACTACCACTGGTCGATTTACGATCATCAATGTTACTTGCCCAATCAGCATCTATATAACCAGCTAATTGCACACTAGTATCATGTGGATACCAGGGACAAAGATTAGCAGTACTAGCGCCATATCGTAAAATGAGCTTAACAACAATCAGGTGTGACTCTTTAGGGTCCAATTGATATCTAGTACAAATTCCTATACTAAAAGCAATATCAAGTTGGCTCGCAGTTAAATAAAGTAAACTACCTATCACACTGCGATACAACTTAGGATCCACACGCTTACCTGTTGAATCCTTAAAGAGTTTTAGAGTAGTACTCATTAGAGTATCAAAATTTTTCCCACTCTAAAATCTGAACTTTTTACGTAAGTTCAGAACATATTTGGTTTGAGAGATAAAGAAACCATCAGGGAGTTGTTTGACTTGCAACCCTAGGAAATAGTTTAGTTCTCCAACCATGCTCAGATCAAATTTAGATTTCATTAGATATGCAAATTCAACAGTCATGTTAGTACAAGTAGATCCATAGATAATGTCATCAACATATATTTGTACTATTAGAATATGTTCATTATGTTTCTTTACAAACAGTGTTTTATCAACACTTCCCATTACAAAGTTATGACTTAGTAAAAACTTAGTCAACTTTTTGTATCATGCCCTGGGAGCTTGTTTCAAACCATAAAGTGCCTTTTTCAGATGATAGACATGATTCGCATGCTTAGGGTCTTCAAAATCCTTTGGTTGTTCAACATACACTTCTTCATGTAAATCGCTATTTAAGAACGCACTCTTTACATCCATTTGATATATTTTGAATTTTTTAAAGCACGCAATGGATATAAATATTCTGATTGATTCAAGACGAGCTACTGGGGCAAATGTCTCATCATAATCAATGCCTTCAATTTGAGTGTACCCTTGTACAACCAGCCTAGCCTTGTTTCTAATAATATTACCAAGTTCATCAGACTTATTTTTGAAAATCCATTTTGTTCCAATACTATGTTTATCTTTTGGTCTTCGAACTAAGTACTAAATATCATTTCTAACAAACTGATTGAGCTCTTCTTGCATTACTACAATCCAGTTTTCGTCAATAAGGGCTTCTTTTACATTAGTCGGTTCTATCTAAGATGTAAAGCACATGTAGTTGCACTATCTGCTAGTTGTTTATGAGTACACACACCAGTGAGAGGGTTTTCAAGGATTTGATTAGATGGGTAGTCTTTAACTATCCGCAGTTCAGTGTTATTTTGACTAGATGAAGAATCTGGTTTATCAAATAAAAGAACTTCATCATTTTCTGAACTTGAGACAGGTGTATTCAAATGATCATCTATAACAACATTAATGGATTCCTAAATTACACCAGTCCTCTTATTAAGAACCCGATATGCTCGACTATTTAGATCATACCCTAAAAATATTCCTTCATCACTCTTGGTGTCAAATTTATCCCGATTTTCTCGGTCACGCAAGATGTAGCACATGCTGCCGAAAACTCGAAAGTATTTGACAATAGGCTTCTTATCAAATCACATTTCATAAGCCATTTTACTATTTAATTTTTTAGTATAAACACGATTAATTATATAACAAGCAGTATTTACGGCTTCAGCCCAAAGATTTTTAGGAAGCGTCATACTATTTAGCATTACATTTGCCATTTCTTAAAGCACTCTATTTTTCCTTTCCATTACACCACTTTGTTGTAGTGTTTTGGGTGCAGAATATTCATGTGATATTCCCTGATCATTGTAAAATTTCTCAAAGCTGTTATTTTCAAACTCAGAATCATGATCACTACGGATCTTAGTGACTTGTGATTCTTTTTCAGTTTGGATACGTTTAAGTACCTTTTTTACTTCATTGAGAGTTTCTGATTTCTCTCTTAAGAAGAGTACCCAAGTATACCAGGTAAAGTCATTTACAATCACTAGAATATACTTTTTACCACCTCGACTCTCCGTTGTAGTTGGTCCAATGAGATCCATGTGGAGAAGTTCGAGTGGTTTAGATGTGGCATTGGAGTTTACCTTTTTGTGAGTATTCCTGGTTTGTTTACCAATCTGGCACTCGCCACATATTTTATCTACTTTCTTTACTTTGGGTAGACCTCTTACTAATTCTCTTTTGCTCAATTTATACAAGTTGTGGTAGTGTATATGTTCGAGGCGCCTATGTCATAATTCGGTTTCATCGGTTTGAACCATGTAACATGATAGCTTAGATGAGCTTGAATCACTAACAATGTAGAAGTTCTCAGAAGTTCTGCAACCAGTTAATATTATAGAACTATTCTTATTTAAAATTTCACACCCTTGGTTGGTGAATTTTACACTATGATTATTATCACATATTTGAGAGATGCTTAATAGATTATGTTTTAAACTTTCTACATATAAAACATTCTCAAATAGAGAGATGTGAAAGAGTTGAACCGTACCTTAGCCACCAATTTTGTAGTTGCTACCATCACTAAATGTGACTGAACCATCAGTCATGTCTTTAAGACTAATGAACAGACCTTTGTCACCTATCATATGCCTGGAGCAACCACTATCTAAGTATCACTTTGAATGGCTCGAAGCTTTGAAAGCGGTGTGGGCAACCAAACAAGTAACCTTAGGGACCTATTTCATTACTGTTTTGGGTTTAGGAGTATAGTTGGTCTTCTTATGTTTATAATTGTTATAAGTCTTACCCACTGAGTTAGATTTTAAGAGCTCCTTAAGTAAGTCAAGAATTTTTTTAGCCAAAGGGTTATGGTTCTGATTTTTATAGTTGATATGATTGCCTTTAGGTTTAAAAGTTTGAAAAGTTTTAGAATTTTTAAAATTATTTTGATTCATACTTTTCCCTTTTGAGTTAGAAGACTCCCTTTTAACAAATTTATGTGGAGTATTCTTATATTTAGGAGGAATACTTTCATCATAGCCTAATCCAGATCGATCGCCACATTTTCTGAATCCGAATAAAAGTTTTTCTAATTTAGGATCACCTTGGGCATACCTCCATGTGTCCTTCAAACTCAAAAGCAAAGAGACTTCTAGTTTTAACTTTTCATTTTCAAATTTTAATTTTTCAACATGGGACGTTTTGAAATCTAAGTCGCACTTAGTTTTTTCAAAGCAATCTGAAAAGTGTGATTTTTCTAAGACTATATTATCAAAATTCTCTTTTAGTTTTGAAAACTTTTCTTTCTAAAGTTTTAACTTTACAACAATTTTACAACTTTCCCTGTATAGGGCATCATAAGCATCTTGAAGGTCTTCTTCATTTTCATGGTTACTATTCAAATTTTCTTCACCGATTGAATCATCATTATCTGAGAAACTGAACTTGGCTAGAGTCATTAGGGCTTTAACATTATTAGCCGACTCGGTTTTAGAATCTTCTAACTCATAAGAGACTTCATAGTAGGAGGAAACATCCCATGCAGCTAACATACCTTTATTTTTAGACTTGTCCTTCTTAGGACATTTGTTTGCTAGATGTCCATATTCATGGCAGTCGTAGCATTGGCTGTCTTTTAAAGATTTTCAATTTTTAGATCTAGGTTTTTTCTTTTCAATAGGTTTTTGTAAATCAACCATCTTTTTACTTTTGAAAATCTTGTAAAAATTTTTAGCTAAAAGAGCCATATCATCTTCAGAAGTTTCTAAATCAGAATCATTATTATTTTCATGAAAAATAATTTTAGAAGACTTGAGGGCGATTGACTTACTTTTGGGTGCGTTAAAATTTAACTCATAGGTTTGAAGAGACCCAACTAACTCTTCTACCCTCATATTATCCGTATCACGAAGTTCCTGGATTGCGGTCACTTTTGAATTAAATCGTTCAAGCAATGAGAGCAGTATCTTTGCACAGACTTTACTTTCTAGGATCCTATCACCAAGACCCCACATAGAGTTGACAATGTCATTCAATCTTGTATAAAAGTCCATAAAAGTTTCACTTTCTTCCATACGTATTTCCTCAAATTTGGTTGTGAGGATTTGGACTTTAGATTTCTTGACAATTGTTGTACCCTCATGTGTCATTTCCAAAATATCTCAGGCTTGCTTTACAGTATCACAAGATATAATTCTCTTGAATTCATCTAGTGATAGTGCGTAAGTAATAGCATTTAAAGCCTTTGCATTGGCACTACTCTCACTTTTCTGAAGATTGGTCTAAGTAAAATAAGGTGAAACTTTTACTATTATAGATCCATTAGTACCAGTCACTTTAGTAGTAGGAGGGGTCCAATTGGTTACCGTGGCTTGCCACACGCTCTCATCCATGGATTTTTAAAAAATCCTCATTTTGGCTTTCCAATAAGCATAATTGGAGCCATCAAATGGTGGAGGCCTAGTGATTAAGAGGCTATCAAAATTTGATATCTTAAAAAGCTCAAATTGATTAGCTCAGGAATTTAATCTAAATAATAAAGATAAAACGAGCTATTAGGCTCTGATACTACTTAAAAAGGCCGAGCTAAGAGTCCTGGAAAGGGGGGGGGAGGTGAATAGGACTATGCCAAATAAAAATTTAAATACGGAATTAAGAAAGAACTAAAACAAGATAACACTTATTAATCCCAAAAGGCAGAAATAAATAGCAACCTCAAATGCACAAGTATTGAGAGGTTGATACAGATGTTGTTCTAAGGACAACCTTACACCAAAAACCAATGGCTTATGGTAGGACAACCTGATTTCTAGAACAGTCTGTGTATCAAAATCCCAAACCAATATAGAGAAAAATAAAAATAGCAAAGAAAATAAACTAAGCTATTGCAACATTCCTACAATTGCATAAAAAAAATTACAACATTCTCCACAAAGGCTTAAAGAGAAATTACAACATTCACACAAAGCCACAATCACCTAACCACAACAACACCAGAAATTATAGTGGTTCGCTTGTGTGTACACCAACTGTTAATATTGGCTTTCACTATGAAATAGGTTTTTTAAGGTTCACCTAAAACCTTCACAATTGTCTTTCAAGTGGGCTTACACAATTAAAAAACCCCACACTCTGAGATTTTCTAGATCACTTCAGACAAACCAAAAAAAGATTTACAAAAATGTAAATATACTTATCTGGATATTCTCCTTTGATGAAGCCCGGTAGAACCAATTCGAAGTAGATGTTCAATGTCCAAACTCACTTATGAAAGGGTTCTAAAATCTAAATGATTTTTAGATTAAATCACCTTGAGCTAGCTTGATTTGATTTTGATCTCAAGAAAGGGGAAAAACTTAAATCCCTTTTTTCAAATAAGATTGGAATAAAGAACTCAAAATCAAATGCAGAAAGCTAATTAAAAGAGAATATTAAATGAACACAATATAGCTTAAGAATATCACAAACTTATCTCTTAGAGTGGTGTCTTGATTTTGCTTAAATGACTTACCAAACTCTGAAATTCATGCTCTATTTATAGGTGAAAAAACTATTTACTTGACTGGTTCAAGGGTCAGTTTGACTGTTCAAAGGACCAACAAATTTTTAAATTTTCGGGCGCGATAAGATAAGATCGTTCCTCGACTAGTTGAGTAGCTTGCTCGACTGGTTGAGTGGCCTACTCGACTGGTTGACTACGACTCAGAAATGTTGCTGGACTTTGAGTCGAGCCTGCTTGACTTGTTGAGCACCATTCACTCGACTACTCTAGCAATCTCCAGGATTGGTCGAGGGTCCAACAGAAATTCTGAAAATTCACAACAAAACTTGGACTGGTCGAGCCAGTACTTGGACTAGTCGAACCATGACTAAGACTAGTCGAAAAATGACCTATAAAGATATCACATGACTTATGATATGAATGCAAATCTATGACCTATCCTAAGGTCAATCTAGGGTCAAACAACCTTATTTGTGAGATGGAATCATCACATATCATTCTTTTGATATAGTTGAAGCTTGATCTAGTGAACTTCTTGATGTAGTTGAAGCTTGGAGACTTGATCTATTACTTGAACATCTTGTTCTTGAACCTCTTGATCTTGTACTTGAACGTCTTGCTCTTGAAAGTGAACTTCTGAATGTTATACTTGAACTTCTTGATCTTGTACTTGCATGACTTGATCTTGTACTTGAATGTAGACAAGATTGGCAAGGATGATATGAAGTTGATCTTACAATAACCACTAAACAAGATACAGATTCCAAGAGGTTTTGGAATAACAAAATTTGACAAACCTAGAAGCTAGATAAGATCGCATTTACATATGGCCACCTTATTTGATACTTATATCCTATGGGTGGTCATTTCTAACTAACGGGGCCCCTAGGAGGGCCCACGAGCTCATATATACCATGTGGTAGGTTCCCCACCAATGGATCAATGTTAGGACACAATTTCAGTATGATTGGATACGTAGATCGCTCGTGGGAAGCCTGGATCAGATCAATGGTTGATAATATTCAATCGGGGTCGCGGTTATACGAATGTATGTGGGGAATTGTCCTTACCCTATGTGTGAAGTTTTGTCATAAACCAACAGTCAAAAACTCTCAACTTTGCGCAAGAGTGGACGACCTAATTCACTTAAGTTTCTTCTTCTTCTCTTAGGGTATTTGCACTTCTCATGTACTTGTCCTTCAGCTCGAGTTGAGCGGTTCTGGACACCATCCAGATTCGACTCCCACAATGGACGTTGAGCCCAGTAAGATGGACATTTCTTTATAATTTCAGAGCTAGCGGACCCCCGATGTACGGTCTAGGTCCCTTACGGAGTTTCAGGGCACTCCTGAGAGGTGAGAGCCCTCCGAATTTCCCCCGGGTTTTCAGATGGTGTTGGGCCAGTGATACTTGCGATCCTAACCTCTCATCATTTGTAAAAATGGTGGCCTGAACTTAATTTACCTAATGCTTAGCATTTACGTAAATCTTGTCATAATGAGCTAGTCAAGTATGACCCTCGGGCGGTTCCGCCTGTGGTCAAACTCGGGTCTCTGTACGGATTTTCTTGAGATGTTACAAGTTTCTTCTTTAGACTTTGAAGATTCTCCTCTTATAAATATGGGAGCAGAATTTTTAGATTTTTCTATGCGACTTTTGATATATCCTAAGCCAGATTTGTCACCACTTCGTCAAGATGCAGTTAATAATTTTTCAAGTCTCTGGTCACCTTGGGTGTATATCCAAGTATCTTTTGAACTCTTAAGTGAAGCAATTTCTAATTTTAAATTCTCATTTTCAGTTTTAAGATTTTGAATTTTGAAAATTTTCAAACTTAAATCTACTTTAAGATTTTGTATGTGGTGTGGCCCACTTCAATTTCTGGCCAGCCCGAAGTGTTTGGTCAAGTTTCCAGCAACATTAGAATTTTGGATCTCACGGAGATTCAGCCAACTGAACCCTGTATTCGGCCAACCAAACTGGAGGTTCAGCCAACTGAATTTTGGCTTTGGCCAATCGAATGTTTGAAAGATCTTATTCCACGAAATCCAAGAGCCGTTGGAATTCGGCCAGCCGAATTTTCAAATCCTTTGGCTATAAATAGAGGCCTTCTCTCATTCATTCAAAAGATGAAAAATTGTGAAAGATCTCGAAGTCAAAGAGAAAGTCAGGCCTTCCTTATGCTAGTTATGTGGTAATTCTAATATTTATTTAATTTATTTTATTCTCTCTCTCAAAGTAGTTTTGATCATATTTAAATTGAGTAATCCATACTCTACTTGAGATTCAGATAATAGAATTTGCAGCTATTAGGGTTTTTGTTTATAATATTAAAAATACATTAGATCCATATATTCTTTTTGGGTTAAACACATACGGTTTCATCGATATCTCAAGAAAGAAGATCGTTGCAATCAAGCTACAATTACGTCTTCGACTCGCCAATTGAAGATAAGTATTGTATGTACTTTTATTTACTTTTAGGTTTTTCTAAGATAACCCAGAAATCTTAGTGGGTTTTGTTGTGAGCCTATGAAAATCACAAAGTGGGTTTTGTTGTGATAGCCCGTGAAAATCACAAGAACTGTATAAGGTTAGTAAGGTGACCCTGTGAAAACTATGAAATAGTAAAAGCCAAAATTACGAGGGTAGTAATTTTGGGAGTGGAGTAGGTATGGGTTTAAGCATCGAACCACTATAACTCCTTTATGTATTGTGGTGTATGTTTAATTCTTTATATACTTTCTTTATAATTAATGGTTTCTTGCTAAGTTTGGTATTTTGATCTCAAAAACGTCGTGAAATAAAGTTGTCCTACCTAAATCTTTTAGGTGAAGGTTTTCCTACAAACTATTTGGAATCAAGATTTCAATACTCTAAGCAATTGAGAGTATTTGTTTTATTATTCCGCATTATATTAGACAGTCTAGATGACCCTAGGTATGCAAGGAAAATAAACATCATGATGGGGTCCATGGAGAATGGCCCCATCATGGAATGATCATGATGATCCAAGTGGGCCATCGGCCACATCTTAGGGTCCAAAGTGAGATCCAAACCATTGATCGGTTGGCCTCACTTGGCCCATCTTAAAAACATTAAAAACTACTCTATCAAGGCACCCACCGCTTAATCTTCTTACTCCCTTGGCTTCCTTAGCTCCTTGTGCTTCTCTTTGATGGAGGAAGATGAGAAATGGATGGCTAGGATGGGAGATCTAGGGATGGAAAGGTGGGCCACACTTGAAGCTTGGAAGAGTTGGAGAGCTCATACGTATGGAATTTTTTTCTTGCTTAGGGAGAGTTTGAAAATGAGAGAGAGACTTGTAAAGGGAGAGAGAGAGAGAGGGAGTGATGGGTGATGGAGTGATGGATGTGGTGGTGATGGGTGTAAGAGGCATTTTGACTTTTGTGGCTAATGGTGTAAGAGAAGTATGGATGGTGTAAGAAACTTTTGACTTTGGAGGTTACTTGGGGAAGGGTGTGAGGTGATATGTACTTGACATGATGGGAATGATTGATTGATGGATCGATGTGACAAGTGGTAGAGATTCTCTCAGAATTCACATGCGCGGCATTTTTCTTGCATCGAACGCTGGCCCACATCTCCTAGCCAGAGTATCGGAATGGCGCGCGAGTCGCGGCATCGGAACCGCGGTGACGGCGCGGTCGCTATGGTAAAGGTCTTAGGTTGAGTCGACTCGGGTTGACGGTATGAGAATCAAGGTCGCGTGCAAATACCGGTTAAGGGTCGAAGGTTGTCGAAATTCGACCGGGAAGACCGCGGAAGTCTAAGGAATGGTTCGGTCTAGAATACGGGGCTTACACTCTGTGTAGTATTTACCCATAATTACATCTATCTTATTCCTCTGGCAATCTCACCCAAATGTTGTAAGACTCCGCGGAAAACGAATTGATAGAATAAATGACCTCGCAGTCATATGCGGATCTGAATAGACCACGGGGCGTTATGTATGAGGCAGCAACCACTAAACAAGATACAGATTCCAAGAGGTTTTGGAATAACAAAATTTGACAAACCTAGAAGCTAGATAAGATCGCATTTACATATGGCGACCTTATTTGATACTTATATCCTATGGGTGGTCATTTCTAACTAACGGGGCCCCTAGGAGGGCCCACGAGCTCATATATACCATGTGGTAGGTTCCCCACCAATGGATCAATGTTAGGACACAATTTCAGTATGATTGGATACGTAGATCGCTCGTGGGAAGCCTGGATCAGATCAATGGTTGATAATATTCAATCGGGGTCGCGGTTATACGGATGTATGTGGGGAATTGTCCTTACCCTATGTGTGAAGTTTTGTCATAAACCAACAGTCAAAAACTCTCAACTTTGCGCAAGAGTGGACGACCTAATTCACTTAAGTTTCTTCTTCTTCTCTTAGGGTATTTGCACTTCTCATGTACTTGTCCTTCAGCTCGAGTTGAGCGGTTCTGGACACCATCCAGATTCGACTCCCACAATGGACGTTGAGCCCAGTAAGATGGACATTTCTTTATAATTTCAGAGCTAGCGGACCCCCGATGTACGGTCTAGGTCCCTTACGGAGTTTCAGGGCACTCCTGAGAGGTGAGAGCCCTCCGAATTTCCCCCGGGTTTTCAGATGGTGTTGGGCCAGTGATACTTGCGATCCTAACCTCTCATCATTTGTAAAAATGGTGGCCTGAACTTAATTTACCTAATGCTTAGCATTTACGTAAATCTTGTCGTAATGAGCTAGTCAAGTATGACCCTCGGGCGGTTCCGCCTGTGGTCAAACTCGGGTCTCTGTACGGATTTTCTTGAGATGTTACAAGTTTCTTCTTTAGACTTTGAAGATTCTCCTCTTATAAATATGGGAGCAGAATTTTTAGATTTTTCTATGCGACTTTTGATATATCCTAAGCCAGATTTGTCACCACTTCGTCAAGATGCAGTTAATAATTTTTCAAGTCTCTGGTCACCTTGGGTGTATATCCAAGTATCTTTTGAACTCTTAAGTGAAGCAATTTCTAATTTTAAATTCTCATTTTCAGTTTTAAGATTTTGAATTTTGAAAATTTTCAAACTTAAATCTACTTTAAGATTTTGTATGTGGTGTGGCCCACTTCAATTTCTGGCCAGCCCGAAGTGTTTGGTCAAGTTTCCAGCAACATTAGAATTTTGGATCTCACGGAGATTCAGCCAACTGAACCCTGTATTCGGCCAACCAAACTGGAGGTTCAGCCAACTGAATTTTGGCTTTGGCCAATCGAATGTTTGAAAGATCTTATTCCACGAAATCCAAGAGCCGTTGGAATTCGGCCAGCCGAATTTTCAAATCCTTTGGCTATAAATAGAGGCCTTCTCTCATTCATTCAAAAGATGAAAAATTGTGAAAGATCTCGAAGTCAAAGAGAAAGTCAGGCCTTCCTTATGCTAGTTATGTGGTAATTCTAATATTTATTTAATTTATTTTATTCTCTCTCTCAAAGTAGTTTTGATCATATTTAAATTGAGTAATCCATACTCTACTTGAGATTCAGATAATAGAATTTGCAGCTATTAGGGTTTTTGTTTATAATATTAAAAATACATTAGATCCATATATTCTTTTTGGGTTAAACACATACGGTTTCATCGATATCTCAAGAAAGAAGATCGTTGCAATCAAGCTACAATTACGTCTTCGACTCGCCAATTGAAGATAAGTATTGTATGTACTTTTATTTACTTTTAGGTTTTTCTAAGATAACCCAGAAATCTTAGTGGGTTTTGTTGTGAGCCTATGAAAATCACAAAGTGGGTTTTGTTGTGATAGCCCGTGAAAGTCACATGAACTATATAAGGTTGTTAAGGTGACCCTTTGAAAATCTTGAAATTGTGAAAGCCAAAATTACAAGGGTACTAATTTTGGGAGTGGAGTAGGTGTGGGTTTAAGCACCGAACCACTATAACTCCTTTATGTATTGTGGTGTATGTTTAATTCTTTATATACTTTCTTTGTAATTAATGGTTTCTTGCTAAGTTTGGTATTTTGATCTCAAAAACGTCGTGAAATAAAGTTGTCCTACCTAAATCTTTTAGGTGAAGGTTTTCCTACAAACTATTTGGAATCAAGATTTCAATACTCTAAGCAATTGAGAGTATTTGTTTTATTATTCCGCATTATATTAAAATGAGGCACTGATAAGCCGAATAGAAAGAAGAAGAATTGAGAAAAATGGAGTTTTTCCACTTTTAAAAGGTGGCAGCACACTATTCGGGAATTGACCTCCTAGAAAAATATCTAGAGCTATTAGAATGTCAAATTTCGATAGTTTATCCATTACCAGGCCACCTCCCTTTGATGACTCAAATTATTCCTATTGGAAAACTAGAATAAGGATTTTTCTAAAATCTATTGATGAAAGTGTGTGGCAAGCAACTTTAATTAAATGGACCCCTCCAACAATGGAAGTATTGGTTGAGGATAGAATCACATCCATAAAAGAAACCGCTTATACTTTTTAGACTGAATTTCATAAAAGTGAAAGCAGCGTAAATGCAAAAGCCTTGAATGCAATTACTTGTGTTCTATCATCAGATGAATTCAAAAGAATCATTTCTTGTGATACATCAAAACAAGCATGAGATATTCTCGAAATAACACATGAAGGGACTAACATTATCAAAAAGTATAAGATTCAAATCCTAACAACTAAGTTTGAGGAAATTCGTGAAAGTTCCCTGGTTTATCAATTAGTGTGAGTGTTGAGGCGGCTGTGGGTCTTGGAAAAAAAAAGTCCCTGAAAACAAGGTTTGTGTTAAAATACTGCGATCACTTCTTGACAGATTCAATTCTAAAGTTATTGCTATATAGGAATTAAGAGATACCGATGTTATGAAAGTTGAAGAATTAATTGAATCTCTACAAACCTACAAGCTGAATTTCAAAGCTCCTAAAAACAAGTCAATAGCTTTTAAATCCTCTAAATCTAAATCTAAAGATATAAATGTAAATTCATATAATGAAGAGAATGAGATGATATGTTAATGTTGGCTAAAATTTTTTATAGAATTTTCAAAAATAAAAATAGATCAGATTTTTAAAAAACGTTGACAAAAGAAAAGGAAATCCAAATTTTTGGAAATTAAAATCTAAAGACACCCAATGCTTCAACTGTTCTGAATATGGGCATCTAGCTTCAAAATGTCCTAAGAAGGAAAAATCTAGAAGAAGAGACATGATTATCATTTGGAATCCAATTCAGAAACTGACGAATTTGACCAAGAAACCGAGAAAGATTAAAAGGCTTTCATGATCATAGCTAAAGTCATTTCCTCAGATGAATGTGAAACTTTTGACTATGAAACCTTTGGAAATGATTCTGAAAATCAAGAAGATCTTCAAATCCCTTATGATGCCCTATACAAAGAAAGTTGTAAGATTGCGGCTAAACTGAAAATTAAAAAAGAAAACTTTGCTAAACGTCAACTAGAACTTGAAAAATCAATTTTGGAAAAATCTCATTTTTCTGATTGTTTTATGAAAACCAAAGTAGATTTCAAGGGGGTGGCTCCTCTCTTTTGAAGTTGGGCTAACGCCGCCTTCTTTTGAAGTAAGCATATTCACTCACGCACATGCACATTTACCACATCTCCTGTAACACTCCAAACATTTCAATACCCGACTATTGAAAGTTCTCGAGTATTACCATGGAGAGTAACATAATATGTACATGTGTTTGATACCAATATAACTATCATAACCTTACATCTATTCCCTAACATGAATCTAACCGCTAGGAATAATGTCCATTCATAAATCAAGTCATCCGACCGTTGATTGACTTGATTATGTGGTTTGATATATGTACCTTCCTTTGACTAAATCGGTGAATAACTCTTTATCCATAATGATTTAGATGTAAGTTCTTTTGTAAAAATTGTTTAGAAATGGACATATAACCATGTCGAACCATTAGATTTCACAAAACTCTTACATCAGCAATAATTACGAAATGTCATTAGCCTATATCCTTGAATTCCAAATCACATGGTTCTCATGATCTATTTCATGCGAAATTTTATACCAGGCCTAATTATCATAAATTAACCATACATGTCGATTTTCAGCAATTAGATCATTGTAAAAGTAGTAGAATTGACAAATTAGCCCTTTAATCATTGATTTTGGTGTTCATCGAATGAAGAAAGCTCGTGGGTAGTATTAGTAGGATATTTTTCTTTATATAGACGACTTAGATTCTAATGATACACATGGTCTACCCCTAATCACTCCAGAAACCCACGTTATGTCTATCCATTTACGAAACTAACCGTACACCAACCTACATACATGGTCAGAGTGCTAACCATCAAGTTCCCTTATTTTTAGGAAGTCATCTAACCATCCATCATGTTGGGATCCGTCAAACGGGCTATACGAATATCGTGGTAAACCAATTATCATGAAGATCTCGGAGTATAAACCCGAACCACCCGGTAACTCATCAATTAGGCATGTACAAACTTTATTTGAAAATTTGAAGTGTATTAACCATTATAAGAGCATCTCAGTCATCCTCGTGAGATCAGGGCATTTGGATGACGGAAAGAGCGTGAAAGTTAAAGACCACTCGTCAAATCTCATCACATTTGGACTATGGAGTCGTGAGTTAGGGACAGCGGAAGTTTGGACAAAATAAAGAGTCAAATTGTAAATAAGGTCAAACCACATGCCTGGCAATGTTGAACAAAGAATTTCAATTTAAGTTTCAACAGTGAATGAATGTTCTCGATGCTCGATCGCTTAGCATCGCCCACCTAATTACTGGAATCACTTAATTTTTGACCCCATGCCCTAAATTAGCGTAACAAGTGGGATAGATGGAACAGATCCTCTAAGGAAACAATTATGTGGCCCCCACCTAATACCACAGCCAATCATGTAACTCTGTTACATGATTTTCAATAATGTTTAACCATTGTGAAACATCCACTTATCACATGTGTTGTGGCCCACCCGGAGTTCGAATCTGCCCCATCTTTTGGCCCATGGCCTAAGACTAACCCACAAAACAAATGTACAGGATGGATCCACCGAAAGACAATCGTAAGTGGACCCCACCAATACAATCATCGGATAAGGCCGAACCGCCCTTGCGTTGCGATAGCGTGAAGATCCCGACTGGGATTTCTTTCCTCCTTCTTACACTTCCCTATGCAGCCCATTACTACATCTCAACCATCCAAACTTCCCCAGGGAGAATTCCGATCAAGCTCTAGAAATTCAGAAAGATCATGGAGGTCGCATGCGCAGGATCACTGATTCCTGCAGACGGAATTGCAAAAGTATGTGGGAATTGCTATCGTACCAAGAAACCCACCACAAGAGAGGGGCATGGACCATCGATCTGTTGGCCCAGCAAACACCAGAAAGTAAAACCGATCCATCCAGAGAAGCTAGATCAAGGAATGGCTGGCCACAATGAAATCGGCCATTGAAACAGACCTTTCACTACGTCAAGAAGATGACGTCCAAGGAAGGCCTCCGATTACAACCCTCCAATCCCATCTGAACATGATGGTGCCCATAGGTCCGAAAGAAAGGTTTTGAAGGTGAAAGAGTGAAGGGAGCAACGTTTTAGTCCGAAAGAAGCAGCCGAACCTATAGGCGAGTGCGATTCCAAACCATGCGCAGTAACACTTACATTGCCGAGTTAAAATAGGAAACATCCCTCTAAGGCGAAAACCTTAGCCCAACGCTATATAAGAGGAACTCCTTATAGGTTCCTAGCACAACAAAACAGAGAGGAAAGAAAGAGAGAGAGAGAGAGAGAGAGAGAGAGAGGCAGAAAAGAGAGAAAGCAAGATAAAGATAGAGAGAGAGGAGGTTAGCTGTCGGAAAACAACGCCAGTCCTAACAGAAACCAATGTTGTTGGGGCAATTCCGGCCACCCACCGGGGGGCGAAGGAGAAAGGAAGAAGAGCCGGTTCATGCAACAGCTCGCTGAGTTGCTACCTAAGTATAATTAAATCCATATTTCTTTCGTTTTCCTTTTCTTTCCTTTATTTTTCCTTTCAAAACCATTTTCCAGCCATGGAAGTGGAGGACTCCACCATGTTGAGCTAAGTCGACTCGGTGGACGATTACACCTAAAACCTCAACTTTCCAAGTTGAAGCTTACCAATGAAGGTAGCTGGTCTAGATTATAACTTGTTGGGGGAAAAAATGACAAGTCAGATGAGTCGGCTTATGGAGTGGACCAACCATATTGACATGGCTAGGATTTCTCAGGCACCAAGCCTGATTGATGCCTACATGTTCAGAACGCCGAAAGGAGAGACATGGCCTAGATTTACTAGGCGCTAAGCCTGATCGAGGCCTACATGTCTCGAGTTAAATGGCAAAAACTCCACGGAGGCCGATGCACCTTTACTGACTTTCAAGAGGTCTTTCAGAGGTGACTTTAGGCCGACTCTATACATTGATCGGCTACAAACCGGGCCTTGGCCCAGTGCCAGCCCGACCTATCTTTTAGGTTTGACATGGGTCAGTAGAGTCGATTATGGGTTGACTGATTACACTGATTGAAGATCGGCGTCTACAATCCGCTGACAATTGAAAAGAGAGGTAGACACCCAACGTAAGCTGTCTAAATATGTTGATATTCAAGATCAGTGAACGGTCGGCCGAGCCTCGGTCAGCCAAATCTCGACTATTATTTCATCTTACGGAACTAGAGCCGAGCTAAGAAGGCGGTTCAATCTCCTTTCAAGACTTCAGAGGATAAACTCCGATCCCAAAAATCTAGGGGATTAAAGATCTTAAAATCCTTAAAGATATTGATTAATCCCTCCAGGGAAAGTTCTACATGCCATGAGATTATGCTACCTCTATAAATAGAGGATCTACCCACAGTAAAAGGTACGGATACACATCCACTTCTCACCCCTAAATCTTTACGATTAGACCCAGATTCCAAGCCTAACTTAAGCATCAGAAGGTCGCTAGGTTCTCCTATGTCCTCTTCTTGTACATGCACCAGGTACTCAAGTACTGAAAAGGGGGTGAGCTGAGAACTACATCAACAGTTTGGCGCTGTCTAAGGGAACGACATTACAAGTAGTGTTCCACTCTATCAAGACACTGCGGTTTACCATGGCAAGAGGGAAGAAGAAAGCCCAAACCCCTCCAGAGGCGGTTCCGATCGCAACCTTGCCGTCGGCGAAACGCGGCCCACAAACTATGGACCAGCCAGAATGACAAGAGAGCTGTCAAGGTTCTCTAGCTCGAAGAGCCACCTCTGGCCCGTCCAGGTATGGTCAGCGAGACACCGGAGGGAGCAGGCGACGTGATTCGCTAGAAAGAGGGGTCAGAGATATGAGGGTCGACATGAACTACATGAAACAAATGCTGGAACGGATGCAGCCTCCGCAAATGCAGCAGCCTAATCTGGGGGAAGAACGGTCAAGTGGCGTATGACAGTTCGCCAATCCTTAACCGTCTACTCCCTGGGTTGCTCCCCAGCTGAGCTAGCATTAAGGACCACCCGTGCCCAATGCAACTCACATCTAGAAAATGGCTCCGCTACTCACTTCTGACCTTCAGCACGAGATAGACCAGAGGAGACTCAACCGACCCCTGGTTGAGGGAATGGAAGATAGCAAGGCACCCTGGAAGGCCGCGTTCCTAGCTTTGAAGAAAGAAATTACAGACATGAAGCAAAATCGGACGAGCAACGTATCCGGGCTGGAAGAGAAGGAATCACCATTCGTGGCTGATATAATGCGAGCTTGGCTCCCTGATCGGATCCGCTTGCCTCAAATTACGTCATACAACGGGAAAGCCAACCCTACTGAACATATAGAGTCCTTCCAGACTTATATGGAGCACATGATGCCTCGGATGAGGTAATGTGCTGCGCCTTCTCGCTCACCTTAACCGATGCTGCCCGACTCTAGTTCAAGCAACTGAAACTGAGGTCTATTAGCTCATTCGACGAGCTTAGCGAGGCCTTCGTTGCAAACTTCATAGGGGGTAATAAAAGGCTCAAAACCTCGACCCATCTCAACAATGTGGTTCAGAAGGACAGAGAGCTCCTCAAAGACTACATTCAGCGTTTCAACCTCGAGTCATTACAGGTCTGAAAACATTCGGACGAAACGGCCCTGAATTCTTTCATGCAAGGGGTAAGAGACAAGCCGTTTCTCTCTTCCCTGGATAAAAATCCTCCATCCACTTTGGCCGAGTTCGTGGCCCGATCGCAGAAGTACTCTAATCCCGAGGAAACTAGAATCTTACGAGAAGTGGCTTAGAACAAGAGCTCCTCGGCCAAGGGATAGACGAAGAAGGACGCTGACTCAGCCGACACTGGCAAAAAGTGCAAGGAAGATTGGCCTCGAGATGAGTGAAGGTCGAACAAATGACCCGAGAGCAAGTTCACCAACTACACCCCTCTCAATAAGCCCCAGCAACAAGTCCTGATGGAGATAAAAGGTGAACGATTCGCTAACTGGCCACATAAGCTGGGAGGCAATCATGACCGATGCAACAAAAATAAATATTTCCACTTCCATCATGATCATGGACATAATATGAGTGACTGCTACACTCTGAAGCAGGAAATCGAAAGGCTCATTCGTGAAGGCCATCTCGGTGAGCACGTAGACCGAGGAGCCGATAGGACTGCCGCACCAGAAGAACGCCCAAGTGAAAACTGACCAATAAAAGAAATTCGAACCATCATTGGATGTCACAAGGGCGGAGGCGACTCAAACAACACTCAGAAAACCCATGTGAGATACATGAGTTGGCCTGAGTTTGAGATCGTGGTCTTGGCTCGACCTTTGAAGGAAAGGAAACTGGAGAAGTATAGTGTGACCTTTACTGAGGCAGACGCCCGAGGCATCCATCATCCACATGACGATGCTTTGGTCATCACTGTCACTATCGCCAATCGCAAACTCTTCAGGGTCCTCGTCAACACAGGGTCGTCTATCAACATGTTATTCACCCAGGCATTCGATAAAATGAGCATCAGACAGTCCACATTGCGACCTGTTGAACTCCTCTGATTGGATTCTCGGGCGGACAAGTCCTGCCCGAAGGAATCATTCAGCTCCCACTCACTGCCGGGGACACGCCGAACCAAGCAACAACTATGGTCAACTTTTTGATAGTCGACCAATCTTCAGTCTACAATGGTATTCTCGGTCGTCCTTCGATTTGTCTTCTCTGAGCAGTAGTTTCAATATACCACATTTCCATGAAGTTCCCGACCGAGTCAGGAGTTGGAGTTGTCAAGGGAGACCAGCACGACGCCCGGCGTTGCTACGCCATCGCCTTAAAAGCTCCATCTAAAGTAGCAATGATCGAGTCCTTGGACCCGCGCGATGAAACTCCCGAACGAGGCCAATCGGTGGAAGACCTCATCTAGGTACCTCTGGATGAGTCTGACCTCTCCAGAACCATTCGAGTTGGCTCGTCCCTGACTCCAACACTGAAAGAGAAGTTGGTGGCCTTGCTACGCCAATACGCCGACGTCTTCACTTGGTCACACGAAGATATGCCTGGGATCGATCCTTTGATCATCACTCATCGCCTCAACATTAATCTGACTTATATAGGTAAGGGTTTTATCTTTTAAGCTTACATTAATTTAAGTTGTTATATTTATCTTGCCTTTTACATGACTTCATGTTAATGTGAATTCTCCCTATAATTATATGGTTTATCATCAATTATTTGCCCTTTTGGGTTATAGTATAATGTTGATTACAAGTGATTTTTATGAATTTATGCAGGGCGATGGATACAAGCCTTACCTTTGCCTTTATCAATTTTGTTGAGTTAGCCCTGCTACTAATCTACTTGTTGAGTTGGCCCTTGCCACTCTTCTTTTTATTATTGAGTTAGTCATTACCACACTTCTCTTTATTGAGTTGGCCATTATCACTCCCCTTTGTTGAGTTAACCATTGCTACTCTCCTTTTTATTATATTAGTCATTGCCACTTTTATCTTATTGAGTTAACCATTGTCACTCTTCTCCTTATTATATTGGCCTTGTGCTATTTATCTTTAAGGGTTGGGCATGTGTCTTAATATTCTAGAACCTCTATGAAATTTACTATTAATTAGATGTATGATGGTCCATTTTATAACGTAATACTTGGGTTCTCAATGAGGAGCGACTATCCTCGGGTTTTGAGGAACAATGTATTACAGCAAGTGATGTGTTAAGATGTATCACCACTAGTGATTCAAATAATCTGTCATGAACGTAATGCGTTCTAGGTAGAGACCCTCTTGGTCGTCACATAATTCCATGGGTTTTGAGTAGTGGTGCACAAATCGATGTGTGTAATTCACAAATGCAGTGTCACATCACTTTCAAGATTGGATGTCGCAAATAGTCACTCCATGAACAAATCGTGTCACGTAATTCGTCTGACTTATGTGTTGTGCGCCTTGAGGTGTTCACGTAAATCCACAATAGTGTCGGATATGCCGGTGAATCTCTGTAGTGTGAGAATACGGGGCGATTCAGGTTTTTTATGAATCATATTTCATATTGTAATGATCACTATGTATGATGAGCCGCATATGCTTTGTTAGGCATGTATTTCATGTAGGTTGTTTGTGAATTCTGATACCCTCGTATTAGTGGAGTACGAGACATATCAAAACCTTTACATTACTTTTATATTTCTCTTAAATTATTGTTAATCTTAAAGGATGACTATCACTATGAGTAGGGCGTTGACCCTCTCCAACCGTATAGATGATACAGGTGATGTATAGATTGAAAACCTAGAGGACCATCTCCCTATGAAAGATTATACTGAAAGAATAAGAAGATAGTTTCATTATTTAGTTTTATACTTCCACTGCGAACTCAATAAATGTAATAAACTTCCATTGAGAGGGCATTTGATTATTCTTTTGCTTTGATGAAATAATCAATACAGTCGATTTTATTTTCGTGAATTTTACCTTCAAGAATGTATCTAGATGTGATCCAAATGAAAAAATAAGGGTGCAATTTTTAAAGCATCCAAGCTTATACATTATTAACACCCAGCTTTCTCGGACACGAGTATGAACTCTGGTCGTGAAAATTCGGGGTGTTACATCCCCCCACACCTACTCATATGTCACAAAATTTACTCTCTCCCATAATCACTTTTTATAATCACTCCCCAACTCACCGCTTATTACTTTCTCTCTCCCACATATAACCCCCAATTCACCACATTCACTCTCCCATAATGACTTTTCATAACCATTTTCCAATTCACTCCCTCATTACTCTTTCCCCCACACATCCCCTCATTCATCACAGGGTCTATCTCGCCCATTTTCTTTTTCTTTATTTATTTTATTTATGATATTTATTTTATTATCTTACACATGAATAATTATCTAGATTTTGGTGCATCCTACATATTTCTTTTCAATTATACAATGATTATAAAAATTTTAGAAATTTCAACTTTATTGCGAAAACTCTAGATTTATTATGAAAATTTCAAAATTTTCAAATTTATTCAGATTTATTATGAAAATTCTAGAAATTCTAAATTTATCGTGTAAATTCCAAAAAATTTAAATTATTTTTAAAATTTCAAATTGATATATTTTTAGAATTTCAAAAAATTTCATATTGTCATTATAGACACTTCCTCCCAAGTTAATTATGCACTTATCTCAAACTGAAACAACTAACTTGTGAGCTTGAAACATTTAGGAAACCAACTAAAACTCACCCAAAACCCAATCCAAAATAAGGCCTTGGCCTCCCATTGGGCCCTTGAGTTTTATGAGCAAGTTTGGAGAGCAAACCCCCACTTGGGTGGCAATAATAACGCCACCCTGTGCCATTTATGAGGACTAGCATATCACGGGATTGTAGTAAGTGCACCAAACAATACTTCCTACCAAGCCCATGTAAATAACACCCCCCGCCCCCTGGCACAAAAAAAAAAAAAAATCTTTGAAAAAAATGAGTAGATCTTAGAATCTCTCTCAAGATTTTTCTAGATAATGGTGAAGGGAAACCAAAAGCCAGGTGATAATATGATAGTCGTCTAAGGGTAGAACGATCATTTTACCTCTCCTGAGAGATGAAATAACATATTTTACCACTTATCAAAGAAAATTCATGATAACCATGGCCTCTAACCATTCAAATTGCTCCCTCTGACATGTTTTCCCTCCAAGTTGCTACAAATTACCAAAAAATTAGGCCACCATTTATAAATCGAGGCACACCCTCTCATTTCAAGGGGGGAGACACTTAGATTTACGAGAGAATAACATAAGTAATAACAAACCATTTTCTTTGCCTAAGGAGAGAGTGGGAGCGAAAGTACAGTAAGAGTGTGTGCCATTCATCTATGCCTTCCAACCTAGTCTACACTTGCATCCAAGCCATCGCTACGGTTTAAGATTAACAGAGTAGAGTTGGGATCTGTAATCTACGATCATTTCCTTTATTGTATAGTGGGTCGGAGAAAATTTCATGGCCAAGATGGACTAGAAAAGGCCCGATCAGCGGCGAAGATGATTCGGATTGTCAAAACTTAAAACGAAAGTATCTCGCAAATCAGAATGAGTTATCGGATGTAAAATATATGATTTTGGGGTAGGACGAGCTACTTTAGCCGCCTAAACCACTATGCTGGTTTGCACAAGCCAAATTTGCGAAATACCATCAGATCGACGGTCGTTTCTCTATTTTAATTTCATTTTTACTATAAATAGTAAGTTTTAGTTTGATTATAACTCTTCCTCCATTGGGCTTTAGGAGTTGCACCCAACATGGAAAGTGCTTAGGATAATTAGGAGAACAACGTGGTGAAGCCAAATAGGACATGTACTATTTTTGGCCGAAAACCTTGTGCACTAGTAGACATCACGACCGTTTATAAATAGTAAGTTGTGAATTCTAGGAGTTTTAGTTGTAGTTTGATTCTAGAATTTCTTCAATTGCTTAGCATCCCTATTTAAAGGGTTCTGAACTCATTTATTTCATTCATAAATCAATTTTGAATTTTATAGAATTTATTCTCTATTTTCTTGTTCTTTTCCTCATGGATTCGAGAAGTCTCTGTGCGGAGTCTAGAAAAGTTCCATGGATTCGAAACAATTATCCCCTTGAGGAAGACGGTGCTCGACCTCACGTCCTTCCCTGCGTCATCCTCTTAGTGGGTGTCCTAACTTTCCTTCTCCCTCATCTCCATGTGTAATCTAGTTGTTTATTTATCTTTTTTTTTTTTTTGTTCACATTTTGCATATCTCCCCTCTTTGACATCCCCCTACCTAGAGTCTATGTAACACTTGATTATATGCTTTACACCTTGTCGAACTTTTGAATCTTGGTATATCAGAAGTCAAGCGGATAAACTATTAGTACCTCTAAACAAACATGACTAACAAGTGGAGAAAAGCTTATGTTTTGCGTCTGGGCTATTTCTTAGCCCAATGACCTTGTTTTCCACATACAAGGCAATAATCAATGCCATGCCCTCTAAGTCTTTTCTTATTAACTCTTATTGGCTTGGCTGCATAAACTATATATACATATCATAGGGCTGCGGTTGTTGTGGAGGTCCCATGGGATGATACCAAGGCAATGACTACTAGTTTTGCTATGGATATGGGTGGTATTGGGATGGTTGTCGTTGGTAGTAAGATAGATATTGGCAGAAACAAGGACAAATGAGTGGGTTGATTGATTATTGGTAAAACCACACTACTTTTACACAGAATAACTTTCGACTAAACTTCATATTCTAAATCTTTAAAAGTCTTTATTGTCTCATTTTGATTTAAGATATCCTTGATGCAAAGACCATGAATTTGCCAGAAATCAAAACATCGATATGGTTATATATATATATATATATATATATATATATATATATATATATATATATATATATATATATATATATATATATATATATATAAATATATATATATATATATATATCAAGATAACCAACATTTCACAATACCATCATCATATGTTCCATTTTTCTAATGTGATCCTTAACATAGCATCCAACTAGCATCTTATATTCATTAAATTTAATTTGCATCATCCTGATCTTGGCGTCCAATATTTTCGCATAGTACACAACCATGGCATTCCTTATATCCTTAGCAGTGTCATAGATTTCATATAGATTTCATACATAGGGATTAAATTCTTATGGACAAAGCTAAGAATGACATTTCTAACTTTTTTTTTTTTTTTTTAAATTTAATTTCTTATATTTCTTTTGTGCAAGTTTTGGGCTACTTATCAGAACATCTTCATTTTCTACATTCAAAATTCTTCTGATGGTTTTTAACATGTACAACACATTTTCTTCATCCAATAGAATCCTGATAAATCTTCGCCAATCATCAAAATTATTCCCTTTAAATTGATCTCAATTCAAGAGATTAACCACAAATAATTTGGACGCAATTTCTTGTCACTACATTAGGTGAGAAAATGGTCCTATATTAGTTAATCAAGGATCAAGGAATATATCCGAGACACTTAATTTTGATAATATTCATATGCAATCATCACTAGGTGGTCAAATAAGTCTAAACTGGTATCATTTTGACCTATTAATACAAAAGGGTAATATAATCATTGTCAATCCAGCTCAAAAGTTCCACTTACCCGATTGGGTATGCTAGAAGCAATAAAAGTAAACAAGGACAATAAAGAAATCTTTTCATGACAATAGACAAGTGACACTCGCAATAAATATGCCACATAAAGAAAATCTTAAAAGTTTCACAATATGGAAATGTAAAGCTGCTATTAACTTGTTTGTTGCAGTGCCACTCATATGCCACAAAATCTACTAGTACTGTGTTTGTTATATATTACCTCAGTGGTACAAACTTTTTGTACAGGATGCTGAAATATGTTTCGGCAATTATTTTCATTATTTTCTCTCATCAAAACCGTGTCAACTAATGCTTTGATACCATTGTTGGGCAGCCATTATTTTCTTTAATTTTTCTCGTCAAAATCGTGTCAATTAATGCTTTGATACCATTGTTGGGCCCATATGGATAATGTGGCATGTTCTATTTTATATAATTGTTATATTATTATGAGTCAATAATAATCGAGTCTGGAACCATTATACAAATTAAGTGGCCCACTTAAATCAACTGCATACTGGAGGACAAGCTAATTCACCTTCCTAATCCAATGATGAAGATAGTTTGCTGGCGACATGTTATCGGTCAAATACCTGTGTATGGGGCTTCATATTACGTGCCTGTATCTTCTCTCTCACCTCTGAGTAAAGTAGAATAAGTGGGCAGTCCATTAAATGAAATTGCAAGTATATAGTTTACTATACACAGGGATATAAACGAACCAGCCCTGGGGTTGTCTTGGATTTTAAACGCAGCTTGAATTTTAAACTGTTCTGCCCGGCTCTCACGGACTTCAAAAATTCAAATTTACCGGTTTTAAGCCTGGTCCATTTGCAACCCTAACTGGAAAGAGGCGCAATCGCATGATCTATTATGACTAGTGCGCTTGACAAGGACAAGTACACAGCTCAAAATTGGAAAGGCCAAGTGAGGCATGTATTTTATAGTTTAAGGAAAGAGTGTGCGGCGAGTTGAAAGTGCCTGTAAAGGGAGCGGATTAGGTGCGGCCCTGCCATTTCCCAAGATGGCGCGGTTGTTACCATGAGGCCCACCTTGATTTATGTATTTTATATCCATGCTGATAGTCCATTTTGAGAGAATTTTTTAAGACAAGATTTAAAAAATTAAGTAGATCCAAATCTCAAGTAGACCACACTATAGGAAACAATGACGAGTGAACGCCATATCACTAAAAACTTCCTAGGATTGAATGCGATGTCACTAAAAGCTTCCTAAGCCAATTGTACTGTTTATTTTTCATCCAACCCGGCTTTAATGTCACATAAACCCTGGATGAAGGGAAAAAAATAAATATCAACTTAGATCCAAAACTTTTGTGACTCATAAATTTTTTAAATGATCAATCACCACTGATTACTATAATATGGTCCACTTGAGATTTGGATGTGATTATTTTTGGGCTCATGTCCTCAAGTGATCTGAAAAAAAATAATGGGCCAAGTGGATATAGAATACAAAGATTAACGTGGGCCCCAAGATAAGGGCCGCACCAAGATGGGTAAGGCGATGGCTGCACCTAATCCGCTACCGCCTGTTACGCAGAGAACGGGGTGTGGCCGAAGACGGACCGTGGAAATGACGACGGCGCAAATCACGATGGCGCGTATATAGGTGAGAGAGCAAGAGTGAGTCTCAAGGAAAATGATGAAGGGGCGCTGTTTACGTACCACCCCCGCCTATGCCGAGCTGGGGACTGGCTGTAGCTCGAGGGTTCACCGTGATGTATGGGTTTTATCCACACCCTTCATCCAACTTTTTTCCCGCAATTTTAAGTTGTAACTTCAAAACTGAGGCAGATCTGCAGCTCAAGTGGACTGGAGATTAAACTACTACAGTTGAAAACTTCTTAGAAGCCTCATAAAGAAATTAATATTTGCATTTTTCATCCCTAGTTAAATATGACTTTATGAATAGGCTAGATGGCAAATTAATATCACATAGATGTAAGAAGGCTTCAACTGTGGGTGTCATTATGACAACTGCTTTCCTTGGCATGGTCCACTTGAGCCTCAAATCTGGCTCATATTCTGGGCTCAGTACCTAATGGTGTAGATAAAATCTATACATCACAATAAAATAGGTTTATTGTTGAAAGCTCCTAATACCCAAAAAGTTTCGGATTAAGTTGATATTTGTGTTTTATCTTCATCCAGGTTGGTGTTACATTATAAACATACGACAAATAAACATTGCTGTTGGTAGCAGGAATGTTTCAATGGTGTATATTGTGGTGTGGTATATTTGAGATTTGGATACGCTTCTTTGGGCTCGTTCTCTAATTCACTGGGCTCGCATTCTCCAAAATGATATGGCAAAGTGGAGGGAAGACGTGGTGTTGCCTGCATAGCCTTTGACATTAGGTAGGTGGCTAATGTTTTTGGTTCTGCAGCCAAACCGCCTCCGCTACTTCCACTCTATCAACCGTCCAATCCCATCAACCCAAAGTAAAAAGTATGGAGTGGACATGGACGTCGACATTTTCAATTCCGACCTTTTCCCCCCTCCAAGACAGGGATGGATGGAGTCCCCCTTAGTCTTCTACTTTTATTGTATCCTTGCACGGTCCTCTTCCTCTTCCTGATCACCATCACCACCGCCTTGGTCTTTTTTATTGTATCTCTCCCCCTTCTTTTCCTAAACGGATTCTTCTTCAATGGCGGGGGAATCTGTCTCTTTCGAGCATACACCTACCTGGGTAGTCGCCGTCGTCTGCTCTATCATCATCATCGTCTCTCTCTTTGTCGAACGCATGCTTCACTACTTGGGGAAGGTTCTGTCTGTCTGCTGCAATGTCTTTTATTTATTTATTTCCTCTAAAAAAAAATCAATAAAAAATGTTTCCGTCTTTCTATTTTTTGTTTCTTGGCTTCTCTTGCAGTGCTTGAAACATAATAGGCAGGATGCACTTTTCGAGGCCTTACAGAAGCTAAAAGAAGGTTTTTTTTTATTTGTCACTTACCCCCATCCAACTCTGTTTCTGCCTTCACTTCTTCTTGGGAGCGGATTATTTATTACCCGGTTATTACCCTTACCGTGTGAGGCCCACCTTGATAAATGTGTTGTAAATCCACGCCGTCCATCCGTTTTTCAAGCTCATTCTAGGATGCTACCCTACAATTACAATTTAAGCACGTCCAAATCTCCGGTGGGCCACACCACTGGAAATTGGTGAATGACTATTAAAAACTTTTAGTAGGCCACAAAACTTTTGGATCAAGCTGATCTTTGTAATTTTTCCTTCATCCAGGTCTGGTTGACCTTATTAATGGGTTATGGCAAATAAATATTAAGTATCTTCTTATGGTGGGCCCTGGGAAGTTTTTAATAGTGACCGTTCAATCACCACTCTTTCCTGTGGTGTGGTCCACCTGAGATTTGGATCTGCTTAATTTTTCGGACCATGTCTAAAATAGGCGGGGAAAAATGGATGTACGGTGTGGATATACAACACATCATCAAGGTGGGCCCCATGGTAAGGGTAACATCCACTAAGGTATTACCCGGGTAACACCTCATCTGCTCCCTGCTCCCCTTCTTCTTCGATGTCTTCTACTTCTTTCTTTAGTTAATGAGTAACTGGTTTACCTGTCAACATCTTGTTTTCATATTAATTACCACATAGTTGCTATCTGCACATTATCTTCAATGTTTTGTACCCAACAGTGGCTGGGCCACGTCAGCATGTTTGCTAACTGGCTTAAAATTCCTCAACTCAAATTGGTTTGGTTGGGCCAATCTCTGGTTTTGTAGAAAGTATGGGCATGTCAAACCTTGCATCAGATTTTTATGAATGTCAATTTTATTGAGGATTAAAAAAATAAAAAAAAAATAAAAAAAACCATCAAACCTTCTATTGAGCATAATTCAGAAAAATTAGTAACTGATTTCTGAGTGAAATCCTGGCTTTTGAACATTGGTTTGGCATGGGAAAATGTTTCTCTTTTTTGCATTCTTTGTTTTAATTAATTCGTATGAAGCACAACACCAATTGAGCTGAATAACACCCTTATCTAGTATGTACATAAATGAAGAGTTCATGGCAAATTATTCCTCTTGTTTTCAAAAGATTCCTAAGTTTGCTGACTTCTTTTTAAACAAATGACATCAAGGCTATCTTTAACTGTTCGACTGAATTGTCT
Source organism: Magnolia sinica (assembly GCF_029962835.1). Lineage (NCBI taxonomy): Eukaryota > Viridiplantae > Streptophyta > Magnoliopsida > Magnoliales > Magnoliaceae > Magnolia > Magnolia sinica. The sequence continues at coordinate 66,194,826 of NC_080590.1, read as the reverse complement.
CCGTGCAGAGTTGATGCTCCTCGGCTTTATTTCTCTCCTATTGACTGTCTTTCAAAGTCTTATTAGCCATATATGCATCCGGACGAGCCTTTCGTATCACATGCTTCCATGCAAGAGATATATCGCCTCTGCTTTTGGACACGAGAACCACCATCATGATTCCTCTGCCGGACTTACATGGAACCGGCGGCTTTTGTCTGGGGGCACTACTGATCATTGTGCAAAGCAGGTAAATTTTAATACGTTTCTGTTACTTCTTCCTTTTTCTGCCACACAAGCAATGATTGTGCTGATGGAAGAGAATACCAAAACGGTTCCAAACAATAGACAGCAAACTTGATATGGAAAACTAGGCTTCGTACAATTTTACACTGGGCTGGTATATCAATCAAACACCGGATTTATATCATAGGCACTATCAATTAAATTCTTTGAGCAAGGGTGGATCATAGAGCTGGCAACCCATGGGATAACTGACCTGACCTGCTTAAAAGCAGGGCTCAAGTGGAGTTTATCCGGTTTTGGAGCTAAATGGGTCTAGCTTGGGCAAAGTTTATCAGGTTTCGGAAATAAGTGGGCCAAGCTCTTTGACTGTGGACTGACCTTACCTGCCCATATATCACTTATGTATAATTCAATGAGTAGTATGCAGTAATCATGTGCTTTCTTCAGTGTTTTGAATAGCGTCCATAGTGTAGCGGTAGCATTAGCAAATAGTGTAAATCCCCTGTAGTGTACGCTATAGGGGTCGTAGCGTAGGTAGTGTACACATAGCATAGGTAGTATATGCGTAATGTATGTAGTGTGTGCTACACTTATATATATATATATATATATATATATATATATATATAGATGATAATTGTATTTTTTTGGTACTTAATAATCTCAACTTGTGGGATTTTAATTTCTTTTCATACTTGTGACTCGTGGTTTTAATTAAATATTATTAATTAAAGCGGTTTGCTTAGAAAGTTGTTGATGCGATAATGATTTGATTTGGTTTATATATGTGGATTGGCTTTTGATAAATGATAATTAATAATTTGTTTGAGCATGCTTATACTTAAAAAAACTTCAAATGAATCATCTTTTAGGCATTTTCTTACTATTTATCCTATTTTTAAATTAAAAAATAGAAATGTCGTGTAGCTTACGCTACTTACACTGCACACTACAGAGGGCTGAACGCTACACAACATGCTACCGCTATTTAAAACACTGGCTTTCTTTAGTGGTAGAGATGTGTGAAAACTCGACAGTTGTCTTGCATTGGACTCTTTAGCCGTCTCATTAAAATTTTTAAATAAGTTGGTCGGGTTGGGCTTGGGCTTAAGAATCCATGGCAATGGTATGTAAATTGCCAAGCCCCTTTTGTTTTTTGTCATGAATCATGTGACCTGGATTATTGTTCATTACGGGTCATTTGTCGTCTGGATTGCTATTTTTTAACGAACCAAAATGATTTTTGTATACTTTAGTGTTGACAAAGTTGTATGTAGTTTTATATTTACAAGATAGAGATTTATACTTTGATTTACACTATAACATGCATATAACATAGTGCTATGCATGTGAATCCATCATATAGACATATGCGCTGGGATTTTATGAAGTAGTACCTCATTAGGTGGGAATTTATGTCCCGTTCGTCATTTAATTACCTGTGCTAAGATACCTCTTTACTTGATGATTTTACATTCTGGTACCTTCCACTAGATGGCTCCAACAAATGCTAGTTGGGCTGATTTTTTAAATTTATTTTTTTATTTTTTTAAATGATGAAAATGCACTTCCAATGTGGATTTTACATTCTGGTACCTTCCACTAGATGGCTCTAACAAATGCTAGTTGAAATGACTGTCCATTAGATATCACTAGTTAGGGCATCATTCCAATATGGACTTTGTTTTATAAACCATCTAAAGTGGGTACCATGAGTCCATGACCCGAACAGTTTATTTGAGCCAAAACATTGCTACTTGTACAATTTTTATGTGCACCTGTGTATCATCCATCACACGATGCCCCAACTTATTTTTTTGGGTCCGAGAATCTAAAAATGTGGACCTGCTTCATAAACGGATTCTGAATCTCTTTCATGGGCATCAACTAGTTCCAACTTATAAGAGGTAGTACCAAAACACTGTACTTGCTCGAGTTCATTTAACATTTTTTCAGATGTGACATAATGTGATAGGGTGGATGCTATGTGGAACCTAAATTAACGCCCTCGCACAACAAGCTACCAAGGTTAGAGGGAGCCTAATGAATCATCCATTCTTCTATCCTTAAACTGCCACATTTAAAGGTGCATTTTTATGGATAACATAAGCTATTTGATTATTGATACGATGGTTGAGTATGATGATCCATGAGATGTGCACAACCACTACAATCTAGACCATCCAAATCGTGTGCATCATTGATCCAACGTTAGTCTGAATATGGTCCAAGTTTAACAAACAGGTCTATGAGGTTATGCATGTCTAGTCGATATGATTTTGGGGTTCTGTTCCGTTTTAAGTGAGTGCCACAACTTTGCCCTCTTACACTGATGTATATGTTGGGATTTGTGCTGTGGAATCACACAGATCTAGAACTAGGATAGCAATCCAAGAGCACCAAGCAATCACAAGAGAATATAAAGATTTAACATGGAAAACCCTTGCGGGAAAAAACCACGGCACAAAGTGACAGAAATTCACTATGAAAATAGAAATTACAAAGAGAGAGGACTTACTCGATTCGAACAACCTCGAATCTTACCCTTACTACACCCTTTAGAAACCCTAAAACCCTTTTAGGAACCCTTAGAATACTTTTAGGAAGCCTTAACATTAATTAGAAAGGTCCTAGGGACCCCTATTTATAGTTTAGGAAACTCCACTTCCGCACCTCTCTGAAAACTGCCTCAAATTTACACAGTCTGTGCAGTATCTGTGTAACCCTCGACTAGTCAAGGGAGGGCTTCGACCCGTCGAGGGGACCCTCGACCGGTCGAGCCAGTCCCTCGACTAGTCGAGTAGCGCGGAAGAACAAAAAATATTGCCGTTGGACTTTGAGTCGAGCGAGCTACGATCGGTCGAAGGGGTCCTCGATTAGTCGAGCCGGCCCTTCGATTGGTCGAGTAGCGCAAGATTTAAGACATCTGACAACAGTATAGTGAGGACCAAAAGGTCACATATTTTAGTGCCACCTTTAAGATCTGTTTATACTCCACTAACCAATCCTTGAATGTCGGTAAGAGTTTTTGGAAATCCTCCAATCTAGGGTCGCCGATCTTGGCCTTTGTTCTTAGGCTGGGTGCATTAGGTGGATACCACATACAAATCATGACAAATTAGGACTCCATAAGCCCTATTCAAAAAGTCAAATTTAGGTAAGGGGTCTTGATTAAATGTAGGCTCATTGTACAAGTGGCGAGTGTGATGGATGATACAAAGGTGCACATAAAAACCGTACAAGTGGCATTTCCCCACCTCTCAAATTAAACATTTCATGTAGTGGGATCCACTTTAAATGGTTTACAAAACAAAGGGCATACTGGAATTATGCCCTAGCTACTCGAGTTATTGATATCCAATGTATGGTCAAGGTATCAAGTAACTCCTTAAATTTTCATGCCATGTATAGATAAGGGCATTTTAGTCGTTTATAAAAAATTAGGCACTTGAAGTAAAATCGATTGGATAAATCTAGCATAAGATACCAAAATGTAAAAATGCCTAAATTAATGATGTATCTTAACGAAAAGCTTATTGATATAGGTAATGGAATGTAAATTCCTAATCATTATTTGAAGTATCCCTAATATTATTGATAATACTCCGATATTATCTGTATCTCTAGCTCCGCAATACTGATAACACTGATGGTATCAGAAATTCTAGGTATCAATTCAACGCTATATAGCTAAGTATCGCCAATGTTTTGGCAATATTTTCGACTGTGTAAATTTCAGGTTTCACTTGTATCGCCAATATATTGCCAATATTTTCGACTATGTAAATTCCAGGTGTTGCTTGTATCGCTTATGTATTGGCAATATTTCAATAATATCACTAATTTATTGTCAATGTGTTGATATCGGCAAAAAATTGTTTATTAATTTTTTTTTCAATTCAAAATTTTTTATGGGTGCATGGTTCTATGATGAAATGCATGTGTATATGTATGCATGGATGGATGGATGTATGTATGCGTGGATGGATGGATGGATGGATGGTTGGTTGGTTGGTTGGTTGGATGGATGGATAGATGAATGTATGTGTGTGTATATATACATATATTTTTGTGTTTGTGTGTACGTGTGTATGCAACGGATGCATGGATATATGGATCATGCATGTGTTTGTATGTATGTGTGTGCAACAATGGATGGATGGATAGATCCATAATTTTCTCCATGTTTGCCCAATGTTTCCCTAACTCAATAGTCAACGATATATGCTTTTAAGCCCCATTAAAGGGAAACTTTATTTGATTCCTAAATATGCAAATATGCATCTTTTTTGCTATTATTTGATTCTTAAATATGCAAATATGTGTATTTTACATGGTGTGCTGTAACGGTGGCAACCGTTGATGTTATAGGGTCGTAATGACTGTCATGGAAAAAATGATCCGTAACCGCCGTTATGCTGCTTCCCCCCCCCGAGTTCGTTACAGGCCAAATGCAGGTTTTTTGGGGTTTTTTTTTCAATAAAAAAAGAGACCATAATGATCGTTACAACTGTTATGAACTGTATTGTAAAGGTAATGGTGGTGGCTGTTACGGCCACCATTGCCGTTACGGATACCTTAGTATTTTAGAATCTCCTAAAGTGTCATTGAAAAATTCCTCCACTTTTTCCATGTTTCTCTAATGTTTCCCCAAGTCAACGTTACATGATTTTAGACCCCCATTAAAGAGAAACTTATTATGTATGCGTCCTTTTTTTTTTTTTTTTTGGGTGCAATTATTTGATTATTAAATTTGCAAATGTATATTTTAGCATCTCCTAAAGTTTTATTGAGAAATTCCACCATTTTCTTGTGTTTCCCCCATGCTTCCCTCAATCAGTGATTCATTTCCGGGTATCAACAATAATATTGGTGATATCGATACATGTTTTCATATCCCGAACCAGCGATACGTGTAATGATACAAATACTATGAACATTGTTCCCAATCAATGAGGTACCATTTTATAGAAATCCCCAATAACATTCATCATGTTGTATGTAAAGTACAATATCAATTTGTATATAAAATCTATTGATAATGTATGCATTGAAGTGACCCACATGATCCTACCCCTAGTGTACCACGTATTGGAGCGAGCAGCGATCTAGGTGACCCTGATCATGAGATGGGCCAGGTCATCTCATTTCAGGTCATGGGTCAGGCTTGGGCCTGGATTTTATGCACATTTAGTAAATTGGTTGGGCTTGGTTGACCCATAACTGTTGTTCTTCAAGTAGACTATTTTGTGTGCACCTCATATAATGCTCATTAATCATCATCATCACTAGATCCTTACCCCAATTAATTGGGATCATCTACAGAAATCCTGTTACTCTGTTCTATTCCACTATCACAGACCATATCCTTTTTTTTTTTTTCTTACCATATCCTTAGTTAAACCATTGGTCCTCAAGTATTTTCTTACTTTAAGGCCTTCCCCTTGTCCTTTTAGAGACTTCATCTTGAAGCCACTCCTAATTGGTAGTTCTCGGTCTTCGTTTTATATGGCCAAATCATTTAATTCTATGTTTCCTTATCTTATTACCTATTGGTGCTACTCCCAAGTTCCCTTGAACGCATTTATTCCTAATCCTATCCTTACCTTTTTTTCTTTTTTTTTTTAAAGAGAAAACTGAAATTTATTAAGAAATTGTGAAATGGCAGGAAAGAATACAGCACAAGCTATGAAAAGAACCACAAAGAAAGATTAACATAAACCCAAACAGTTCCCATCGCAACAAGCCTCCAATTGCTTTATGAGATTTACCCGCTGCGCTTCTATGCCAAGCCCATAAAAGTTGATCAACAGACTTTGGCATCACGCAGGAGATATGGAAGATACTGATGAATTGCTCCCAAACCCTGTGAGCAAAGGGGCAATGGATAAAAAGATGATTGATCAACTCCGGATCCTCATGCACATCAAGCAAATTTTGGGAAGAACAAGAGATCTCCTTTGAAGGTTGTTGAGGGTGAGAACTCTCTTTCTTCTAACTAGTGACATGAAAGCGGCAATCCTCGGAGAAGCTCCATAAGAGCACCGGTGGATATGAAAAGAAGGCAAAGACGGCATAAAGATGAGACTATAAAATGAGTTCATCGAAAAAATGTTGGAGTTGTGGATTTTCCAAACCTTCGAATCTTCTTGAGGTGAAGGCACGACGAGCTTTAGATTATCAGGCAAACTATGGAACTCCTCAAATTCCTTGTTCGTGAGATTCTGCCGACATGGAGGAGACCAAACAATTGAACCGCCAGTCTTGGAAAAAGCTCTTGTAATGGCCTATCCCCACACCAAGTGTCTATCCAAAAGCAAATATGGTTCCCCCTTGCAAGAGAGAGAAATTCCTTCACAGGACATTTGCTCTATGGTCACAATTGCCTTCCAAATTCATTTTTCTCTTCATTTTTCCACTTTTCTTATTTTAAAAACTTTCCAAGATTATTCTACAAAATATTTCGACCACTTTTACTATATTTTTTAGGATTAAAATTGTAGATTGAAGCGATTTGGGTGTATAGAAACTTCGATGGCTATTTGTTCAAAAAATAAAAGTGGTATTTATGCCTCTCTCTCTCTCTCTCTCTCTCTCTCTCTCTCTTTGGCAATTTGTAGTTCTAATGCTCAATTGATGTGTAAATATTCGAGACATAACCATGTTCACAAATTCATCGGATAGCCAAATACAAAACTCTCACCAAAGAGTGGACCATTACGCTATCATAAACATGTTCAAAATAAAAAATTAATACATTTTTGGAATATTTACATTATTTTGGATTTTCTAAATATTTTTTTGGAACTTTTCGAGCCAAAAAAAAATAATAAAAATTCAACCGTTACAAGGGTCGTATCAGCTGTTACGGCCGATACCCGTATCAGTAATGGTGGTGACTGTTACCAATATGGAATACCTTGTCCTGAGCGATCGCCTGTGCGTGATCGCACACTTTTTTTTTTTTGAAAAATTAAAAAAAAGAATAAAATGGGGAAAAAATCTTTTTTTATTATTTATTTAATTTTTTTTAATGCGATTTGTAGTTCTAATGCTTGATTGATGTGTAAATATTAGAGACATAACCATGTTCACAAATTCATTGGACAACCAAATACAAAACTCTCACCACAGAGTGGACCGTTACGCTATCATAAACATGTTCAAAATAAAAAATCAATACATGTTTGGAATATTTACATTATTCTGGATTTTCTAAATATTTTTTTGGAACTTTTCGGGCCAAAAAAAATAAAAAAATAAAATTCAACCGTTACAAGGGTCGTATCAGCTGTTATGGCCAATACCCGTATCAGTAACGGTGGTGACTGTTACCAATATGGAATACCTTGTCCTGAGCGATCGCCTGTGCGTGATCGCTTATGTGATCGCACACTTTTTTTTTTTTTTTTGAAAAATTAAAAAAAAAGAATTAAATGGGAAAAAATCTTTTTTTTTTTTATTTCCCATAAAGACTTGAACCACTCCAATTTAGTTTTGTTTATCCATTTCAATTTCCAAACTAATATATGTACTATTACTAAATACTATCTAAGCTATAATAATTAATAACCAAGTTAAACTATTAACCATAAGATGTAATCATGTAAAAAACAAAAAATTAACATCAACTCAACAACTTATTAATAAAAATTTAATACTTTTATTGATAAGCAAAATCTACAAAGTACAAACTACTAATCGACTATATTCTACATACATTGTTCCCTCTCCCATTGTGGCACATCACCACCACCATCATCGTCAGAGTCACCTCCTTCAATGTACACTTTATCTTCTTTTGTTTTTTCATCATCAGTCCACACAAGTTGCTCATTCACGTCAAATGGTCGAGCATCTTCTTCTTGTACTTCTTCAATCTCAATATCATTGTCTTCTTCTTGACTACCAGTAGGCCTTGTGATAGTACTTTCCCTCGCAGCTCTTCTTCTCTGCTGTAGAACCTTTGCTAGGTGTCGATCTATAAGCGGCGTTTTCGACTTGGTCCCATGTAAGGCGCTCGCCGGCAATGACTGGATCATCTGCCTCCACAAGCTACTCACTATCTGCATCTAAATCATCTAGGTTGATAGGATCATAGATTCCAAGCTTTTCTTGCCTAGCCTGGAATCTTTCCCGCAACTTCTAGTTATACTGGACGAAGACTAGGTTGTTGAGTTTCTTTTGTTTGGGACGATTTTTTTTCTTCATGTGAATCTACATGACATGTAGAATGTGAATTAACAATTTAGTATTGAAATTTGAAATTAAAAGTGAATTATAGAACTTTAAGTTGTAACTTGTAAAACTTACCAACTCGAATGTACTCCAGTTGCGGTTGCGCTTGTAACCACTTGAAGAACATGTAAGTCCAAGAATTCTCATGGCTAGCTTCTATAGTGCCCAATCCCTCCTAGTCGGGTCAACTTCATACATAGACCACCAGTCAGCTGTACAAATAAGTTTTAAGTTAGACACTTTCTCACTTAAAACTTCTTACATCGTAAGTTATAAATTTCATAGAATTACCTACTTCTATGCCTAATAACAATCTCTCTTGACCAAATCCATGCACTTTTCATGTCCAACTTCTGAGAAATTCTATCTAGTTCGTCTTTTTCTGGAACCATTCTTTCTTAAGCGTTGAAAAATCTAACCATATGCAACGTTATTGCCGTATTCCGATCGGCGAACGCAAAGAATACGTCCGGATTAAGGATGTAGGCAGCTGAATAGAATGGGGACGACATTTGGCTGTCCAATCTAGAGTATATAATATTTAGGATAGGCTGGTAATCACGTTATTTATAGTTGAAGTGTTCCATAATTTTGTTTCTAACCCTCTCTATCACATTGTAGATATAGCCAATGAGTGTCTTTTCATTATCGTCCACCAATCGCAACACACAAGGGTTTCGATGGTTTTAAGGCCTTTACCACTTGATTCCAAGGTGTCCCGTTGCGGTAACGGTGGACGTAATGGTGCTCACCGTTCTCAACACGGTTACGGGCCGTATAGGATACTACGGCCTTATAACTGTCGATATGCCCACTGTAATGATCATAATTTTTTTGTTCTAAAAGAATTCAAAAAAATATCCATTAAATCTAGAAAATTCTAAATATTCCAAATATGCATTCATTTATAATTTTGAACGTGTTTATGGTTGGTGTAACGGTCCACTCGTTGGTGAGAAAGTTGTATTGGATGGTTTGATGACCTGACAGCCTAGAATTGATTGCAAAACTCATAGATTTAATTTTCTAACTATCTAATACTAATGATAGATATATTAGAATGAATTTAATATCAAAATATCTCACATGTGTAGGTGTTTGCTAATTTTTAAAAATTGACCAAAAATTAAAAAAATACAAAAGAAGAAGAAGAATCAGTTGCATAATTTGTAAAATGCATATTCATTTGTTCAAATTTGAATAATGCATCATATTCAACCATAACAACAAAGATTAAAAAAAGAAAAGAAAAAAGGTATAAATACCTATTTTTGAAGATTTTTCTGAAAAATGGCACACAGTTTCGATTCAACAAAATCCTTGAATAACTTGTTTTGATCCTCAAATTCAAGCTAAAGATTGGTCGGAATTTACAGTAGAATAGTTTAGGAAAGAATTGGGAAGAGAAAATTGCCAAAAATAAGAAAAATTGCAACTAAAAAAACAAAAAAGCTAGCCATTTATGACCATTACGGGGCAGTACCGGCCATTACGACCCCCGTAATGGCTGCTACGGTTGATTTGAGCAAAAAATTGTGGGGTCACCATTTTGACCCCCGTATCGTGTAACGGACTTGGCCATTACTGTTACGTGTTAGTCGTTTCGGTTGATACGTAACCAATTTGGTACATCTTGCTTGATTCCAAAATGCTTGGGAAAGAATGGTTTGTTGGACTATATATTACTGATTTGGTACACCTTGCTTGATTTCAAAATGCTTGGGAAAGAACGGTTTGTTGGACTAACTTTTCTTCAACCTTCTTTGACCATGGTTAATTATTCCAATCGACCGATACTACAAAGGACCTAAGTTCAACTTTCTTTGAATTTAATATTTGTAGCATTGAGAAAGCTGCTACGAATCGGGCCAGGGTTAGACAAGGCAAGTTGCACGCAATGTGGTTTCTCATGTGATGGAGAAGAAGAGCATGCTTGTACATAAAAACCGTGATTCTCTTAGCCCTAGCAATTACTTTAAGAAATAACCTACTTATATCTTCTAACATTAAATCAACATAATGTGCTGTGCATGGTGTCCAAAATAAACGTTGCCTCTTCTCCACAAGAAAGCAACCGACAACTGTATAATTAATTGTGTTGTCCGTGATAACTTGGACAACATATTCCTCTCCTACCCAACTACAACATTTAATAATTTGAATAAATAATCAGCCGTGTGGGAATGGGCTGATGCATCCACAGACTTTAAAACCATTGTCCCGGTTAGAAATTTTACAAGAAAGTTTATCAATGTTCGACCGGATCTATCGGTTGATCCATTGGCCATTAACGAACAACCATATATTTTCCAACTTTCTTTGTATTCGGAGATGAAGTTTCTAGTAAACTCCGCCTTATTTTTTAGGCAACTCTCCCTCACTTCATGATAGGAAGGGGGTTTCAAGCCAGGTCCAAATTTGCGTATAACTTCGACCATTACTTTGAAACTCTTCATCTTCATTGTGTTAAAAGCTACTCCAGCTTGATACAACCACTTTGCAATGTATTGAACCATGGTTTTCTATCCTTCTTATATTGGTTCTCTAAAGTGGTTTGGGTAGATCTGTTGCCCTTACCCCTTTGGTCAACTTCATGTTCCGGATGTGGTCTGCACCACCTATCCATAAGCCTATGCTCATGGGCTCTTTTGGTGGCCGATATAGATCACCTTATGGACGTAGGTGGTGTAGATTCATCCAAATCTACTACATTGATGTCCTTACAAGCTTCTCTCTCCATAAATTCTTATATAGCCACTGTGTCATGTTTTTTTCGACCATGCTCGTCGATGTACTCTATGATTTCCCTACGGATCTCTAGAGTAACCTCAATCGCTTGAGTCAACTCTTCTCAATTCTGAACTAGGTCCAACTCGGACTCGACGAGATGGATTTAAGGTAGTGGTTAGGAAGATCCTACATTCAATTAAAACAAATAATTAATAATCTAGGTTAATATTTAATTAAACACCTATAGAATGCCTTTAGGGAGTTGACTCACCTAGTTGCTGACTCGACCTTGCCTCGACTAATGCCAACTCGGGTTGAACTGAGTTTTCTCAAATCCAAACCCCAAGCCCATTTTTCTAAATTAGTTGGACTGAGGCAGACCTGAACAGATCTCTCAGATCTCTTTTAGAGACCAATTTCAGTGGGACTCAATGAGTCAACTCAGTAGCAACCCGATGCAACTCGATTAAATCCGGTATCGAACCTGAACTCAACCTGCAAGCTGGACCAGTGCTTGCAATAACCAAACATGAACTCAGCTCGACTCCTACCCTTATTTGTTCGATGAGGAATGCCCCAGAAATGTGTCAGACTCAGCGGTTGCTGAGTTGACTCGGCTCGACCCAAATTTGACTTAGCAACCCTCTATCCTCTTCTCCATCCTTTCCTTGATTCCTTCCTCTCCTCCTGAATCTCTCTCTCTCTCTAAGGACGTCTTGAGATGTTTGGAATCGACCAGACCCGACCTGAAACTAACACGACTCGGTAACTCGGTGCTGTGCGGCACTCTCCTCATCAAACTCCCTCTCTCTCTTTGGAATTTCTAGGTTTGGAAAGGGCCTTCCGAATCTCTAGAGGCTTAGGCCACTAATGACGAGATTAGTTATGCTCAAACTCGAGCGCGTGAGGATTTTCGACCGTTGATTGACATAGAACTTCTAAGATTCTGCAATGAGGATTGACGTTGGCCATCATATGTTCAATTGTAGGCCTTGTGGCCCACAAAATGATCATCTTTGATCAGGGTTTAGAGTTTATCTACGGCTAGTTGCGTTTCTATTAAAACTGAGAAGAAGCTCCACCCGTTAATGGAAAATCATCATTGGACGGTTGGTCTTACAATCTGTTGCCCTTATGTGGTCTAGATGAGTCACATGGACCTTGTGGGGCCCACATTAAGGACATTTGAAGCAATTTCTCGATGATTCATGAGATTTTAGGCCACAGGTGATTTATCGCACACCATGGAATCTCTTACGAGGGCTTCCCTTTTTGCCACGAGAGATACGTCCAGTCGCCCTAATTTCAACGATGGAGATGTTTTGGAAGGCTTCTGCATGGTGACTGACGGTCGGGATCGCACCAACAAATTGAAATAGAAAGATTCCTTGCAGTGCCACTCTTTGGATAAGAAACCCTAATTCGTATGAATGAAATGAATGGCTGAGATCTTTCGGAATGTAGGGTTGTGATTGTGAGAGACAGACGCATGCAGGTTGCCAACTCAACGGTTTGAAACGGAATTTCCATTTTCGGAAATAGTTCGTGTGTAAACTTTGTTTGCTCCCGAGCTTATTCACATGCTTGGATACACCCACATGCAGAAGTTTTAAGGTTTTAATCGAAATCCCCAATCGAACACGATGGACGGTTTGGATTGGAAAGCCTATCATGTTGGTTGGCCACAACGAATCGAAATGGACGACGTCTGTTTAAAACGGATGCTAGCGGGAGAAAATCGAAAAATGAGGAGGTTCTTACCTCTTTAGGTCGGGTCAAACCTGATTTGACCAGGGTTGAGGTCCTGTGTGTCGCCAGTGCACCCCCTCCAGTGTACACACACAATGTGGGGCCCACAGTGACGCCATGTGAAATTTACTCCATCCATTCGCTTTATAGGTTTCCACAATGACCCTAGACCAAAGATGAGATCAATCCACAACTCAAGTGGGTCATATCAAGGGAATTGTGGTGTTTTAAGTGTTGATTTCTGTCAGACTGACGACCGGATTATCTTAATTTTGATTATCAATGGTTCTAGAGTTCCTAGAGTTAAATCTAATTACATTTTCGCAATTTGTTTCATAGTCAGATGATTTTAGTCCCTAAATGGGCCATGAAATGTGAATTTAGGATTTTATCCATTGATCTCGAAGAATCCAACGGTTGGATTGCCTCAAACTTGTTCGTCAACGGTTGAAAAGATCCTTAGGCTAGTCTAAGTGAACTTCAATGCTACATATAAATCTTGGATTGTCTTGTTAGTATGGTCAAGCTGTATATCAATGGACAAGATGTTGGAGGCCCAATAGACGATGGATCCGATGATTCAAGCTTTGAGACCTAAGATGTACGGTTAGATGTCTTAATTTGTGAATGAAGAGTAATGAGTATTCTTGACATTTGGGTTGATACGCGATTTAGTAATGAATTGTCCAATGATATGTTATGGACCTGATGGAGGGTTAGATTTATCTATCCAAGGAATTGAAATCCAAAAAAATAGGTTTCTTTGATGACGTGGTGGTCATTCTTACAAATCAACGGATGGATGGTTTGATCTATGGGTGAAAATTATTCTATAGGGTTAGATTGATGTATAATTAAGTAAATGGGCTGATCTTGATGTCGGTTATAGGAATGACCTAAACCAATATTAGTTGATGGATCGTGCATATCAGTCTAGAATAGACATAGCGAGATTGGTGCATCTTTGTAATTTGATGAACTCGAAGTGTTTGGGTGTGATGTCGCAAGTTTCCACCAGTTGATTTAGATTGTGAGTTGAATAAACATTAACGGTATAAACTTCGTTTTAAAATTAAGGGTCAATCAAAGGCAGCTTGATCCCAAACCTTACGGTTGCACTGTGAGTTGTCACTACCTAAGATCAGACAGTTGAGATGGGCGGATTAATGGATTATCGGGCAATGGTGTGTAGAATAGATTTTTTGTATTTTCACGCATATTTGCACTAATTAGATTTCGAAGGTAACACCCGAGTATTGAAAAGTATAGAGTGTTGCGCTTGCCTTCCTTGGACCCTGCTTGCATAGCTGTAAGCCTGTAACCCCTGGATCTTGGATAACCCCATGTCTTTCCATATAAACTTGGATTGGAACCACCTCAACAGCTTCCCCTAGCTTGTCTTCAATTGATTGAGCCATCTAGGTCTCTCGAATAACGTCTTCAACCAGTACTAAGGGGCCCTATTTGGAGATGATGGAGATGTCTAGAAGAATGGTGCACGATATCTAGGCAGCCATCTTGAAGAACTGTCTTTGGCTTCATCTTGCCACATCCTTCGTCAGAAGCGCAACAAAAAGAACCGTTCAGCCTCAAAGCAGACTGTTGGAGGAAAAAGGGATTCCCAACCCCATCAATTACACATGGAGGAGGAGAAAATAAAATAAGATCACATGAGGGTCTTCATTGCCCCTCCTCACATGCAATAGACATCTTGTGTGGCTCAACATGTGCCAAGTATGCCTCTGAATTAAGATGATTCCCACGTACCTCACATTTATTAGGCTCCTCTCTCGATGCACATGTATCCACTTGGATAATTCCGTACAAGTCACCCTCCGCATGAGCAACCTCTACAGATGAGATGTTGAGGTCTTCATCCAACTTAATGCATCTATCATCTTCAACAGCCACGAGATTGTAATTGTCGCCCTCTCAATGCTCCCCTTTAGCCGTGGCATCATCTTGATCATTCGTGGCCCAAATGTCCCCACCAACAATGTTGTCGTCGTCAGTTGTCATCCTCCGGACTCTGGCGGGGTCCCCATATCTTCCCAGTGGTGTCTCCCTCATTACTACTGAGAGAATCACCCCACGTCAGACACATGTCCACACCCCATACCCCCATCTCAACATCAGACAGAGCCAACTGCTGCTCCTCATAAATGATCTCTATCCCTCCCTGGTAGGTGTCGACATGAGTATCCACTTCTCCATGAACATGTGACTACCCCCCCTTTCTATCTGGTGGGTTGTCGGGGGATGGAATGCGTGCTTCTTCACCCTCATCCCTACAACCTTGCTCCATTACCGACATCACCTCCATCGACAAAGATGACACATGAGCACCTTGGTCTTGCTCTCTACAAATATACGTGGTGAAACTAACTTCCCCTGCCACCACAGTGATCGAGCTCAGAACCAAATACGATCAACGAGGACATATGCGATTGCGCGTTGCATGGAGCTCCACACAATGCGATGACATCAGGGGATCGATCTCCATCACCTCCCCTACATGCACCAAGCTCCATGAACACCTCTGTGACCCATAGCTCCAATGGAAGCCCTCGAAATAGGAACCAACCGTCCTCTATTCCCAACACCGACCACTGATCCCACCTCCTTAGCCCATTCATGATGCCAACTTTGAAGAAGTTCCCCAAAGTCAACACTCTCTCCACCTCCGACTCCAGTCGTAATGAAATTAGAACTTCCGTACTGCTTATAGGTTTCAGGACCCTATCGACTGCTTTCATCCCGCGGTTCATCTCCATCCAGTAGCCAACCTTGTCAGTAGCAACTGCATCACAACCGATGCCACCAAGCACCGTTGGAAGGACATGGTTGCGTTGCCATGTTTATCATTTCCAGATTCATCGACATTGTAGGTCTTCCTTGATTCTAGAAACGCCAAACCTAGGTAGGCGATGCCTCCTGAAATCCTGCCCCACCCAGCTTGCTCGGCATCGACCCCACCCCATTACCCGCAACACTTCCTCCACCCCTCCCCTCACCCACATCATCACCCCCCCCTCACACACACACACACACACACACACACACACACAAAACTCTCCCCTTTGTCTTTCTCCTTAAACCTTGACCTCACACATTGCGATTCCTTTGCAGAGTCCTGAGCCCTCTCCCCGCCTTTACCCTCACCCCTACCTTTCTCTCCCTATTTGCTTTTGTTGGCCCATGACGAGCCTTCTTGACCCCCAACCTTTCCCCCTCATAGAATTTTTTGTCGAACTCCTCAATGGCCGCTAACACTTCCCTTTTTGACGACAAACTCACAAAAGCAAAACCACGGAACAATCCCGACCTCTTATGTCTGGGACGGAACGCCACCATCATAGTACCACATGACCCAAACACTTTTGGGAAATGCCATTCCTCCCAATCATATAGATACCGCTCCACAAATAAGGTTGGAAGTTCTCTCAGATTACTCAGGCTACGAGAGAACCCCTTATCTCCCTTCCCCGCTTTGTGTTTCCCCACCTCGATCTAGACATTCTTCTCCTTGACAATGGCTCCACTTCCTGCAACTCCTTGCTCTTTATTTTTCACCACCACCTCTTTGGCATCTGGCCCATTCTCGTAGGTCATAGACCAAAGTCCATTGTCATCTCCCTGTTGCTTTGCGACCACTGATCCAGAATCGCTCGGGCCTTGAAGGAGAACTTTATCTCTTGCAGACATTCTTGATGAGATCTCTCTCGTAGACATTCTCGCTAATCCTTTTTAACAACTGGTTTTTGACTTCTCTGGTGATTAGCGAGTCCATTTGTGCAAGGCTCCTCTAAATGCATGAGACAAGACTTGTATGGATATATTTATGTAGCTTCTATATATTGTCTTTTCTCTTATTGATATATCATTTATAATGAACACAATATAAAATTGCTCATTGTCATTCCATTTGGTATGTTTTGGATTTTCAACTATGACTCTACGATATTAATATTTTACTTTACCACTGCTCCAGCTCCAAATGGGGAAATTTTCATGATAATGGATGATATGCCTTGTGCTTTGCTTGATACTTGTTACATGTCAATTTAAGAGGTGCATGGTGTGTGCCGATATTGAGATTTTAAATGATGCCACAACCAAATATGATAGAGATCGTTTCTCCAATAGCATTGTCTGGATGCACAATACAATGTCCAACTTTTCCAATATATTTAAATTACACAACGACTGTTTATTGTTCCCTTAAACAAATCCACCACATTCCAATGTTATATATATAGATAGGTCCAAGAGGCATTCCTCATAATTTTGAATTTGATGACGTAAATAAGATACCCTTGGATCCTTAGTCATACAGAGAGTCAAAGGAAACTTGAAAAGGGCCAGTATTGTATTCTTACTAGAGGAAATCATGTTGATAAAGTTTTCTAGTGGTTAGGTTCTGCCCCCTCTCACATATATCAGATGTTAACCCAACAATTTACAATTCAATCCTGATGGGGACCTCGGAGGACCTACTCGAGAATACCAGAGGCGAAGGCGACCAACGACATCAACGCAACCCTCTTTGTGGATGGGAGACGAGTTCTAGTGGGGCCCGTTAGACCACTTTGAATACCCCACATGCATTGGACATGCATCAGGAAGACTCCACATTGGGATGATGCATGTGGGCTGCTTAGGAGACATTTTTAGTCAGATTTTTATTTTCATGTCGATCGGGCCACTGGATCTTCTAGATTTGGACCCCTTGGACCCTGATCTTGCTCTATTTATGTTTGTTTGCCTTTTTTTTTTTTTTTTTTTTTAATGTTATTTTATAATTTATTAGACGGTTGAGACTGTACTTATTTTGGATTATGGGCCATAACACTTAAGTGGATGGCAATTTTGATATATAAGTGTGTGTGTTTTTTTGTGGGGGGGGATGCCAAACCCTAATGGTGTTTTGAGTAAAAGAAAACAAAAGACTTGTCTCTCTTGAGAAAAACCCTTCTTCATCTTCCTTTAGGGTTTGTGAGAAAATCCTCCCTTTCAATTGGGTTGTGGAAGGGCTAGAAGATTGCTTGGTGGTGGACTCCTCCAAAGTTCTCTTCTCCAACAAGGTACACAACTCTCTTCACTTTTTTCTTCGTCCCTTTTCTACAACTCATCTAAAACCAAAACCCTTTCATCCCACATCCATTTTTTTTAACCTTTCCCCATCAAAACCCAACCATCCATCAAACTGACACGGGTGTTTGTACGTGTGTCCATACAGACCCTCCTTACGGACAGCCTTAGTCCCTCCGTTTTTACATTTTTCTTTCTCCTTGCATCATCCTCTACACCCTTTTGCTAACTCTAGCATCAATCTTAAACCTAAAACCGTAATACCCAATTTTCTAAAACCCTAAATCCTTAAATTCCCAAGTCCCTAACTCCCAAAATCCCCAAACCTCGATTACTGATTCACAAAACCCCCTTTAAAAAAATCTGATTTTCAAACAAATCCATTTTCCTCAAATCTGATTTTTATAGTGCCATTGTTTCTTCATGTGAATGTTGCCCTACCTATGCTAGATTGGAAGTCCCAACTTCCAAGTGGGCTACTCTTGTAATATTTTATACTTTCATGCACAATGTATGTGATGGTCTAGGTCCATTGAGTAGTTAATCTGAATTTTAATAACTTATAATGTGGATGTGCTTGATTTTACTTGTTGAACGCTTTAATTGATACGTAGTTTGATCTCATATCATTCATCTTAGGCTAGTTTCACTCATCCTACATCAAATTTGGTATCAGAGCGAGGTTTTAACGTAGGTTAGTTTTCCCCATTCTAACCTAGAGTTGTTCGGTGCATTTAGAATCTAAGTGCATCCCATTGCAGGCCTAAATTAGTATCACATTGAGTATCATTAAATCTGATTTTTTTTTTTAGAGTCACATTTAGGTGGCGTCAAATCTAAATTTTGCATTGCCATTCATCATATATTCCATATAGAGTCTATGTTGTCTTTCCTTGGGGTTGTTTAGTGTATGCAAAACGCGAACATGTTGTGCTTTTAGTATATTCCTGCTATGAACCCGGATCAGATTGCTGAGGCTCCCTAAAAGATTAACCACCATCTGAAAGTTGAAAATCACAATAGGACCACTGCCGCACAATTGACTGCCAGCAACTAGCGTATCATGTGACTAGAGGCTACCTACCACTCGGCTCAGGCAGGAGAGCCTGCAAATGAGGATCCGGTTGAACATGGTCCAGTCCTAATAGAACCCATTAGGGGTCGTAATAAGAATTTTGGTCATAGAGTAAGTCATGTAGGACCGCGTGCCCCGTAGGGAGTCAGGGGATCGTTACGACCCTGAGGACAGGGTTATGAAGAGCGTCAAAGTTGATGCTCCTGGATTTGATGGCCACTTGAACTCGGAGGATTTCCTTGACTGGCTAGCTGACATGAACCACTTCTTTGAGTGGCATGACATGTTAGATTGCAGTCGAGTGGGATTCACAATGATGAAGTTGACGGGTTAAGCCAAGCTATTATGGACCAATACGGAATGGAAGGCTGAGCGGCGTGGAGATGAGCCCATTACATCATGGGTTGAGATGAAAGAGGCCCTAAGAGAAAAATATCTCCTGCCTTCCTACCGCGAGCGTCTTTTGGACCAGTGGCAGTCCTTGAGGCAAGGGTCGATGCTTGTCATGGATTACATTGCAAAGTTTGAGGAATATATGTTGCGATGTGATGTCGATGAGTACCCTTCAATGATCCTGTCTTGTTTTAGGATAGGCCTTCGGGTTGACATTAGGCGTGAGCTCACCCCTCACGATATTGGCATACTAGAGGAGGCCTACCTTAGGGCAGAGGAGCTTGAGCGATACCTAGTCCAACCAACCATGAAGTTGTTTGGGGCTAGGGATTCTAGTGGTAGGGTTACTCAGGGAGCCAAACCTAAGCCCGGGAGCCGGACTAAGGCCCCAACTAGTGCTATCACCTATAACAAAGATGTTAACGGTAAGGGTCTAGCCAACACTAGTTCAAAGGGAAGTGAGAGCATACAGTGTTACCATTGCAATAGCTATGGTCACCTCGCAAAGGAATGTGCAAACAAAGAAAGAGGTAAAGCTTTTATGATAGATGAGGTAGATGAGGATGCCCAGAGCGATTGCAATGTAGAGGACCATGAGCCATTGGTGCTAGTGATGAGGAGTTTGATGAGCAGGAGACCTCAACACTCACAGTTGTTAGATGTGCCTTTGCTCGAGCTAAAGAAAATGATGATTTGCGCAAGAACACGATCTTTTACACTTATGCCAAGTGTGGAGAAAAGAATTGTAAAGTGATCGTGGACAGTGACAGCTGTGCCAACGTGGTTTCTACCAGCACTGTGAGTCGATTGGGCTTGAAAGCCGAGTCTCACCCTCAACCCTAAAAAGTCTCATGGGTTGATGAGTCTTCCATTCCGATTTCACAGCGATGTCTTATCCCCATCCAATTTGGGTTGTATAAGGATTCGTTGTAGTGCGATGTGGTTCCCATGGATGTTGGCTACATCATCTTAGGTAGGCCCTAGTTGTTTGATTTGGACGTTATAATATTCAGTCACTCGAATATTTGTATGTTCATGTTTGAGGGCAAGAAAATTAGATTGAGCCCCCTATCACCCAAGAACACTCTGGAAAAGGAGGCTACCAAGAAGGGTGATCCTGGTACTTAGAGGAAGTCAAAGCCTAAGCCTCTTCATATTATTAATGCGATAGAGTTTGAGAAAGAGACCAGAGCGGATTTAGAGGTGTATGCCTTTGTGGCTAGAGAGGTTATGCCCTCGTGGCTAGAGAGGTTATGCCCTAGATTAATGTAGAGTTGCCTAGTGAGGTGATTTCGGTGGTGGATGACTTTAAAGATGTTTTTCCTGATGATCTCCCGGATGAGCTTCCACCTACGAGGGACATCCATCATGCCATTGATCTTGTCCCCGGGTTGACTCTCCCAAACCTTCTTCATTATAGAATGAATCCAGTAGAGCATGTAGAACTCAAGAAGCAAGTTGATGAGCTTCTGTGAAAAGGGTTCATTCAGGAGAGCATGAGCCTATGTGCTGTGCTCGCCATTCTGACTCCCAAGAAGGATGGCACGTGGCGTATGTGTGTGGATAGCATAGCCTTCAACAAAGTTACCGTCAAGTACCGGTTTCCCATACCGCGTCTTGACGATATGTTCGACATGATGGCCACGGCTACCATCTTCTCTAAAATAGACCTCAAGAGGGTATCACCAGATTCGTATTCGCCTAGGTGATGAACGGAAGGCTGCCTTCAAGATGAAGGATGGGCTATACGAGTGGCTAGTTACGCCATTTGGGCTGATCGATGCCCCGGGTACAATTTTGTGGGTTATGACCCAAGTGTTGAGACCCTTCATAGGGAAGTTTCTAGTCGTGTACTTTGACGACATCCTTATTTATAGCATGACAAAGGAACAACATCACCATATGAGGCAAGTGTGTGGGATCCTTAGGGTAGAGAAGTATGCCAACCTCAAGAAGTGTTCGTTTCTGTCTAATAGTGTCACCTTCTTAGGTTTTATCATGTCATCTGAAGGCATGTCTGTGGATCCCGGGAAGGTCAAGGCCCTAGTCAGTTGGATCGAGTCACGCAAAATTCATAAGGTGCGTAGCTTTCATGGCTTAGGCACTTTTTATAGGGGGTTCATTAGAGGATTTAGTTCCATCATGGCTTCCATTACTAATTGTATAAAGAAATGGGAGTTCCAATGGACTAAAGCAGCCTCTAGGGTGTTCAAGGAGATTAAAGTTAAGATGACTGAAGCTCTTGTAATGCGACTTCCGGATTTTTCTAAGATTTTTGTGGTTACACGTGATGCGTTTGGTGTAGGTATATGTGGAGTGCTTAGTCAGGAAGGGCACCCTGTCACTTTCTTTAGTGAGAAGTTGAATGAAACGAATCAAAAGTATTCTACCTATGACAAGGAATTCTTTGCGGTAGTGCAGTCTTTGCGCCATTAACGACATTATTTGTTATTGCAGGAGTTCATCTTATTCTCTGACCCTGAGGCTTTGCACTACATTGGCTCCCAAAAGAAGTTGAACCCAAGACATGCCAAGTGGGTCCAGTTTCTTCAGGACTACACTTTTGTGTTGAAGCACAAAGCCGGGGTCGAGAATAAACCTGTTGATGCACTGAGCCGTATGGTCGCATTACTTTAATCCATGAGCGTAGAAGTCACCGGGTTTGAACGATTAAAGGAAGATTATCCTAGTTGCCCAGATTTTGGAAAGGTGTACGCATCGTTATTAGGTGGTCAGTCTAGGGGTAGTAGTGAGCAGTGCTTTAAATATCGACGATATTAGCCGACATATCCCACAATATATCTTGTATCCCACTTGTGTAATACGAAACACACAGGTAGTGCCGATATATCCCCACCTATTCGATCCCATAAGCATTTCGATCCGTGTTTTTGTTGTAAATCACATTAAACCAATGTCAAATGGTTAGAAATGTATGATTCTTCATATTTTCCATGAAACATCATGGATTTGGAACTTTGATTTCTAGATTTAGGGGAGATGGGTCAAGTTGCGGAAAATTGAGAAAGATCAAAATTTCTCAATTTCTCGCAAATCTGTTGCAACCTTTGTATCCAAACACAAAATTAAACATGTATGTAACCTGATTTAGTGATTCTTCTTTTGCTTTTGAATGTATTGCTTATGTTTCCATACGTGTCTTCTTACATTTATAAATTATATGAATAGATTTTGAATATACTTGCATCAATTCAATTGGAAAGCGCACATATTAGGATCGCATTCAAGGACACCCTAATTATGTTTTTTTCTTTTTTTTCTTTTTGTAATGTTTTGATTTCTAAGTGTGTATTGATGTCTTTTTTAACAATCCCTGAAGTTTCATTGAAAATTTTGACCAATTTCCCAATGTTCCCATGTTTCCTAACAACAACAATACATTACGAGATACAACCGATATATCCCATGCGATATCCGATATGTATCCGTATCCCAACGGCGCGTTACATTTCGCGATAACGATATTTAAAACATTGGTAGTGAGTTTGTCTTGGTCGGTGAGTTTTTGTTTAGAGGCGATAGATTGTGTACACCCTGTACGTCATTCTGCGAATTTCTTGTCTAGAAACTTCATATTGGAGGGATAGTTGGTAATTTTTGGCGGGACAAGACTATTGCCCTTGTAGAGGAGCGTTTCTATTGGCAAAGTCTCAAGCGAGACGTGGCTAACATTGTAGGGCAATATAGGATTTGTCAGTTAGCGAAGCAGAGAAAGCAAAATACATGATTATCTATTCTGTTAGTTCCCCATGCCCCATAGGTTGATGTTAGTTATGGATTTCGTGCTTGGGCTACCCAAGACGATAAAAAAACACGATTCCATCTTTGTGATTGTGGACCATTTTTCGAAAATGGCCCACTTCCATGTTCTAAAACGTCCTATGCCACTAACGTGGCTAAGATATTATTTGGGAAGGTAATTCGTCTGCATGATTTGCCGAAGACCATTGTGTCAGATAGAGATGTGCAATTTATGAGTTATTTTTGTAAAACTCTATGGCACATGATGGGAACTAAGTTGTAGTTCTCTTCGGCATACCATCCTCAGACTGATGGTCAGAAGGAAGTTGCCAATCGAAGCTTAGGGAATCTGTTACGATGTCTGGTGGGAGACTATATTAGGACTTGTGATGCGGTTTTACCCATAGCCGAATTTGCATATAACAGTTCAATCAATAGGTCCATAGGAATGGCTCCATTCAAGATAGTACTTGGGTATAAGCCTAAAACACATAGATCTCATACTTGTGTTTGTCTTAGGTAGGCCATTTGAGTCCGCAGATGCATTTGCATGGCATATTCATGATTTGCATAGTGAGATCAAGAAGCGCATTAATGCTAGTAATCAACATTATAAACTTTCTGCAGATTCACATCGTAGGTTTAAGGCGTTTTAGGTGGGTGACTACATCATGGTCCGCATTAGGCCCGAATGATTCCCACATGAACCGTGAGGAAATTACATACCCGCAGTGCAGGTCCATATAAAATTTTGATAAGAGTGGACACTAATGCATATGTGGTAGATCTTCCATCTACCATCGGTATTAATGCCACATTCAATGTGGAGGATCTGTGCCTTGTGACGGACCCACACATCCATCTTATAACCCTCCTGTAGACCTTTCTCCTACCCCACATGATGATGTCCCTGAAGCCCATGGCCTTTGCCAGACCCTGCTTCCCACCTGACGTTGCCTTCTCTTCTATCACTACCTGGACGGAAAGAAGAGATTGGGGATTTTCTGGATCACCAAGCGGTCTCTACCCGCCATGTAGGATATTAGAAATACCTTGTGAAATGGAAGGCCAGGCCGGAGTCAGACAACACCTGAATTACAGAGGCATAGTTTCGGCACATTGATCCCGACCTCCTTGAGCACTACCACAGTTCTATTTCACTAGTAGTGAATTCTTCTCAGCTGGGGAGAGTTGATGGGGACATTAGAGGACCTACTCAAGTATACCAGAGGCGGAGGTGACCACCGACATCAGTGCAACCCTCTCTGTAGATGGGAGGTGAGTTCCAGATGGGGCCTGTCGGACCACTTTGAAGACCCCACATGCATTGGACGTGCATTAGGAAGACCCCACATTGGGATGATGCATATGGGCCACTTAGGAGACATTTTTAGTTACAGGTTTTTATTTTCGTGTCGTTTCGACCATTGGATCTTGTCGATTGGGCCATTGGACGACTAGACCCCGATATTGCTTTATTTATGATTTTTGTTATTTTAAGATTTATTAGATGGTTGAGATTGCACTTATGTGTTTTAGGGTGCTTATTTTGGATTATAGGCCATATCACTTATTTGGTATTAAAAGAAAATAAAAGACTTGTCTATCTTGAGAAAAACCCTTCTTCATCTTCCTTTAAGGTTTGTGAGAAAATCTTCCCTTCCAATCGGATTGTGAAAGGGCTCGAAGATTGCTTGGTGGGGCATCCAACCCTAATGGTGGTTTGAGTAAAAGAAAACAAAAGACTTCTCTCTTGAGAAAAACCCTTCTTCATCTTCCTATAGGGTTTGTGAGAAAATCCTCCCTTCCAATCGGATTGTGAAAGGGCTTGAAGATTGCTTGGTGGTGGACTCCTCCAAAGTTCTCTTCTTTCTCTTCTCCAACAAGGTACACAACTCTCTTGACTTTTTTCTTCTTTATTTTTCTACAACTCCTCTAAAACCAAAACCTCTCATCCCACATCCATTTTTTTACCTTTCCCCATCAAACCCATCAAAACCCAACCATCCATTAAACCCACACGCGCGTCTGTATAGACCGGCCTTACGGACAACCGTACATCTATACAGACAGCCTTACGTTTGTACAGATAGCCTTATCCCCTCCTTTTTTACATCTTCTTTCTCCTTACATCATCCTCTACACCCTTTTGCTAACCTAGCATCAATCTTAAACCTAAAACCGTAATCCCCAATTTCCTAAAACCCTAAATCCCCAAGTCCCTAACTCCCAAAATCCCCAAACGTTGATTCCCGATTCCCAAAACCCCCTTCAAAAAATCTGATTTTCAAACAAACCCATTTTCCCCAAATCTGATTTTTATAGTGCCGTTGTTTATT
Organism: Magnolia sinica; assembly: GCF_029962835.1. Classification (NCBI taxonomy): domain Eukaryota; kingdom Viridiplantae; phylum Streptophyta; class Magnoliopsida; order Magnoliales; family Magnoliaceae; genus Magnolia; species Magnolia sinica. The sequence goes on along the minus strand of NC_080590.1, from coordinate 66,169,224 downwards.
CATGTGAATGTTGCCCTACCTATGCTAGATTGGAAGTTCCAACTTCCAAGTGGGCCACTCTTGTGATATTTTATACTTTTATGCACCGTGTATGTGATAGCCTAGGTCCATTGAGTAGTTAATCTGAAATTTTATTACTTATAATGTGGATCTACTTGATTTTACTTGTTGAACGCTTAAATTGATACGTAGTTTGATCTCACATCATTCATCCTAGGCTACTTTCACTCATCCTACATCAAATCCAAGATTTCAGTTGAATCAGAAAGAGAAATAGATTCTCTCTGACCAGATCCGTACATGAATCTTGCAAATTCCTAAGAAGGAATGTTACGGAGTTTCATGATTATAAGTGGTTTCAAAGTTACTTCTGCCCTATGGACTGAAGGAAGATGAGACAAATTTGTAGGTTGCAAATTTTTTTCCTGATTCGTTTCTAATGTTTCAGTGTTTTTTAAGTATCCATTTCTATATAGTAATGCTTTATAATGTTAAACACTTACTAGTTAAGTTTCCTTGTCCATAACGTGTTTCTTTCTCCGTGCTAAATGAAAGATAATAATAAAGAACACTTTTATGTTCCTATTCTACTTTGGTTCAATTTAACCCACTTTATTTTAATTCTTCATAATATTGTCAAGTGTTAAGCAATGAAGCTATGGTAGTCTTACTTGAAGAGAATGGGAAAACAGACATCAGTCAGATGCATCCCTCCCATTTGTCAATGCACTCAATCATGTTCTAGACTTGTTGTCCAAGTAAGCGGTGAGCAACTACTTCTAAAAGAGAACGCGGAGGAAACTGTTCTTTTAACGTATGAGTGTATTACCCAGCAAATCATATTTTGATGGTGTCCTCTATGCAGTTTCTCATATTTAGGAAACTGCATAAAGGGTTTACTATGCTAGTTTTGGAAGTCTTTCCATCTTATACTCTCTACATATAGCCATAACTATAAACAACTTTGGGTATGCAAAAGTTCTTATCATGCATTTTACTTGCGTCCTGTTTTCAGGGCAAAGTTCCACTGTTATCTATTGAAGCGCTACATCAACTGCACATTTTTATCTTTGTGCTTGCTGTTGTCTATGTAGTTTTTTGTGCCACTACGATGGTTCTTGGAGGAGCAAAGGTAAGTTGCTAATCAGAGATGCACAAGTTTTATACTTTTATGTATGTATCTATTTTTGTTTTCATACATGCAAGTATGCATATGCACCTCGAACTGTGATACATCTCTAGTTTATGTAGATACGGCAGTGGAAGCGCTGGGAGAATTCAATTGAGCATGAGATTTCAAAGCATGAAAGTAAGAGGTTGTTTATATATATATATATATATATATATATATATATATATATTTTTTTTTTTTAACACACTGCATCCTGTTATGATATGGTGTGGATAGAACTTTTTTTTAGTGCCATGAACTTCATACGCGAATTAAATTCATGTGCAGCTTCAGATACAGGTAACACCTTTCATGTTCACCATCATCATGTATTCATCACAGAGCGCACAAAGGGATATTGGGGGAGTTCAACTGTCGTAACCTGGGTGGTTAGTACTCCCACTTTTATGGATATATATACCATGGATTTGAATGCTGAGACTTTTTGAAAGATGAACTTTTTCTACTCAATATTACCAAAATTTCCACTTATTAGGGGCTTCAAAATAAGTATAAATCCAAAAATTTTGTAACCCAATTATTTGCTATCATGAATTGCATCACATTTCAAGGACCACAATGATCAGATTATGTAAAATCAATTTCCACTTAGATGCAATGTTGCTTAGATTGTGCCTTGAGAATCACGTTTGGATTGTCTTAGGAATTGACATAGATTCATCATCATCATCCTCTAATCCTTATCCCAACTAATTGGGGTCAACTACACAAATCATGTTCCATTATTCCACCCTATTATGGACCATATTGATGTAGGTGCATCTCCACACTAGGATGGGGTGGCCCACGAGGTGGGGCCTGCGAGATGCAGGATGGTCACGGGGTGGGTCCTATTGTGGGACCCGTGAGATGCGGGGTAGCCCACGGGGAGGTCTTAGTCGGGTTTCCTGGGAGGGCCATGATAAAGGGATATTCCGGTGCTTCCCCAACAACTCTTGAGCTTTTGGTGCGTTGGCCAATACTCCCTACATCAAGTGGTATCAGAGCAGGAGCCCAGTGTTCGAATCTTCTTACCGGTGTGGGTGGATGATGCAAGTGCATCTCCACACTGGGCTGGGGTGGCCCACAAGGTGGGGCCTATAAGATGCGGGGTAGCCCACGGGGTGGTTTTAGTCGGGTTGCTTGGGAGGGCCAGGATAAAGGGATATTCCGGTGCTTCCTCAACAGCTTTGGAGCTTTTGGTGCGTTGGCCGATACTCCCTGCATCACATACCCTCAGTTAAACTGTAGGCCATTGAATATTTTCTTACTACCACTCGTGCCCTTTTAGAGCCTTCAACTTGAACCAACTTGCTCCTTCTAATCGGTGCAATTCTTGGTTTCGTTGCACATGGCGAAACCATTTGAGTCTACTTCATCTCTTCTTATTACCTATTGGTACTATTCCTAAGTTACCTTGAATGCACTCATTACTAATTCTAGCCTTTTATCTTGCCACTCATCCATCTCAACATCCTCATTTTAGATACACTCATCTTGTGAACATGTTGTTCCTTAACTATCCAACACCTTGTCCCATAAACATGGTTGGCCTTGTAGCTATCCTATAAAATAATACTTACCTTTAGTTTGATCGGTGTGCAGAGATCACATTAAACTCCAAAGTCACATCTTCACTTCATCCATCTAGCTCTAATTCTATTAGCAACATCCTTCTCAATCTCTCCGCTCTCATGTGCTATCGACCCAAGATATCAAAAACATTCATTTTGGGGTACCTCTTGGCCAACAATCTTAATTAATTCCTCATTTCTACTTCTATCCTACTGTTGCTAAAATTGCATTCTATATACATTATTTTAGCCCAAATGATTTAAAACCTTTAGATTCCAAAGCATCCTCCATATTCTATCTTTGTGTTTATTCTCTCCCTTGTCTCGTCAATCAAAATTGTGTCATTGGCAAAGAAGATCCCTTTTTCTTCCAAACTTTTGTTTGATCTGTATGGGAGCTGTGGAGACTATCAATCACTTGTTGATCCGTTGTCCTTATGCGCGGCAGGTGTGGGAGCATTTCTTCGCCTTATTTCACATAACTTGGGTGATGTCGAGGTCTGTATCTTCTTTGGGCCTGGCAAGGGGGAGGGGTGAGGAAAGCTGGGAAAGCTATGTGAAGAATGATTATCATAGCTATTTTATGGGCTATTTAGGGTAATTGGAATAGCTGGTGCTTTTGAAATAGGGGATCCTCGGTGGAGTAAATTATTTGTTAAGTCGAGTATAGTGTTTTTGGTTATGCTTCTTATGTAAAGGCAGTTTATTCTGTCTACCTACTCTCTTTGTTTGAGATGTAGAGTTGGGTTGTAATCTTTTCTCACTTTTTGGCAGACTTTTAATAAATTTCAGTTCTCTCTCTCTCTCTCTCTCTCTCTCTCTCTCTCTCTCTCTCTATACACACACCCATGCACACACCCACCCACGCACGCACCGTATGGAGATCCTCCTCTTCCTACATTTCTCCATCTACTGTCTAAGAAGGAAAATATCCTCAATGATCTACTATTCCTAGAAAAAAACAAAGAATGGCTGGATTTCTTATGGACAATAATGGTGACATCTTTTATAGATAAACTAAAAAAATAACAAATAAGAGTATCTATAGTTGAAGGGATCGTTTTTAACTTTAGAAACTGGGGTTACAAATGATGAGGAGGCTCCCTCTTCATCCATCTCTGATTGAATGTAGTGTTTGATATTGTTAAACTCTGGGGAATACGTTGTGGACGACATGGGGAGGAAGAAAAGAGGGGAGAAGAGAATGTTTTCTTCATATCTCTCACCTTCTACTAGCTCCTATTTGTAGATCACTTGGTACAAAAGATAAGATCAAAAATGAAAAATGAGACGATCGACTTACTTATCGGCAATCTAAGCCAATTAAATCCAGGTTAGACTATTTCTTATTTCTCCAGAATGGGTTGATAAGTTCCCTCTAGTGCATCAGAGAGGTTTGCTAAAGCCAATTTTTGATCATTGCCTGATCTTATTAGAAATTGATGAGGAGGATTAGGGCCCCCACCCTTTTGGATTTGAGCTCGCTTAGCTTGAGGTAGAAGTTTTTTCGGAAAGGTAAAGGAATGGTGGTCTTTGTTCTCAATTCAAGGGGGAGCTGGTTTCTCCCTTTTTCAGAAATTAAAAATTCTGAAAGGTAAGATAAATGTGCGGAAGAAAAGAGGAATTGGCTGGTAGAGAAAAGGAGACAGCCAAAATACTGAAGGATAGCTCTTGGATGCCAAAGAAGAGGCAGGGGTGAGCTATTGGATGAAGATAGAGCTTGGAGGAAGTTTATACCGCTAAGTATAATGTGAGACTAAGAGAAGAAATTAAATGGAGGCAATGCTTGAGGGCTCTATGGTTAAAAGAAAGGGATAAGAATACGAAGTTCTTTCTTGCGATGGCAAGCGTCCAAGTAAGAGCAAATAAAATTAAGTTGCTTATGATGGAAGGGGTAAGAATAGAAGGAAGGAAAAGGAAAGGTATGTGCCACAATTATTAATTTCTACAAAAGCCTTCTATCTCATGAAGATCGGTCAAGGCCGGTTTTGGACAATTTGTCTTTCGATTCTATTTCAAGAGAAGCAGCATAATCTTTGGAAAAAGCCTTTTCAGAGTAAGAAATTGTGCAAGCTATTGCTGAATTGGGTGGGGACAAGGCGCCGGGGCCTGATGGCTTTCTGATAGCTTTTTATCAGAAGTTTTGAGAGCTAGTGAAGACATAGGTCATAGGGTTTATAAATGAATTTTTTGTCACAGGTAGGGTAAGAGCGGAGCTTGGGGCCACATTTTTTGCTTCAATTCCAAAGAAAGAAGGTGTAGAAAGCCTTAGGGCTTGTTTGGTGCATCGAATTTAGGCATATTAGATGGGATAGACTTCTTTATCCCTCGCTTCTCAACTGCGATTGCATTTGGCAGGGCTACCTAATATTGCTGGTTTTTGGCATTAGAAACGATGCCCGAAAAACGTAGACTTCAGGAGGATTCACAAAATCCCTCATTCGATTGTTGTTGGCTATGGCTATTCCATTGAACCCCATCATATCCACCGAGTGAAAAAACGATGGAATTTAAATGGATATATCCAGATGCACCAAAAACGATGGAATTTAAATGGCTAGTCCAACAGTTCTCTTCATTGCAGGTGATATATCCAGATGTTATCGCCATCGCCGCTTCCTTCTCCAGCGAAATCCCGTCAGAAACCCAACTTCAGTTGCTGCCCCTGCACTCCTGTTCGAAACCCAACACCAGCCATTGCCCCTTCACTCTTGTTGGAAACCCAACACTAGTCGCTGCCCCTGCACTCCTGCCGAAGACCTAGCCTCACACCAACCACACAACCCCCCGCCCTTACCTTCTTCTCCAGCAAAATCCCGTAAAAAACCCATCAGTCATTGCCCCTGCACTCCTGCCGGAAACCCAACACCAGCCACTGCCCCTGCACTCTTGCTAGAAACCCAGCCCCGCACCAGCTGCATCCCCGCTGCAACCCTCGCCTGTACAATCCACACCCCCGCCCGACCACTGCACTCTTAATGCTTGCATGCTATATTGCATTTCCAAATAGCCAAGGGCTTGGGATGGACAATGCTTAAAGCCACCAGCTACCGAGCTAAACATGACATTTTAGAAATCCATAGATTAGCTTGGTATTCCTAATGATTGCTAACATGTTATGGTAATGGGCCTATCTTCACTAATTCCATGACAATCCATCCGACATGGTAATCATTACTTTTGGCCATTCCTATCCAACTTGATACGTTCTAATACCATGCGCCAAACGGTCCCTTAGAGACTTTAGGGCTATAAGCCTCTTGGCAGGTCCATATAAAATACTGACAAAAGTATTAGCCTCCAGATTCCATGTGGTCATAGGCAAAGTTATATCTTTAAAACAAGGGGCTTTTGTGGAAGGAAGAAATATAGTAGATGGAGTGTTGGTGGCTTAAGAATGTATTGGATTCTTATGATAGAAAGGGAAAGAGAGGAGCAATTTGTGAGCTAGACATTGAAAATGTATACAATTATGTAGACTGGGACTTCCTTGATTATATGTCGAGAAGGTTGGTTTATGGTCAGAAATGCCGATCTTGGATCCAAGCATGCAATCAGTTCTGCAAAGTTTTCAGTATTGGTTGATGGCTCCCTTAATGGTTTCTTTTTAGCATCTAGAGGCTTGCGTTAGGGGATCCCCTTTCCTCATATCTATTTATGGTGGTTATCGAGGCTCTCAGGAGGATGATTGATAGAGTAGCTGAATCGGAGTTGGTAAAAGGTTTTGGGGTGGACAATTCAGAATTTCAGGTATCCCACCTACAATATGCGGATGACACTTTGCTTCTATGCGATGCGGATAAAGTTAAAATGGAGAACTTTCGAATGATCATACTTTGATTTGAGGCAGTATTAGGTTTAAGGGTTAATACTGGCAAAAGCGAGCTGCTGGGGGTGGGTATTTCTGAGGACGCAGGGAGATTGGCGGACATTTTTGGTTGTAAGGAAGGGTCTTTTCCTACAACCCATCTCAGTCTCCCATTATGCATGGCATATGTGGGATAAAATGTTAAAGAGTTTCGAAAGAAGGCTGTCACAATGGAAAGGAAGGCATTTATCCCTTTGGGAAGAAAAAAGGTGCTCACAATAGATAATCTTCGAAAGGGGAAGATGACTCTCCCAAATGTATGTATTGTGCTGTCAAGATGAGGAATTGCTGAACCATTTATTTTTATCCATTGTTCTTTTACTAAAAGGTTGTGAGAATGATTTTTCGATTTATTTGGTGTAGCAAGGGCGATGCCGAATTCTATCGAGCAATTCTTGATGTGGCATGGTGTTGGCATCAGGAATCCCCAAAGTGGAGTATGGCAAATGTGTCTACTAGTGGGTATCTGGTTCCTTTGGTTAGAAAGGAATGATAGTTGCTTTAGGAATTGGAGGGGGCAGAAATGGAGGTTTTTAGCAGGGTGAAATTTCATGTAATGGAGTGGGCGGTTGCTTCTAAAGTGATTGCTCACTCTCTGGCAAGTTGGTAATTTCCTTTTGGGTCTTTTTAGTTTTGTAATTTTGGTTGTGACCCTTCTCAATAAATTCATAAATGTTCAAAAAAAAAAAAAAGGGAAAGAAGATAAGCTCAAAATAAATGCAAATCAAATCTAAAAGATACACCATTATCTCTAAGATGTGGTGCAGCATAGAACAACTGAACATGCATACCCTCACACTCAAATACATTGCAACACACGTACAATGAAGACTGTATACTCTAACAGATATAATCACTAGTAAGTATTTAGCATGGTCACTCTTTCGTTTTGATGAGGACATTACTTCACGTACACCCTTGCGTACATATCAGAGGAGGAGGCGGGCCACACTGATTTCCTTGTGGCTAGGCGAGTATCACGTGTGAGCATCTGGAAGACCCTACACTGGGAAGATGCACATGGGCTGCTTTATGGAGTGATCTAGATCGCTGGATTGGAGGGACGTGACGATTGTGCCATTGGATCACATGGATCACATGATCGGGCCATTGATCATTGATCGTCCACATCAGTTTTAGACTTTATCATCTTTTAGGATTCAGTTTTTGATTATTTTATATTTGGACACATTATGAGAGTTTTGGTTGTTTTTATTTAAACTAGGGCTATTTTCGTTAAGATTCACAAGACATGGGGATTGTTGTAATTTTTGAAACTTCTTGGATTTATAAAAAGAGGGGGGCGTGTAACCTCTCTCCCATTGGATTTTGTGATAAAAAAGAGAAAAGCTCTTGCTTTCTTCTTCCATCTTCATGCGATCTGAAGATACTTCCATGCGATTTCGAAGGGAGATTGGTGCGAGGTTAATATTTATCAACGGAGGTGCAAGGTCTCCATCTATTCCCACACCATCTTCTTTCTTCTCCTTCGTCAAGGTATTTTCTTCAAACTCATTGATTCTCCCATCCTAAGCTCTCATCCTTTCATAAACTTCTCTTTCCTTTACCTATCCACAATTCCAAACCCTAACCGACCTAACCCGTTTGTCCCACGCCACACGTGTGACTGTACGGCCACACGTGTGAATCCTTCGGGTTGGCCGTACGTCCACACCTTGCCCCTTTTAGCTTTCCACAATCCTTATATCAAAACCCGTTTCTTCCATTCCCAAAACTCTAACCTTACACCTAAAATCTGTAATTTTCCTACTTTCCCAAATTACCCAAACCCTAATTTTTACCTTAGGTTGTTTTAGGCATTCTACCTTGAAATAGACTATATATTCTATGCTAATTGGATGTCCCTACATCCATTAGATCCTAGTTTTGTTTTATTTAATGATCTTGTGTGATGATGTTGGTAACTTAGGATAGGATCATGCATATTGTTCTTTTGGTTTTCATGGGATTCGTGATGAGTATGGCAAAGCTTGTGTTTTTTTTATGTTTTCTTAATTTTGCTACTTCATCTCACATCTTATTTGGTTCATGTATCAGTCCTGTATCACGTTCTGTATTGGTTAAGCAACCAGACTTTTTTTTATCTATAGTTTATTTGGCACTTTATGTGATTAGATGCCTTTTCTTTCTTTTCTGATTGTAGATGTCATTCTTCAAACAATTTTATGGCTCTGTTACCAAGTCGGATTATGCTGCACTTCGGTTGGGATTTATCATGGTAAGCTCTAGATTTAGGAGTCGGTAGGTTGTACCCTTTTTACTTTTCTTTCTTCTGTTATAGCTGCAGGCACCATGTTCACTGCATATATTGTCTCTTGTTCCAGAAACACTGCAGTTCAAACCCACATTTTGATTTTCACAAGTACATAATGCGGGTACTCGAAACTGATTTTAAGAAAGTTGTTGGTATAAGGTAACCCTTTCTCCCTCTTTCTTCATCCTTTCCTGTTGTACCTGTTCCATCTGTATTTTCAGGGCAAACTCATCTTCACTCACTGTCAACATAATGTGCAGCTGGTATCTTTGGCTCTTAGTTGTTGTCTTTCTGTTGCTGAATGTGGATGGTATGCATGATTTGAGATAGCAAACATCTATTTCAATAATTTGTCATGCATGTTATTTCAGATACTACCTTGATTGTCATAGCTTTCATGCTTATATGACATTGCACCTTTGGAAATATAGTATGCATGCACCCATCCTTATCTTCCTGTTTGGGTTATTTATGCAGGATGGCACTCATATTTCTGGCTATCCTTTCTGCCTTTGATTGTAAGTTTATAGGACTTTATAACAAGTGTATTGGTGGTATTTTGAAAAACTCTCCAGTGCCAGTTCGACTCATTTTGAAATTTAGCTCAGGTACTGAATTGAGTTCTCCAAGTATTTAGTTGAGCTTTTTGGGCTCTCTCTCTCTCCTGAGTCTTGATCGAGTAGAATTCTTTCTGGTTCTGTGGTACACAGGTTACCCATTTACTCAATCTGAGTATTGATTTGACCAAGTCGGGGTGGCAGCTTTTTGAGTACTCGATCAACGTTTGAACTCTAATGTTAACTGATGAACTGGATGAATTTGCAGCTTCTACTTCTTGTGGGTGCAAAACTACAGAACATAATAACTTGTATGGCTCAAGTCGTCGCAGAGAAGCACGAGGATGCTTCAGTGAAGCTTTCTGATGAACACTTCTGGTTTGATAAGCCTCGCATTGTCCTTTACTTGATCCATTTCATCTTATTCCAGAATTCATTTGAGATGGCATTCTTCTTCTGGATCTTGGTAAGTTTGTCAGAGCATATATTTCGCAAACCTGCTAGGTGCATGTATGTCCACTGATTTGCCTTGATATTTCCAGAGTACCTATGGATTTCATTCGTGCATCATGGAAAAAGTGGGTTACGTTGTTCCCAGGCTTATTATTGGGTAATGTCTTGAGGACTTTTCTCTTGCCTTGTGAATAGTAATAGCTGCATAAAATAGCCTGAAATGGCAACAATAAAGATAAATACCATGTACAGTATTCCTACATTTCTGACCCTTAGAATGTGCCACTGTCGGTTACATGTGCAGCGTGCTTATTCAAGTTCTTTGCAGCTACAGTACCCTTCCTTTGTATGCGATTGTGACTCAGGTAATTGTTTTGCCTTGCCTGTTTCTTTTTAAGCTCCATTTGGAAAAAAAGAAAAAGAAAAAGAAGAGAGTTTAAGATGGCTGGTGCCTATTTTTCTGTTTTTGCTTTTTAAAATTTTTAATTTTTAATTTTTTTAAATGAAGATGGGTGGCATGTTCAAACAAGAGATATTTGGCGAGCTGCAAGGAACCCTGAAGGGTTGGGCTGAGGGAGCAAGGAAGAGAAAGAAAACAGATGGTGTGTCTTCATCGGTGTGGGGGGCTCATTTTGGTAAAAGCGATAAAAACAGTTCAACCATTGGTGCAGTCCAGATGCAAAAAATGCCGGTTGAAGCATTGAACAGTGCTCATGTTGCTGATCAAGCAGTTGACTTGGACGAAATTACAACATCAGTGATTGAACATTTGGATTCAAGACAAATATCTCAGATCTGAATTTCTCATATTAGGAAGTCCTTGGCCCCCATGTACTTCAGATTTTTTTTCTCACTATCAGTCTCCTTTCTTATTAGCATATAAGTCACATTGTGTACTGCAGCCAATATTTATTGCACTTGTGTCAGAGGAATCCTTTGCTATTACATGTCAGGTTGTTCGACCTGCAATGAAATCCTAGTCTAGTTTTTCTCTATGTTTCATTTCCGCGGGTTCTCATTTTTCACCCAGCTAAAAGAATCTGTTGGACAAATCATCAAGTAGGCCAAATCAACAAACGCTCTTTTTTTAAGAATATATTTATTCAAGATTGCGATTATTCTCATGCATGGGAAACCTACCATATTAGCTGACTAGCTTGATTTATGGGCCAGGTCATCCAAATGATGTGTCCCACTTGATATGCAACTTAGATGTTGCAGGTGATGGGTTCCAACTTCCAAAACCATTATCTGATCAGCATAGCGTTGGGGATTTGTCTGCGGAATCACACAGATCTAGATCTAGGATAACAATTCAATAGTAACAAGCAATTACAGAAGAACACAAAGATTTAACGTGGAAAACCCTTACGGGAAAAAACCACGGCATAAAGCGATAGAAATCCACTATGAAATAGAAATTACAAGAGAGAGGGCTTACTCGATTTGAACAGCCTCGAATCTCACCCTTGCTACACCCTTTAATAACCCTAGAATCCTTTAGAATGCTTTAGAATAATTTCCCATCACCTAGAAAAGCCCTAGGGACATCTATTTATAGTTTAGGCAACTTCCCTTAAGCACCTCTGTGAAAACCGACCCAAATTTCCGCAGTCCGCATCAAATCCGGAAACGAATCTGTGTAACCAGGACTAGTCAAGCCGAGTCCACGACTGGTCGAGGGACCCCTACGAACGGTCGAGCGGCCCGGATACCAAAAGGTGAGCTCGCTGGACTTTGAGTCAAGCGGGCCACGACCGGTCGAGTGGACCGCTCGACCGGTCGAGTGCGGACAGTCTTGAAGGCTTTTTGACAACACATAGATAGTGGTGATGAGCTATGTGTTGAATATTTGGTATTACTGTCTTTTAGACTTCCAAGTCATGTTGCAATTGTTTCCCATTTCAAGTGTGAGAATTATATGAATCTTGAGCTAAGTTAATGCAGTGTGTTATATGATGGACCCCATGGACAACAGGCCATCACCCAAAAATCTGATCAAATGGAGCAATCAGTCAATAAGAGGATGCCATGCAAATAGAAGATGAAGACACCTCAACTGGTGGCTGGGATCATCAAATGTTTGAGATTTTTTATGGCAATATCAATCTATCATCAGGCAACAGACCAATAGTCTGTTCATTGAATTATATGGTCTGGTTCACTGAATTATAGACCCCACTTTCACAAATGAAAAATCCTAGTATACTACACATCTACGGTGGTTCTGGGGGCCTCTGCTTACCTCAAACCCAAACTGCCTACTCATGTCACTGTAGATTAATTATATCCTCAAAATTAGGTAGATTAGGAAATCCTGACCTTTGATTACTGGACATATATCTGTTGAAATTTGGATCATTTACTACTTTTCTTTCCTACCATCCATTAGATGTCCACCAATCAGTCGGTTAGAATCATACTTTTTTTTTTTTTGGGGTACTTTGTAGGTTATATGATCCATCTACTTGGGCCCCACAAATTGGGTGTTTTGGATTCGAGGAACATTACACACCTGAGTTCGCACGATAATGAACTTCAACCCTTATTTATTGTGGTATGCTTGATTGTTCATAAAATCAATGATGTAGAGCGGTTCGCGGACAATTTCATGGCCAAGATGGACCAGAGAAGGCCCGATTGGAGGTGGAAGTGATCTGGACCGTTAGAACCTTAAAACGGGCATATCTCGCAAACCGAAATGAGTTATTCGACTTACCATATGTGATGTTGGGGGTAGGAGAAGGTACTTTAGCCAACCAACGCCGCTACGCCGGGTTGCCCACGCTGAATTTGTAAGATTCCATCAGATCGATAATCGAAAATCCATTTTATTTCCATATTTACTATTTATAGTAAGTTTTAGTTTGATAATAACTTTTGATCCATTGAGTTTTAGGAGTCGTGCCCATCATGAAAAGGGCTTAGAAAAATTAGGGGAATAACGTGGTTAGGCTAAATTCGACACTTACTATTTTTGGCCGAAAACCATGAAGTCTAGTAGAAATCATGACTTTATATAAATAGTAAGTTTACTATTTATAATAAGTCATGATTTTAGGGAGTTTTTGTTATAGTTTGATTCTAAAACTTCTTCCTAGGGTTCATATCACCATTTAAGAGGTTGTACACTTGTTTTTTGATCATCAATCAATATATTTCGAATTTCTAGAAAATTATTTCTATTTTCTTATTTTCCTCATGGATTCGAGGTGTCTCTGTGAGGAGTCCAGAGAAGCTTCGTGGATTCAGACTAGTTATTCCCCCAAGGAAGACAATGCTCGACCTCAATATGTTCTTTCCTGTGTCAGTTTGGTATTAGAGCGAGGCTTTTCCTCGGATCTATGGCTTCTAACAACGGGTCGGACAATAATCTCATGGACGGTGCTCCATGGAATCATCTTTTAACTGCAACAACTTTTGAAGCGATGACTTTCGAAGCAACTTTTGAAACACTACAACGAGAGAATTGGTAAGTCATACAAGGGCTGCAAGCTACCATCGACCACTTGACGGAGGCCCTAGGGCAACTCCGTGTTTATGGTGGTAATCCGCTAGCACCTGCTGCTGGAAGTCATAATCGCACTGATCACATGATAATGTTGGCAGTGAACCAAAGGATGATCCCTGAGGAGGGGGAATCCAGAGATAAGGAGGTCGACAACATAATCCTCCAATATCCCGAACAAGGTAGCGATCGAGTAGATCAGACATATCAAGAATTCAAGATGAGGCTCGATCTTCCTAGCTTCAATGACCAACTTTACATCGATGATTTCCTCGATTGACTTTCTAAAGTTGAACGATTCTTCGACTATATGAAAATCCTTAAAGCAAAGAAGGTCAAGCTTGTGGCCTACAAATTGAAAGGTGGAGCTTCAGCTTAGTAGGAGTAACTGTAACTCACACGGACGAGGCAAATGAAAGCACCTATCCGCACATGGCAGCGGATGAAGCAGCTACTCCACTCACGATTCTTCCCTATCGACTATGATTAGGTACTATTCCAACAATACCAAAATTGTCAACAAGTTAGTCAGTCAGTGAGAGATTACGTAAAAGAATTCTACCGCTTGGCGGCACATAATGATTTGGTTGAAACTGAATCGCAACAAGTCACTCGATTTAATGGTGGATTGCATATGATGATCTAGGATTGGGTCTAGATGTAACCTGTTTGGACAATAAATGATGCAATCAAGTTGGCTACCATAGCGGAAGCATAACTCGAACGTCCCAACACATATACCTATCCTACCACCAGGGTCACCACAATGGGTTCATCCTAGGGAGCTTCATAGCCTGAAGGGAAAGAATCTATAAGAGTACGCACTCAACCTCCTACACCTGCGAATCGAGATAAGGGAAGTGGGCGAGCCAGGCCCCAAAAGGGCGTAACGACTACTGTTGGTCCAAGCAAGATCCCGAACCCGTATGGTCGGTTAAGGCCCAACCATTGCTATCGTTGTGGCCAACCGGGTCACCTATCAAACACTTGTCCCCATAGATAAGTGGTGAACCTCGCCATTAATGATGGTAGTGCTAAAAACGTTGATGATGACCCAGATGTTGATGGATTGGAGCACGCCGCAGTGGATGAAGCGAATGAGATAGATTGGGTTCCGTAAAATCATGGCGAGTCGCTTGTCTTGAGATGACTATTGTATGCACCAAGGAAAGAAGTACACTCACAACGACATAACATCTTCTGAACTAGGTGTACGGTGAATCGAAAGGTTTGTGATGTGATCATCGACAGTGGGAGCATCGAGAACATCGTCTCCAAGGTCATAGTGGAGAAATTACAATTAAAAATGGAACGTTATCCCTCCTCGTACATGATCGGTTGGATTAAAAAGGTCAGTGAGACGAAGGTAACTGACAGTGCATAATTTTTTTCAATTGGTAAACATTAAAAAGACGAAGTAGTATGTGATGTAGTTGACATGAAGGCCTGTCACATACTACTTGGTCGACCACGGCAATCCGATCGTGATGCCAGTCTTAAAGGGTGAGATAATGTGTATATTTTTGTTAAGGACAACCGGAAAACCATATTAGCCCCTATAAATCCAAAGGAGCCACTAGAAACTTCTAAAGTGGAGGGCCATTTTTTCTTAACCATACGGGTCTTCGTGGAGGAATCCAAAGAAACATGATAGGCCTATGCATTAATTGTAAAGGGGAAGGAACTTGAGCCGGAAAACCATATTAGCCCCTATAGATCCAAAGGAACCACTCGAAACTTCTAAAGTTGAGGGCCGTTTTCTCTTAACCACACGGGACTTCGTGGAGGAATCCAAAGAAACATGACAGGCCTATGCATTAATTATAAAGGGGAAGGAACTCGAGCCCACAATCATCCTTGAGAAAATAAAACCCTTGCTGCATGAATTCAAAGAAATTTGGCCCGATGACCTTCCCGATGGATTGCCTCCCATGCGAGATATTCAGTACCATATCGACCTTGTCCCCAGGTCCAGCTTACCCAATCGTCCTCACTATCAGCTGAGTCCGAAGGAGTGCGATATTTTGCAAGGCCAAGTGAAGGAACTAATCCGTAAGGGTCTTATCTACGAAAGAATGAGCCCATGCGCCGTACTGACTTATTAACTCGTAAGAAGGATGTGAGTTGGTGTATGTGTGTCGACAACCAGACCATTAACAAGATTATAATAAAATATAGGTTTCCAATACCATGGTTGGATGATATGTTGGACATGCTTGAGGGCACAAATTATTTTCTAAAATGAATTTAAGGAACGACTACCATCAGATTTGAATACAGCCAGGTGATGAGTGGAAGACGGCTTTTAAGACCAAGGAATGGTTGTATGAATGGATGGTCATGCCCTTTGGTCTTCCGAATGTGCCTAGCACATTCACGAGGTTGATGAACTAAGTTCTGAAACCATTCATTGGGCGGTTCGTTGTGTTCTACTTCGATGATATTTTGATATACAATTAGGACGAAACAAGCCATATGGAACACCTCAAGAAGATCCCTCAAGTGCTCACTGAAAATAAGTTGTATCTCAATTTAAAAAATGCAGTTTTTTGACTGATAGCCTGTTGATTTTAGGCTTTGTTGTGACATACATGGGCATCTGAGTGGACAATGAAAAGGTGAGAAACATCATGGAATATTTGGTTCCAACCAACATCAACGAAGTACGGAGTTTTCACGGATTGGCGACATTCTATCGTCGGTTCATGAAGAAATTTAGCACCATTGTGTCACCAATCACAACTTATATGAAGAAGGGGCAATTTCAGTGGATTGACAAAGCCAACAAGAGCTTTACTGAAATTAAGTGCAGGTTGTCCATAACCTTAGTTCTTGTACTTCTCAACTTTGACAAACTAATTGAAGTCGAATGTGATGCTTCATATGTCGAAATTGGGGGAGTTTTGTCTCAAGAAGGTAGGTTGGTAGCCTTATACAATGAAAATCTTAACGATGCATGCAAAAGGTGGTTGACCTATGAGCTCGAATTATATGCAGTGGTCCAGGCATTGCAACATTAGCGACATTAGCTAATTCAGAGGGAGTTCATTCCTTGCATAGACTATCAAGCTTTCAAATTCATTAATAGCAAAAATAATGTGAATCATGTGCATGTTAGGTAGATTTCATTCATGTAGGAATTCACGTTTGAGCTGAAACATAAGTCTAGGCAGAAGAACAAAGTGGCTGATGCACTTAGCCGCCGTGCAACTTTGTTAGTCACTATAAGCAATGAGGTTGTCGAGTTCGAACGTCTCAACGACATATATGCTGATGATGACGACTTCAAGGATGCATGAGTTAGATGCCAAGAAGGTCACCTCAGTGACCTACATATGTAAGACGGGTTCCTTTTTAAAGGAAACCAATTGTGAATTCTCAAAAGCTCGTTGATGGAGTAGATAATCCAAGAGCTATATGGAAGTGGTGAAAAGGTGAGTTTAAGAAGTCCTAGAGGGGGTGAGGGGTGATTAGGACTATGCCAAATAAAAATTAAAGTGCCGAAATAATAAATAAATCAGAAATCTTAATCACACTAGTATTGAAAAATTGATTCAAACTAATTCGTAAGACAACCTATACCCAAAACAAAGTTTAGGTAGGACAACCTTATTTCACGAATGATTGTAAGAATCAAGATCTCAAACCAAGCTAGAGAAAATAAAGCTATCTATTACAAACATTCACCACTTTTGCATAAATGAAATTACAAACATGATCCACAAATGCAAAAAATAAACATCCACCACAGCACCAAAAGTTATAGTGGTTCGGTGTGTACAATGTTCTCAAACAGCCACACCTACTCCACTCCCAATAATCACTATCCATGTGATATTGGCTTTCACTATAAATAAGGTTTTCTTAAGGTCACCTTAAAACCTAATATAGTTGTGATTTTAAAGGGCTATCACAAACAAAAAAACCCCTCTCTGAGAATTTTCTTGCTATCTCAGAAAAACCAACAAATGAGATTTTTTGTCTATCTCAATAAAACTAACAAATGAGATGCATATCTCAATAAAACCAAAATACAAAAGCAAAATATACTTATCTTCTCCTTTGAAGATGTATTAGTCGATGTAGCAGTAGAACCGCTTCTCTTGTCGTAGATTGTTCAATGTTCAGTCACATAGACAAGGGTTCAAGGTTCTAAATTGATTTTAAGTAGATTCAAACTAAAGGCTACTTGTTTGAATTCCTTAAGATCTCAAAGAAGAGTATTTACTCTCTTTGTAAAATAAAATTCAAAGAATAAGAGATCAATGAATTAAAACAAATAAGCTATTAAACATTTATAAACACCGTGCAATAGCTTGAGTATAATAGGGGCTTCTATCTCTCTTAATGATGGATTTGATGTACTTAAATTGTAATTTTGGATTAAGAGAAAATCTCTATTTATAGGCAGAAAAGTTGTTGCTTCGACTCGTCTAAGACATTCTTCGACTCGTCTAAGAACCAGATTCCGTTCTAACAAATTTTCAAATATGAGTGTGATAAGATAAAATAGATCTTTGATCGGTCGAAGGCCCTGCTTGATTGGTCGAGGGCCCTGTTTGACTGGTCAAGTATGGTCTTCAACTGGTCGAGGGTGCTAAAATCCAAAATGATTCAGTTGCTAGACTTCGAGTCGAGCAACCATTGATTGGTCAAAGGTCCCTCTTCGACTGGTCGAGTAGTCTGCTCGATTGGTCAAAGAAGTAAGGGAAAAATTCATTTTTCTGCAATTTAAACTCGGATTGGTCGAAGATTCCTTAAATTGGTCATGCCACAGCTTAAAAGTTGTTGCTTCGACTCGTCTAAGACATTCTTCGACTCGTCTAAGAACCAGATTCCGTTCTAACAAATTTTCAAATTTGAGCGTGATAAGATAAAATAGATCTTTGATCGGTCGAAGGCCCTGCTCGATTGGTCGAGGGCCCTGTTTGACTGGTCAAGTATGGTCTTCGACTGGTCGAGGGTGCCAAAATCCAAACTGATTCAGTTGCTAGACTTCGAGTTGAGCAACCATTGATTGGTCAAAGGTCCCTCTTCGACTGGTCGAGTAGTCTACTCGATTGGTCAAAGAAGTAAGGGAAAAATCCATTTTTCTGCAATTTAAACTCGGATTGGTCGAAGATTCCTTAAATTGGTCGTGCCACAGTTTAGACTAGTCAAACCTAAGCTTAGACTAGTCGAACCTTGGCCTAACATCAGTATAAAAATCCATTTAAGTTATGCTTTGAAAGTACCTAAGCCTAAGGTCTTTTTAGGGTTTGTTATACCTAAAAAGACTAAACTTTGAAGTAGATGGGATGCTTGAACTTCATGGAACTTGTTCTTCTACTTGATTCTTTAATAGAGCTTGTAGTTGAAGATGGAGCTTAATCTTCTACTAGAACTTTAGTAGAACTTGAACTATCCATCTTGATCCTCTGCTTGACTTGAAGTAAAGTCTTGAACTTTCCATTGTAGTGTCTTGAACTTTCCATCTTGGTCCACTATTTGACTTGAAGTAAAGTCTTGAACTTTCTATCATAGTGTCTTGAACTTTCCATCTTGATCCACATTAGACGGGTCACTTCATAAGCTGTTTTGTCTAAATAAAATTTGACAAACAAAGGTGTGCTTTATATAATATAGCACTTACAATCTCCCCCTTTTTCAAATTCGTGACAAAACACTTATTATTACAACAACTAGAATAACATCTTGTATTCTTGATTTCATGGTGTAGAAGTTTTGTTGCAGCTTTAATGAATGTGCAAAAAATTCTACTCCCCCTCACTATGAGCTTTTCCCTGCATTATGACATACACATTTTCCATTCCAATGCCAATGCATGCATAAT
Source organism: Magnolia sinica (assembly GCF_029962835.1). Taxonomy (NCBI): domain Eukaryota; kingdom Viridiplantae; phylum Streptophyta; class Magnoliopsida; order Magnoliales; family Magnoliaceae; genus Magnolia; species Magnolia sinica. Next base: position 66,149,985 of record NC_080590.1, on the reverse strand, counting down.
CCAAGCATATATACTTATCAACATTTATATTATGCATCAACATTCAACATTTATTCTACCTAGTAATAATCAATCCTCTCCCCATTTTTGTCACATTATGATAAAGGAAAGAATACTCATTCAGCTAACCATATCAAAATTAGTAGAATAAAAAGAAGAAAATGTATATAAACATGTCAATCAAAGGGAGTTATCAAATAGTCATCAATAAGCATTAGAAGAGAGTAGAGTATGAGAGTGATCATCAAGCACACAAAAAGTTAAAGTTATACAAACTATTTTTTTTTTTTTGTTAAAAAAGTAAAGTAGCCTAGTTAGATCTAGAGGAAGAGGGAGGAGGTATAGAAGGATCAATCTGGTGAAGTCCCTTGGAAATGTGATGAAAGTATTTTCGCATGTATTTTATAGAAGATTTGTTAACTTTCTGCCAGATTATCTTGGGATACCTTCAACTCAACAACTTTTTCTTCCAATGACTTGAGCTGATCATCAACCTGGGAAGGTTGATAGTCTAGATCAACTTTATCATCTGACTCATCAAGCTCGGCAAATATGTCGTCCATGGATGTGTCCTCTGATAAAGGTGCGTCTTCTTCTTCTTCTTCTTCTTCTCCTTCATCTCGCTGGCCGGGAAGGAACGCAAAGTTCATTTTGTGTATATTTGAATTATTGAAGGGTAATTCCGACTCCGGTGCCTCGGACGAAGAAATGACAACAATGCAATAAATAGCAATGCTAGTTATGAGATAGGCGAAAGAAATCGACCCATGACCAGGATGAATATGGAATTGAATAATCAAATAACACATCAAAGAAGGAAGACAAATACGAATACCAGAAACAACAGAGTGAAGGACACGAGTCATGAAGGGAGTAAGTTTAGACTTATTCCCAAATCATGGATACACATTGGACATAAATATATGATGTAAGACTCTATATTTGGGAAGCATCTGGTTAGCACGGAGGGCAATCCCGGAACTCCATTTAGCGTCAAAGCGACATAATTTGCGTGTGATCACCTGTCACTTAGTATGTGTCATTTTCTTAGTGAGAGTGGCAATGGGAATGCCATCATCATTGACGTTTATGTCAAGCAAACCTGAAATCAGGTGCGATCAATAGGGACTGTCCCTTCTCGAAAATTAATTGTAAATGTAAGATTTTCAAGGGACAAGTTGCTTATGGATGCATACATGCCTTGCACTATGGAGCGGTAAGCCATTCCGTCTCAACTGAGAATATTTTTCCAACCTATAGTAGTAAGAATAGGCAAAAGTTGAAATGGTGTAATGTGGTCTACATTCACAGTCCTTTCTATGATAATTTCCCTAGTGCGGAAATCTCTAACATGCTTCGAATCTTCTTCGGGAGATTTTAGAGTTCTCACCTTAATTGGAGTCGACCTGGAGGAGGAGCCACTATGGCCCTTACGAGTAGCCTTCCTCTTAGTACGATGCTCCATTTAGAGATTGCAAAAGAGAAGATTAAAGAAGATCGATGGGTTTAGCTTAGATCAAATTTTTGCTCAAAACCCACTAAATAAAGGTTGTAAATTACAAATAAACCACAAATAGAAATAAACTAGTAAAGAGGAACCCAAATCTAGAAAGAAAATGGAAATAGACTACTTACAACGAAGATTTGGAGATGGGTTTGTCGAGAGAAGCACTGGCTAGTCGAGGAAGAAGGAGAAAAATGAAATAGAAAACTGATTTTCTCCCTTTTAATGTGCAAACCCACGCACCTCGACCCGTCAAAGGTCAACTGGTCGAGGATGTACTCGACCCGTCGAGTAGCTCAAAAAAAATTTTATATTTTAATTTTTAAATTTATTTACATGTTTTGTATTTAAACATTATAAACATATAATAATAATAATAATAATACATAAACAACATGATTAATTAATTAAAAGTACAAAAACCAATATCATGCTTTAATTTGGAATATCTATTCCTATTGAGCGGTTTGGTCATTATGTCTATAAGTTGCTTTTCAGTCGGAATATATTATAATGAAATACTCTTGTCCTCAACTAATTCTCGAATATAATAATATCGAATGTCGATATGTTTCGTACGAGAATGCTGAATAGGATTCTTTGAAATATTAATTGTGCTTGAGTTATCACAATATAATATCATTGTATCTTGCGCAATCCCATAATCAGCTAACATCATTTTCATCCAGATCAGCTGGGTACTAGCATTACTAGCTGTGATATATTCGGCTTCAGCTGTTGAGAGCGATACAAAATTTTATTTTTCGCTAAGCCAGGAAATTAAACAATTCCCTACGTAGAAACATCCACTACTGGTAGATTTTCTATCGTCGATGTTTCCTGCCTAATTTGCATCGGTATATCTAGCAAGTTGTATAGTTGTATCATGCAGATACCATAGACCTAAGTTAGCAGTACTTGTGACATATCTGATTATCCGTTTAACAACGATTAAATGTGATTCCTTAGGTTCAGATTGAAATCTAGCACATATTCCAACACTAAAAGCAATATCGGGTCTACTAACAGTTAAGTATAGAAGACTCCCAATCATACTCTGACATAGACGAGAGTCTATACTTTTACTTGATTCATCTTTAGAGAGTTTGAGAGTTGTACTCATGGGAGTATCAAGCTTTTTTCCATTCTCAAACCCAAATTTCTTTACAAGATTCAAAGCATACTTGGTTTGTGAGATGAATATACCATCTTCCTTTTGTTTTACTTGTAATCTGAGAAAGTAATTTAATTCTCCAACTATACTCATTTTAAACTTGGATTTCATTAGATCTGTAAACTCAATGGACAAGTTAGTACATGTAGATCCGTAAATAATATCGTCAACATAGATCTATACTATCAATATATGTTCATTATATTTCTTAACGAATAAGGTTTTATCAACAATTCCCACGATAAAGTTGTGACTAAGTAAGCATTCAGTCAACTTTTCGTACCATGCTTTGGGAGCTTGTTTCAAACCATAAAGTGCCTTTTTAAGACGGTACACATGATCTGAAAATTTAGGGTCCTCAAAACTCTTAGGTTGTTAAACATATACTTCTTTATGTAGATCACCATTTAGAAACACACTTTTAACGTCCATTTGATATATTTTGAATTTCTTATAGCAAGCAATTGAAATAAATAATCTAATGGATTCAAGGTGCGCAACTGGTGCAAAGGTTTCATCATAGTCAATTCCCTCTATCTAAGTGTAGCCTTGTACAACCGGTCGTGCCTTATTTCTAATGATATTCCCTAGTTCATTAGATTTGTTCTTAAAAATCCATTTGGTTCTGATTATATGTTTATTAGAAGGTCTAGGAACCAAGTACTAAACATCATTTCTGACGAATTGATTTAACTTTTCTTGCATAACCAATATCCAACTTTCATCGGCAAGTGCTTCATTCACATTTACTGGTTCAATTTGAGAAGTGAAGCAGACGTAATTACATATATTTTCTAACCATCTTCTTGTCTGAACACCAGCACGAGGGTTACCCAATATCTGATCAGTCGGATGGTCTTTGATTAATCTTAATTCAGTATTATCTGATTTAGATGAAGAGTCAGGTTTATCGATAATGTTGATTTCATCATCATCTTGACTTAGTGCGGGTGTGATCAGGTGATCGCCAATTACTACTTTAATAGATTCATGAGTCACCCCTGTTCATTTGTTAAGAGCACAATATGCTCGACTATTTAGAGCATAACCCAAGAATATTCCCTCATCACTCTTAGCTTCGAACTTTCTCAAAATTTTTCTGTCACGTAAAATGAAACATTTACTTTCAAAAGTTCGAAAGCATTTGACTGTCGACTTCTTATTAAACCATAATTCATATTCTGTTTTATCTTTGACTTTTCTAACATACACACAATTTATAATGTAGCAAGCAGTATTAACAGCTCCAGCCCATAAGTTTTTCGGTAGTATTACATTGGCCATTTCCTACAATACTCTATTATTTCTTTCAACAACTCCATTCTGTTGAGGTGTTTTAGGAGCAGAGAACTCATGTGATATACCATGGTCTGTACAATACTTCTTAAAATTGGTATTTTCAAACTTAGTACCATGATCACTTCTAATTTTGATTACAGGTACTTCTTTTTCAGTCTGAATTTGTTTTAGAATTTATCTGACTTCATCGAGAGTCTTTGATTTCTCTCTTAAGAAGGCTACCCAAGTATATCTAGTAAAATCATTAACAATAACTAGAAAATACTTCTTTCTACCTTCACTCTCCATTCTCGTTGGTCCCACCAAATCCATATGGAGTAGTTCAAGAGGTTTGGCTATGGCTAAGGAGTTCACTTTCTTGTGACTACTCCTAATTTGCTTGCCAATCTGGCATGCGTCAAATTTTTTTCTACCTTTTTAAATTTGGGTAAGACACGAATGTGATTTCTCTTGCTCAATCTATAAAGATCTCTGAAGTTAACATGTCTAAGATGTTTATGCTATATATAGTTCTATTTCGTCTATTTGGACCATGTAACATGAAAAGTTGGAAGAGCATGAGTTATTAATAATGTAGTAATTTTTAGAGGTCCTACGACCATTTAATATCACACTTCCCTTCTCATTTGTAATCTCACATTCGTGATTTGTAAATTTTACACTGTTTGTTATCGCAGATTTGAGATATGCTTAAGAAGTTATGTTTTAGACCTTCAACATACAGTACATTCTTAAAAGGAGGAAGATTAGAGAGTTGAACAGTACCTTGGCCTATGATTCTGCAGTTGCTTCCATCTCCGAAAGTAACTGAGCCATCGTTTACTTCTTTAAAGTTGGTGAATATCACTTTGTCACCTATCATGTCTTGAACATCAACTATCCAGGTACCATTTTAAATAGCTAGTGGCTTTGAAGGCTGTGTAGGCAACAAGACATGTAACTTTCAGAACCCATTTCATTATGGTTGGGTTTAGGAGTTCCATTGGATTTTTTCTGTTTTTGGAAGTTGGAATTTCTCCCCTTTCTATTAATTCCGATTCCATCTGAGTTAGATTTTAGAAGCTCTTTCAGTAAGCCCACGATTTTTTCAGCTAAATGTAATTTATTATATCTTTGATTTCTATAGCTAATGGCATTAGAGTTAATTTTAGGAACTTGAAGAGGTTTTGAATTTTTGAAATTATTTTGACCAAAATTTCTTAAGACCAAAATTTCTCAAATTCTTACCTTAAGTGTTTGAGGATTCTCCTTTTACAAATGTATGGGCTGAATCCTTGATTTTTAAGGAAGCATTCTTGATATAGCCTAGACCTGACTTGTCACCACATTTTCTTAATGAGGTTAACAATTTTTCTAGTTTTGGGTCTCTATGGGTATATCTCCAAGTATCCTTAGAACTCAAAAGGGAAGAAACTTCGAGTTTTAGTTTCTCATTTTCAGTTCTGAGTTTTTGTAATTATGAGGTTTTGAAGTTTTAAGTCTAGTTTTGCTTTTTCAAAACAATTTGAAAGATGAGATTTTTTTAAAACATTGTTTTCAAGTTCTTCTTTTAATTAAACATATTTCTCTCTTTGAATTTTCAGTTTGACATCAATTTTACAACTTTCCCTGTATAAGGCTTTGTAGGCGTCTTGAAGATTATCTTCATTTTCATTTTCAGGGTCACTCCTGAGATTTTTATAATAAGATATGTTACAGCTATCTGAGGAGGTGACTCTGGCTATAGTCATAAGGGCTTTTACATCATTTGTATTTTCTTGTTTTGATTCATTAGACTCAGAAGAATTTTTAGAGCCAGATGATTCATCCCAAGTAGTTATCATGCCCTTTCTTTTTGACTTATCCCTTTTAGGACATTTATTTGCCAAGCACCCGTACTCATGACAGTTGAAACATTAACTGTCCTTTTTAGATTTCAAAGACTTAGATTTTTCTTTTCTTTTGTCAGATGGTTTTTGAAAATTTAATCTTTTCTTGTTTTTGAAAATTCTATAAAATTTCTTGGCTAGTAATGCCATATCATCTTCTATATCTTTACAATAAGAATTAACACAATTTTCTTTTGAAACATATTTAGAAGATTTAAGAGCAATGAACTTACCTTTAGGAGCTTTAAAATTTAACTCATATGTTTGGAGAGAGCCAACTAACTCCTCAACCTTCATATTATCAGTATCTCTTAATTCTTTAATGGCAGTAACTTTAGAGTTGAATCTATCAGGAAGAGATCGCAATATTTTTGTACAGTCCTTGCTTTTTGGGATTCCATCTCCTAGACCCCACATGGAATTTACTATATCATTTAGTTTCGTATAGAAGTCCATGAAGGTTTCATTTTCTTTCATATGAATCTCCTCAAATCTAGTAGTAAGGAGTTGAACTTTTAATTTCTTGACTATAGAAGTTCCTTCATGTGTCATTTCAAGAATATCCCAGGCTTGTTTGGCTGTATCGCATGAAATAATTCTCTTGAATTCATTAGGCGATAGAGCACAAGTTATGACATTTAAAAGTCCTTAGCATTTAAGCTGCTTTCACTTTTCTGAGACCCAGTCCATAAGTAGAATGCAATTTTCCTCATGGACTTGGTTTCATCATCGGCTACTACCTTAGTCATAGGAGGTTTCCATTTGGTTACAATGGCTTGCCACATGCTTTTATCTATGAATTTTAGAAAAATCCTCATTCTGACTTTCAAGTATGCATAGTTAGAGTCATCAAAAGGTGGTGGCCTGGTAATAGACAAGCTATCAAAATTTGACATTATAAAAGCTCTAGATCTTTTAACTCAAGGAATTTAATCCAAAAAATGAGCAATTTAACTCTGATACCACTTGAAAAGGCGAGCTTAAGAAGCCCTAGAGGGGGGGTGAATAGAACTATGCCAAATAAAAATTAAAGTGCTGAAATAATAAATAAATCAGAAATCTCAATTACACTAATATTAAAAAATTGATTCAAACTAATTCGTAAGATAACCTACACCCAAAAAAAGTTTAGGTAGGATAACCTTATTTCACGAATGATTATAAGAAGCAAGATCTCAAACCAAGCAAGAGAAAATAAAGCAATCTATTATAAATATTCACCTATTTTGCATAAATGAAATTGCAAACATTCTCCACAAATGCAAAAAGTAAACATCTACCACAACACCAAGAGTTATAGTGGTTTGACATGTACAACAACTGTTCTCAAACAGCCACACCTACTCCACTCCCAATAATCACTATCCACGTGATATTGGCTTTCACTATAAATAAGGTTTTCTCAGGGTCACCTTAAAACCTAATACAGTTATGATTTTAAAGGGCTATCACAAACGAAAAAACCCCTCTCTAAGAATTTTTTGACTATCTTAGAAAAACTAACAAATGAGATTTTCTGGCCATCTCAGAAAAACTAACAAATGAGATTTTCTGGCTATCTCAATGAAACCAAAATATAAAAGAAAAATATACTTATCTTCTCCTTTGAAGATGTATCAGTCGATATAGCCTTAGAACCGCTTATCTTGTCATAGATTTTTCAATGTTCAGTCACATAGACAAGGGTTTAAGGTTCTAGATTGATTTTAAATAGATTCAAACCAAAGGCTACTTGTTTGAATTCCTTAAGATCTCAAAGAAGAGTATTTATTCTCTTTACAGAATAAAATTTAAAGAATAAGAGATCAAAGAATTAAAACAAATAAGCTATTAAAAATTTACAAATACCATTCAATAGCTTGAGTATAATAGGGGCTTCTATCTCTCCTGATGATGGATTTGATATACTTAAATTGTATTTTTAGATTAAGAGAAAACCTCTATTTATAGGCAGAAAATTTGTTGCTTCGACTCGTCTAAGACATTCTTCGACTCGTCTAAGAATTAGATTCCATTCCAACAAATTTTCAAATTTGAGCGCGATAAGATAAAACAGATCTTCGACTGGTCGAAGGTCCTGCTCGATTGGTCGAGGGCCCTGTTCGACTGATTGAGCATGGTCTTCGACTAGTCGAGGGTGCCAAAATCTGAACTGATTCGGTTAGTAGACTTTGAGTCGAGCAACCCTCGACTGGTCGAAGGCCCCTCTTCGACTAGTCGAGTAGTCTGCTCGACTGATCAAAGAAGTAAGGGAAAAATCCATTTTTCTGCAATTTAAACTCAGACTGGTCGAAGAGACTGGTCAAGCAACAGCTTAGACTAGTCAAACCTAAGCTTAGACTAGTCGAACCTTAGCCTAACATCAGTATAAAAACCCATTTAAGTTATGCTTTGAAGGTACCTAAGCCTAAGGTCTTTCTAGGGTTTGTTATGCCTAAAAAGACTGAAGTTTGAAGTATATGGGATGCTTGAACTTCATAGAACTTGTTCTTATACTTGATTCTTCAATAGAGCTTGTAGTTGAAGATGGAGCTTGATCTTCTACTAGAACTATAGTAGAACTTGAACTCTCCATCTTGATCCACGACTTGAAGTAGAGTCTTGAACTTTCCATCATAGCGTCTTGAACTTTCCATCTTGGTCCACTACTTGACTTGAAGTAAAGTCTTGAAATTTCCATCTTGGTCCACTACTTGACTTGAAGTAAAGTCTTGAACTTTCCATCGTGGTGTTTTGAACTTTCCATCTTGATCCACATTAGACAGGCCACTTCATAAACTGTTTTGTCTAAATGAAATTTGACAAACAAAGGTATGCTTTATACAATATAGCATTTAGAAGTGGCCTTAGTGGAAACCTTGGGCGGGACAAGATGCAAGCTCTTATTGAAGAACGGTACTATTGGCTGCAGTTAGTACATAAAGTGGGTAGAATGGTACAACGCTGTCATGTTTGCTAGGTCTCCAAGGGGTTGTCTCATAATATGGATTGCTATACCTTGTTACCTGTACCTGGCAGCCCTTGAGAGGACCTATCTATGGACTTCGTATTGGGTCTCCCACGAACACAACATGGCATGGATGGATTTGATGTTTGTGGTGGTAGATCATTTCTCGAAGATGGCGCACTCCATCCCATATAAGAAGACCCTCGATGCGACACATGTGGTGAATCTATTCTTCAAAGAGGTCATGCGGTTATATGGGGTTCCCAAGATTTTTACTTTTCACCACAATATGAAGTTCATTAGCCACTTCTGACAAACTTTGTGGAATTATTTTGGTACATGACTTCAGTTTAGCAGTGCCTACCACTCATAGACCGATGGAAAAATTGAAGTTGTGAATCGCACATTGGGGAACCTCCTTCGATGTATTTCAGGTGAAAAATCGAAACAGTGGGATTTGGCATTGTCTCAAGCAGAGTTTGCATTCAACAACATGGTGAACCACTTGACAGGGAAGTCCCCGTTCCAGATTATTTAAGGTTGAGTGCCTCACCACATACTTGACTTGGTCCCTTTGCCCAAGCTCCTAGGCATAAACGTTGTCGTAGAACATATGGTTGATAGGATCATGAGCATTCATGCAGAGGTGTAAGCCAAGTTATATGCCTCGAATGACAAGTACAAGGAGTAAGTCGGCAAGCATCAGCGACAAAAGGTGTTCTGAGTGGGTGACCAAGATATGGTCAATCTACGCAAGGAGAGATTTTCGAACGGGATGTACATTAAGTTAAAGAACAAGAATATTGGATTGGTATAGATCCTCCAAAGGATCAATGACAACGCTTATGTTGTTGATCTTCTGGATGACTTGGAGATCTCGCGTACTTTCAACGTTGCGGACCTAACCGAGTACCATGAACCAAAGTAAGACAAGTTCTTTTAAAGTGGAGGCGACTAATATAGAGCGGGTCGCAGACAATTTCATGCGCAAGATGGACCAAAGAAGGGCCGATTGGAGGCAAAAGTAATCCAGATCGTCAGAACCTTAAAACAGACATATCTTGCAAACTTGAATGAGTTATTCGACGTACCATATGTGATTTTGGGGTAGGAGAAGCTACTTTACCTAACCAACCCCGCTAAGCTGAGTTACCAAAGCCAAATTTGCGAGATTCCATCATATCAACAGTCGAAAATCCTTTTGATTTCTGTTTTTACTATTTATAGTAAGTTTTAGTTCGATCATAACTTTTGATCCATTGAGTTTTAAGAGTTGTGGCCAACATGAAAAGGACTTAGAAAAATTAGGGGAATAACGTGGTTAGGCTAAATTGGACACTTATTATTTTTGGCCGAAAACCATGAAGTCTAGTAGAAATTATGACCATCTATAAATAGTAAGTCACGATTTTAGGAATTTTAGTTGTAGTTTGATTCTGAAACTTCTTCCTAGGGTTCATATCACTATTTAAGGGGTTGTAAACTCGTTTATATATATATATATATCATCAATCAATTTATTTCAAATTTTCTAAAAATTATTTCTATTTTCTTATTTTCCTCGTGGATTCGAGGTATCTCTGTGAGGAGTTCAAAGAAGCTCTGTGGATTTAGAGTAGTTATCCCCCTGAGGAAGACGGTGCTCGACCTCAACGTGTCCTTCCCTGTGTCAATCAACCATCCAAACAAACAATTATCACTAGATAAAGATACTCGACTGTCCACTTCTCTTTTGAAGCACATGATCATACTAAACCAACTATTAAATATTCATATATCACATACACACATCTAATCAAGATCATGATCCGTTCATCTTGCTCCTCACTCAAGTATAAACTTAACCTACCGTCGAGATTGCAATCTAAGAACCCTGCTTCCGTATACATTGACTTATATATCTTTCCACACATCTTGACCTTAAAATCAGAATCCACTTGATCTTACATCAATCCGAACGTTGAGAATACCCTCAATGGATAGATATAACCATCTAACTGCTTGATTTCAATCCAGACCCTTAAGTTATCACCAAATAGACAAAAGCAATCTGAGCCATTAATACTCAATTATTTTTTATTTTAAACATGTTATCTTAATCCTGAAATACTTAGGAATGTTTTACATTATTAAAGTTCAGATCTAATGGTTAGAAACATGCCTTCGATCATCATAAGTTTTCTATAGCGTACATGTCCTCACCTGACACTGAATCTCAGAAAGTCAATTTCTAAGAATCCGATCGTGATGAAATTTAAGACTGCTTATACAGTCCAACTGAGCCGTACATTATCAACTTCAGGACTTGACTCACGAGATCGACCATCCATTGGATTTTGCATCATATCTGCTGGAAGACTTGCTCAAAAATCACACAACCACCATCGTCGTAATCCACAAATGATCTCCAACAAGTCTACCGGTTTACCACGCTCATCGGAACATGCCTAAACCAAATTATAAAGTCATAGATTATGCAAGAAGAATCCTACACAACCTACGGTTTCTACAACTGAAAAGGAGTTCGGTAATCACATATACAACTTACATCGTACACTTTCGCGTTATAAACCTTGATCTAACCGTCGAATTGGAAGAAACCAAACATCATCACCCAAACATCCTTTGGAACCCTGTGGTATGCTTGATCTGTGATCTAAGGAAGATCTAATCGTAAATTTCCAGTATGACTTCATGTAGCTAACCATTCAAGATTAACCGATTGGAATTGAGTTTCAAGGATCCAAAATGATTGATTGGAGGGCCACTGAACACCGAGACCTTGATCAGCCTACAAACCAAACCCCTAAGTGATTCACACATGAAAATCAGAATCGAATACTTGCATGTGCATGCAAGTGACAGAATCAGAAACACATTGGTCTCCGGCGTGAAAACGGTGTATCGCTCCCTCTGTTTGCCTTATTCGGAAATCGTCTCTTTTACGACCCGAGAGGAGATCGCCTTAAACTAATCTGAACTGTCCGAGAGATAAATCGTAGGCATTCATTATAAAGCCATCTGAATTAGAGTCTAACCAAAGGTTAACAAGCGATTTCCCGTGATCCTGTCTTCTCTTGATACATTTTGTTGAAGACTCCTGAAACCATGAACCTAAATCAATCCTGGACGTTCATTCCCATGTCTTTCCATGCAAGGAGTCAGAAACAATATGCAGAATATGTTTTCAACAGGATTCTCACGGCTGTGTGCTATGGTCGATATATTCTGTCAAGATAAGAAGTTTCAAAATAACAAACCTAACAAATCGCAATCATACGATCGATGGGACCCACTAAGATCCCAATATCGCAACCAACCAAAGAAAATAGTTTCGGATGTCCATTTTCTTCTAAAACAATAAGAAATCACCAATCGTAATGTAATCCAGACTGTTCAACATCCAACATCATTGCATCAAACGTCCGTTACGTTCAAAGATTACAACTCCTAGCTATAGTTGTTGTCGAGAGACATGTTATGACGCTGGAAATCCCAGTTAAACCCATCGGAATTTTGGTCCCAAACCTTCGAAATAATGCTTCCACAAGCTCATGTGGACCAATCCAGACCGTTCAGAAGAAACGACGCGAAGAAATTGTTAGTATATTGATTTGCCAATGACATGCTTTAGGGAGTCTTGAGTTAGTTAAGCCCCCATTAGAAGACATTGGAAGAATGAAGACTCGAAGACATGAAGCATCAAGGCTTGAAGACAATAGGTAAATTAAGATGCCTTGGTGATCCTAGTCTTAGACCCCTTTAGTTACAAAACAATTTACCTTTAAATGACCCGATTTAAATAGGAAAACCTTTAGTCATCAGGTTAGTGCTGGCTAGATTATATGCAAAGTGCTTGAAAAGAAAGAAATCTATATTGCACAAGTTCGATTGGTTTTCAATCAATCGAGCGACCTTTGATCAGTCTCGATTGGTCGAAGGCCCTTTGCTTGATCGATTGAAGGTGCATAAAAATGTCTAGTAATATTTTACCCCAAAATTGAATTAAGTTCAATCAATTGAAGTATTGCTTCCTCAATCGATACTAGAAATTATATGACCATAGGAGAATTTTCTTTATAAAATTGACACTTGGACATTTGTGCAAATGATTAGTTTTTGGTAGAATTAGAGCCTAGGTGATTCCCCACTCTTTATCACTCTCCCAGACTCCAAACCAAAGAGATTCATGTCCCCGTTCTTGTGATTAATTACTCTAATGAGCATTCTAGGCTCCATTATGAAGGTCTTCTTAAACTCTTCATTCTTCTAGAGATTAGACACTAAACCTATAGGTAAATCCTTGTATATATCCTTTAGAATACCCATTTAGGTGAATCTCCTCTTGGAACCAACTAACACTTTTAGTTGTAGGAGGTTCAACTAAACTCTCATTACCTTAGCATCTCAATAGGAAGATCATTGCTAGTAGCCGATTCAAGAAAGCGAAAGAAGTTCGACTTCAAAGATCGAGGGAGCACAAGAGAAGTAGATTCAAGATTGAAGCAACATCTTAAAGGCATTACAAAGGGGATCATCCAAATAAATAAGGGTTATTGTTTAGAGTCCATTGTATACTATTTTCCTGTGTGGAATTAAGTATAGAGATTGTAACCCAAACTTGAATTCATCGGACACAGGTCTATTTATGTTGGTCTCCGTGGGAGCCTCTGAAGGGAGTGTACGCATGTCTTTAGATTAGGACCATAGATGTTATTGGTTAGCCTATAGAAAATCCTTAAGTCTTTGAGGGATCCACTGACACGGGTGAATTTGTATTCCACCAACATGGGTGAGTATGTGTAGGTCTTTGTGTAGGACTGTCACCAACACGGGTGTGTATGTGGTCCATTGACATGGGTGCATACATGTAGGTTTGTGGTGAACCTATTGAAAACCATTGTAAAGGTTTTTAGTGAACATATGAAAAATCAATTGAGACAGTGAAATTTGGTATACTCGAGTTTGAGTGCGTTTGTTAGGAGTGGAGTACCTTTGTGATTATTTATATGGATGGATCCATGTTTATTCTTGCTTGTGATTTTATTTAATTCATATAGATGCATGATTAGAGTGTATGCTAGGCATGTTATTTGTAGCATACACAATTGATATTTCATATCGCATCGCATAGACTAGTTGCACATATAATTATATCTATTGTAGTTGATGCTCTTGGACCCACATAACTTAATTGTTTTAAATTGACAAACATTTTAAGTGGTCTTATTCACCCCGTCTACGAGTTAACCAAAATTCTAAGCTTCGCAAGCTTTCGCGTTATGTTCGAAGACTGCAACTCCTAGCCATAGTCATTGTCGAGAGACACATTATCATGTTGGAAATCTTGGTTACAAGTGACAACTACCCGAACTTGTCTTCTTATGAACCCACTAGGATTTTGGTCCCTAACCTTCAAAATAATGCTTTCATAAGCTCATGTGGACCAATCCAGACCGTCTAGAAGAAACGACGCAAAGAAAAATCCAACCACGAGGAATCTACCATTGAAGCTCGATCTTTCTTCTTCGTTAAACCGACAACTTCTAGTTCTTGAGAAGACATCGTGACAAGAACCAAATCTTTCTCTAAATGGGCCATGCGATTAGGGTATCTTCATCAGATCTTAGCTAAGATCAGAATATGACAACAACTTTGTTGCATCAAATGCAAATAACATAAAAAACACGTTGATTAGATGCAAGAAACGGTCAAGGTTTCTAACACATCAAGTCCCGCTACAATTTGAATATTAGAAAAACTTTAGGGAGGTCTGTGAGGTTATTAAGAGGGCTTTCTCTTAAGAGGAGTAACAACAAAATCAAACAAAAAAATAAGAGAGAAAAAGTGCCTCAAGTCGACTTAATGAGTCAACTCACTGAGTTTGGGTAGATTCGAGCTGAGCTTAGGTCAAGGAAGTGCTGAAAACCCTGGTGAAAGTCAGAAATTAGAACAAGAAGTCATGTGTTGAGTCAATGCAGTGTTGTCTTAAGTTAGAACCAAGTCACACTGAGATTACATTGAGTCGCGCCAAGTCGAGTTAAGTTTCATGGATACTAGGCTAGCTCAACAATATAGAATAGGTGAGTGATCCTCTACTTGTTTAATTTTCTCCTTTTGATTTCAGTTTTTTACATATAACTTCCCTTCCTGTTGAATTCTCTTTCCTTATTGTGCCTTTAATGATCCTTGGTATGGGATCTTTCCCACTCTTAAATTTTGCAATCATATGTATTTGTAATAGACATTTTGTCTTTATTCTAGTCATTTTCCCTCTGGCTTAGCCTTCTTGTATTGAGTTTGCCTTTGTCGCTTTAAATATATGCCTACTTGATTAGGAATAACCCTTTTTCTCCCATTGACTCAAAAGATTTTCTCTCGACTTTATATCCTTTAAATTTCTTAAGTGTTGATGTATATTCTTAATTTTATATTCTTGATAATAGGCCCATTGTCATCCTGCTTGAATTTTGATTTCCATCGTTGAATTTTATTTACTTTATCTTGTATTATTCTAGAATTGTTGACATATTCTATGTCATGCCCCAAACTCGGAAACTGGTTTCTTAGAATTTTCGATTACCAAATCCGGCGCCGACAGCCTCCGTAGTACCCATTCTTGGCTTCTAGCGCCCATACGCCAGATTCCTATCCTGGGATGCTATAAGGAGGATTTTTAGTGTGAATTTTTTTTTTTTTTTTGATGGAGCATAACCACAAGCATAACCAAGTCTTAAACGACAACATTAACACCACATATCTACTAATATAAAAATTCGAGTACAATGTTGAAAGGGAAACACAAGGTAAATGTTAAAAGCTCCAGAAGTTCTTTCGCACGCTCCTGCCTCAGCTCGATCGCGTCCTATCATCACCTGCACACATTTATCGTGTATAAGCTTATAGAAAGCTTAGAGGGAGGTATACGTGTGTGCGCAAGATAAGTACGAGGCATACAAATATCAGCGTAAGCAGAATACTAGCACGACTATAAGTCATTCAATATCAGAGTATGTAATACAGATCGGTTATGCAATATGGAGTCATAATGAGCTAAATATCAGATGTTGAGGATACAATACAATATAAAATTATGAAGAGCCATGAATACCATTAACCTTATTCAGGCTATGCAATACAGAAGCATAGTAAACCAAATGCTATGTGCTAAGGATGTAATGCAATATGCGGTGCGAAAAAAATGACCAAACTGGAGTGTGAAGTCGGGATGATAGTACGTAGTATTGTAAGCTGTGGGGTCCATCACAAGGGACTTCTATCCAAACCAGTCCCATACCTAAATTTGGGTAGCTGGACTCAATATGGTAAACTCCTGATATGAGGTTAATCGTGCGCCCAACCGAAATCCTGGCCATTGCGAAGGTACACATATCAAATTAGTTATGCACCACTAGCCCGAGTGGATAGTGAATGAATGAATGAATGAGTAAAATGCTGAGTATGCAACTCCTACTCAATAAGTCCACATATCAGTACCGTACATCTCTGGGATCATCACCGGGGTCTAGTACACTCTACGTCACCTGCCGCCTCATCAAGCGCACAACTGGGTAAGTGGAAGAAACTTCACTATCTGCTTACCAATATCGGCCCAGCTCATCGATAGCGGACTCATTTATGAGCTGGCAGACTCAGCCTAACATTGCTTACTCCCTCGGGTGGGTAAGGCCACACCCCATTCCAACCAACCACGACACAGTGGGAGACGCGGCCTACTGGTATACGGCCCTCATGTGCTTATGTATTTCTACTCAGTTTAGACGTTGAAGCGTCCTCTGGTATTAAGAGGGTTTAGGGACTTTCACCCAGGGACATCTATGCACCCCATGTAGAAAATGATTTCCAGTGTCCCATTTGGCCACCTACGATATGCTTGTGGAGGCTACGACCTTGATATTACTAGGGCTGTCACGCCCTGAACTTAAAAAACGGGCTCACAAAATTTTCGATCGTCGAATCCGACGCCTACAGCCTCTGTAGTGCCCCATTCTCAGACCTCGGCACTCACATGCCAAATTCCAATCCTGGGATCCTACAAGGAGGATTTTCAGTATGAATTTTTTTTTGTAATAGAGCATAACCATAAGCATAACCAAGTCATAAAACAACATCACCACATATCTACTATATCAAAAACTTTAAGTACGATGCGGAAAGGGAAATATAGTGTGATCAAAAACTCCAAAATAATCTGATGTGCGCTCCTGCCTCAGCGCTGCTGCGATCCAATGCCACCTGCAGCAACGGTTGTGCATAAGCTTACAAAAGCTTAGAGGGTGGTGTAAGTGTGTGCACAAGACAAGTGCCAAGTGTATAATATCAGAGTAATGCAAAAATATGCGGTAAGTCTATGAATGCTATCAGCTGTACCAAAGCTATATGATGCAAGGCATGAATGCTATCGGCCATACCAAGGCCATGCGATGCGAGGCCTATGTAGCCATATGTCATATGCGAGATGCAAAGCAAGCATGCCAGTCCTCATTAAGTACACATATCAGTACAGTTCCTCTCTGGATATCACCGAGGTCTAATACACTTCACATTGACTGCCTCCTCCCTAGCTGCACAGCCAAGCAAGTAGAAAAGACCACACTATCCGCCTGACCAGTAGTCTGCCAATACCTACCTGGCTCGTCGATAGCGGACTCATTTATGAGCTGGTGAAGCTCAGCCTAGCTTATAGCCCCCTCACTCGGGCAAATAAGGCCACACCCCCTTCCAACCGACCACGACAAAGTAGGAGACGCGACGTACTGGTATTCGGCACTTGGGTGCTTATGTATCCACTCGGTCTAGATGTTGGAGCATCTCCTGATACCAAAAAGGTTATGAGATTTTCACCCACGGACATCTTAAGTGCCCACAATACTAGAGCTAATATTTTCGGTATCCGATACGACCATCCACAATGTGCGTGTGGAGGCTACGACCCTGATGTCGTTAGGGCATGCAGTGATCACGACACACAATGTGAAATGCATGAGTCACACCATCAGTCACGCAGCAATCCTGCGCGTACCGCGCAATCATGTGGGGCACTCTATCTTATAAGGAGTCCCGTAAATGTCTCAGCCTAACGGCCTATGCTATGATCAAACATTCCTCATATCAAGCATACATATGATGCGTATGGGCATGAATCATGGAGTTATACTAAGCATGTTATAAAGTGATGAATTATCAACAAGTATGGGCCTATCAATGGGCCCTAAGGAGAGTTACAATACGGATATTTAACCAACATTATACTTATAATGTGAACGTCAAACCTTCATTGCTCCCAAGGCATAGCCCGCCATAAAGGTCAACACATAAACCACGGTGGAATCACATTCAATGGGCCTTATTTACATCCCATTGGGCCTTGACCCACGGGCCTCCAATACATCAAACGGGCCTCAACAACGGGCCACAAATACATCAAGATGGGCCTAATCACATGGGCCTCATATATATACCAAGGTGGGCCTCAATGGATGGCCACAAGTACATCAATATGTATAATATATATATATATATATATATATATATATATATATATATATATATATGAATGAATCATATCAAAGACCAACTGGACTGCACTCCAAATAACAGTGGTGTGAATGATTTCTACCATTTAAGACTTTCGAGGCCCACCATAACATTTATTTTCTACCTAATCTGATCATAAGGTCACACAGACCAGAATTAAGAGGAAAAACAATTTTCCTAATGATCTAAAACCTATGTGACAACAAGGTTTCAATGGCAAACACTCAATCCCTACTGCTTTTGCTGTGTGGTCCACTTGATACAGGATCTGTCTCATTTTTGAACTCAAGCTTTAAAATGATCTTTCAAATGGTTGGACGACTTGGATGCAACACATGCATGATGGTGAGTCCCACAGACCCTGCTGATGTCAACAACAGTGGGACTCACTATCCCTGTTGAATGGGTGGACGACATGTATAAAACACACACCCTATGGTGGGTTCCGCCGTCCATGGACGGTGGGAATAAAACACATACATCATTGTGGGTCCCATGTGGGGCCCACCATAGCGTTTGTTTTCCATCCAATCTGTTGATAAGGTCGCACGGACCTGGAGGTAGGGGAAAAACAAATTTCATATTGACCCAAAGCTTCTGTAATACCCAAAAAGGATTCAATGGCAGCCGTTCAATCACCAATGTTTCCTATGATGTGGGCCACCTGAGCCATGTACATGGCTGATTTTTGGAGGGGGCCCACTTCAGGAAGGGGCCCACCGAATGCACGAAGTGGATATTGAACACACATCATGGTGGGGCCCACGGCTGGACCATGGGTCCTGCTGTCTGTCCGCCCAACACCATAGGCGTTGCCTGCACGCCTCTGGCAGCAGTAGCGTCTGCTGCATATATTATTATTATTTTTGAAATTGCGTATTTTCACGGTTTTTCATGCGTGGGGCCCGTATCGGAAGAATCCACCCTGCCCACTGGTTCCCATAGCTTAGGACAGGCCAAACAAGCTCAATATCCGATATATTTTGGTGTGTAGAAATGACAGGGGGTATTTCAACGTTAAGCATGCTGTTTGCTATGCTATGGCCCGTCTGAAAGTCAGATTGGCCCCATTTTTCGGCTCAATGCCTAAAATGGTATGAGGAAAGGAATGGATGGTGTGGTTTGGGTTAAAACATCAAGGTGGGGCCTACCCAAGCGGTCTACCCAAATAGCCTTAAACCCAAGGCAAATATTTGTGTCTTCCATTAACGTCCAGCGTCCAGGGACGCTGGACGGTTTGGCCATTTCAAGCCTAGAAGATGGGCCTGCTCAGGTGGGCCACCAAATGATGGATGGTGTATATACAACACTTATAAAGAGGGCTCCACCTACAAATGGCTTAGATTAAATACATACTTCATGGTGGGGTCCATCCAGGTGGGCCACACAACCACATCATCATACACAAAACCAACGAAAAAGAGAGGGAGAGAGAGAAAGAAAGAGGGGCATGTGTGATGGAGGGACCCCGACACTATGGGCCCTCCTTTGCAATCAATCATACATCAAGTGGGTCCCATTACACATGTGCCCATTAAATCGAAATCAATGGTGGAGATCCTTTCTCCACCAAGATGTAAGGTCTAGATGACCTTATTTATGAAAGGAGAATAAACATCATGATGGGGTCCATGGAGAATGGCCCCATCGTGGAATAATCATGAGGATCAAGGTGGGCCATTGGCCACACCTAGGGTCCAAAGTGAGATCCATACCATCAATTGGTAGGCCTCACTTGGCCCATTATCAAAACATGAAAAATCTAGCCTAATAAGCACCCACCATTCGATTTTCTTGGTCCGTTGGAAAGCCGATCTCCTTGTGCTTCACTTTGATGGAAGGTGATGAAAGGTGAATGGCTAGGATGAAGGATTTTGGGGTGGGAAGTGGGCCACACAACACCCTTTCTCTTTTTCTCTCCTTAGAAAAACTTGGACATGTGCACCTCTTGGTTGCTTGGAATTTGTGTTGAAAAAGAGAGAGAGAGGGTTGTAAGGAGTGATGGATGTGAGGTGAGTGATGGGTGAGGTGAGTGATGTACTTGACATGTATGGGTGTGTAAGAGAGAGGGTGAGAGAGAGTTGACTTGGTAGTTGCTTGACTTGTGGAGAAAGAAAGCATGGGTGTGTGTACTTGACATGAGGTGATTGATTGATTGATTGAGTGATTGATTGATGGGATTGTTGCAGAGATTCTCTTAGAATTGCAAACGTGCGGTATTTTCTTCGAAATAAACGTCGGCCCACATCTTCGGACCTAGGTATCGGATTGGCGTGCGAGTTGCGGCGTTGGAACCGCGGCGACGGTGCGGTTGCAATGGTATAAGTCTCAGATTAAGCTAACTCAAATTTACAGGATATGACTTAGGGTCGAGCACAAATATCGATTATAGGTCGTGGATTACCGAACTTCGACGGAAGGGATCGCGGAGTCGACGGATCAGTATGGACTAGGATACGGGTCTTATAAGGGCGTACGATGGTCATATCACAAAATGTGAGATGCATAAGTCATATCATCCACTCATGTATCAAACCTGCATATACCGCGCGCTCATGTGGGGCAACTCCATCTCTTAGGGTGTCCCATAAACAATCAGCCCAATGGCATATGTTATGCTTAATCACTCCTCATGTAGATGATGCGTATAAGTATGTATCATGATATAATACTATACATGTTCTCAGTATGTCCTACTAGACTAAGTACACTTAGCATGATTTTCAGATAAGGCGGACAATAATAAACCACGATCAGCTTTCACCGGTATGTCACATACTAAGATTATGAACTAAACGACATGCTTCTTCTATAACTATAGGAGTCCATGTGGCATATCCCACGTTAGCCTTCTAAGGTACTGATATATCATATATTCTAAGGCTGGGTCCACTGGAAGGACGTCGGATCTTACCCATATATCGAGATAGGCTTTACACAGAGGATATACTAAATCTGGTACCACATATTCTCCCATATAAGGCAAGAGGTAATGGTGTACTAGCGTCAAGGATAGGCCTCACACTTGTCCCAAAGAAGTAAATGGATAGTATGACGATATATACGTGACACTGAGGTCCTAATAAATGGATACAAGGATAAGATATGTCTCATGGGGTGAGTCAAGTGGGTATACAATAAGTGGGCTTCCTCACTTCCCCTCACTTCCTTTATTATGACAATTGGGCTTTCCTATTAGGGCCTGATACGAATGTAAGGTGGCCCTTGGTAGGATCCACACATCCAGGGCTATGTAACCCTACAAATGGTCCTGCTCATCATCTAAGTGGGCCTCGGGTTTGGGTCACTAAGCTTGGACAAACACATGCATCTATGTAGGCCACATTCCCCATGGAAGGCTCTGTACGAACACAAGATGGGCTCCAAGGCTTGGATGGTCCTACAGGGTATGGTGGAAGGCATCATTATCAAATGAGGGTCCAACGGATTGGGATAGCTTAATCAAGGGAAAGATAGGTAATATAATCATTAATGGGGGCCTAACAGTTTGGGTTAGCCCATTAAGGGGAGATGAGGATGGGCTTAACAACGGGCCCTAGGAAGAGTTACAATGTGGACATTAAACCATCATTGTTCTCACAATGTGGACATTAAACCATTATTACTCCCAAGGCATGGCCCATTTAATATCATCTAGGAAGATGGATGGGCATCATAAACATCATTATATACATCCTGGTGGAATCACACATCACAATGGGCCTCAGATACATCACCTTGGGCCTCACACAAGGGCTTTATATACATCGCATTGGGCCTCACTCATTGGCCTACATTACAATGGGCCACATTACATGTGCCTAATACACAT
The DNA here is from genome assembly GCF_029962835.1 of Magnolia sinica. Lineage (NCBI taxonomy): Eukaryota > Viridiplantae > Streptophyta > Magnoliopsida > Magnoliales > Magnoliaceae > Magnolia > Magnolia sinica. The sequence continues at coordinate 66,127,803 of NC_080590.1, read as the reverse complement.
CACAATGGGCTGCATCACATGGGCCACATATACATCATAATGGGCCACATCCCATGAGACTCATGTACATAACAATGGAACTTAAAGACGGGTTGCATGTTCAATATTATAATGGGCCTCATACACGGGCCTTATAAACATCACAATGGGTCTCATACACGGGCCGTGAATACGTCATTGTGGGCCACCTCCGTGGGCCTCAAATACATCGCATTAAGCCTCATATGTAGGCCTCGAATGCATCACATTGGGCCTCAAACATGGCCGCATACACTTCATGTGGGACCCACCGTCCTAACTGGACTATCTGCACCATTCATCTATTTTTAGTGATCACTTTAGAGCATTACCCAAAAATGAATCATATCGAAAGATCATCTGACCATACCACAAATAGCAGCGGAGATGGTGATCGAAAGATCATCTGGACCATACCATAAATAGCAATGGAGATGGTGATCAAAAGATCATCTGGACCATACCACAAATAGCAGTGGAGATGGTGATTGAAAGATCATCCGGACCACACCATAAATAGCAACGGAGATAATGATTTCCACTGTTAAACAGTTCATAGGTCCCACCATAACGTTTATTTTCCATCCAATCTGTTTATAAGGTCATAAAGGCCCGAATTAAGAGGAATACAAATTCCATATTGATCCAGAACTTTTGGAACCCCAAACGGGTTTCAATGGTAGGCGTTCAACCCTCCATTGGTTTTTGTAGTGTGATCCATCTAATAGATAGATCTGTCTTATCTTTAGTCTCAAGCCTTAAGACGAGCTCGTCCAATAGATGGACGGTTTGGATCTAACACATAACTCATGATTAGGCCCTCAGAATTTGTTGACGTTAATACAATAGCTATATAGCTGGTGCTCCAGTAGATGGATGGTTAAGACATAACACATATCATGGTGGTCCCCCACACGTGGCTGGTGGTCCCACTGTCCAGAGTACTGGATGGTGAGGATACAACGTATACATCATGGGTGGGTCGACGTGCGTGGCCCACCAGAGATTTGAATCTACTTCATTCCCAGGCCCATGGCTTAGGAGTTGGTGGATGGTGCAGATAATACCATACGTCATGGTGGGGTCCACACGTCCCACGTGTGGATGGTGGACATACAACACATCTTCAAGGTGGCCACCCAAACCCCATTCAGGGATGGGCGGTTTAAATTTAACACATGATATTGGGGGGGGGGGGGGGGTTTCCCACTGGACGGTGGGGATTAACAAATACATCAGGGTAGGTCCGACCTGTCATGCCCCAAACTCGGAAACCGGGTTCACAAAATTCTAGATTGCCGAATCCAGCGCCGACAGCCTCCGTAGTACCCTATTCTCGGCTCTTGTCATCTATACACTAGGTTCCGATCCTAGGATCCTACAAGGAGGATTTCAAGCATGATTTTGATTCAGTATAAGCATAACCATAAGCATAACCCATGAACAATAACCACAAGAACACCATCACAAAATCCACTATGATCAAAAACTTTGAATACAGTGCATATGAAGGGAAATATAAGATAATGATAATAACAGAAACTTCAAAAGCTCGGCTACACACTCCAACTGCAATAAGGCTACGGCTGCGTCCTGACATCACCTACACGCATCAATCGTGCATAAGCTTATAGAAAGCTTAAAGGGTAGTGTAAGTGTGTGCGCAATATAAGCGTGCTCAGAATGCAAGGTCAGAGATATGCTGAATCATGCTGATGAGTACATGAATGAAATCGGCCATATCAAGGCTATGCGGTGCAAGATATGAATGCTATCAGCCATGTCAAGACCATGCGATGCGAGATGCAGTTCAAGCATGCCAATCCTCATCATATATTAGTATAGTTTTTATTCTAGATAATCACCGGGGTCTAGTACACTCTATGCCAGCTTGCCACCCCTATCCAAACGCATAACTGGGAGAGTGGAAAAGACCTCACTATCCGCCTGCCAATATCGGGCCCGACTCATCGATAGCGGACCCATTCCTCATGCTGGTCAAACTCAACCTAGAAATTGTCCCCTTACTCAGGCAGGTAAGGTCACATCCCTTTCCAACTGACCATGACATAGTGGGAGATGCGGCCTATTGGTATACGGCCCTCACGCGCTCATGTATCCACTCGGTCTCGACGTTGGAGTCATCCTCTGGTACCATCGGGTTCAGGGATTTTCACCCAGGGACATCTATGACGCCCCGATGCTAGAAACAGTATTTTCGGTATCTAATCCGGCCACCCACGATGTGTCTGTGGAGGCTATGGCTCTGATGTCGCTAGGGCATACAGTAACCACAATCACACAAATGCAAGTGCATGAATCACACTAGTAGTCATGCAACAGTCCTGCGTGTACCACACGCTTATGTAGGGCAACTCTGCCTATCTAAGAGCCCATAAACAATCTACACGAGGGCATATGCTATGATCAGTCACTCCTCATATCAAGCATACATATGATGTGTATGATCATGAATTATGGATCTATACTAAACATGTTACATAGTGATGAACTCTATTCATAACGAAGATGGGCCTAGATAGCCTACACACTACAAGTATGGGCTTATCAATGGGCCTTAGGGAGAGTGACAATGCCCGTTGTAACCAGCATCATCCATACAATGTGGATGTCAAACCATCATTGCTCTCAAGGCACTGCTCGTTGTAAACATTGTTATATACACCATGGAGGAATCAGACATTGCAATGGACCTTAATACATCCCATTGGGCCTTAAGTACATCAAATGGGCCGTATCACATGGGCCTTATGTTCATCAAGTGGGCCGTATCAATGACCTGCACCAATGGGCCTTATGTACATTGCAATGGGCCATAACCCATGGGCCTTGCATACATCACAATCGGCCATAACCCATGGGCCTTGCATACATCACAATGGGCCTTATACAATTCAAGGTGGGCCTCAACAATGGGCCTCACGTATATCAAATGGGCCACACCCAAATATAAGTGGTGATAAGGATTTTCACCATTAAAATTTCTAAGGGTTTAATGGTGGACGTTTAAACCCACTATCTTCTATAATGTGGTCCACCTGATCCTAGATCTGTCTTATTATTAGTCTCAAGCCTTAAAATGATCTTTTAAAAATGGTTGGACGGCTTGGATGCAACCCATGCATCATGGTGGATCTCATAGGGATGGAAAGGATGGACAACATAGATGAGGTGCATACCCCATGGTGGGGCCCACACTAATGGGAGGTGTGGATTGCAATACATACATCAATGGGTCCCACATGGGGCCACCATAATGTTTATTTTCCATCTAGCCCGTTGACAAGGTCACAGAAAACATGGGCCCACTGTAATGTTTATTCTCCACCCAACCTGTGGCCAGGTCATGCGGACCTGGGGCCCACCATAACATTTATTTTCCACCCAGCCTGTTGACAAGGTCATACAGACCTTGGTGAAGTGGAAAACAAATTTCATATTGATACAAAACTTCCGTGACCCAGAAAGGGTTTCAATGGCAAACGTCCAATTCAACACTGTTCCATGTGAGGTGGGCCACCTGAGTCTCGTATACGACTGATTTTTGGGCGGCTCGCTGCCCTGAGGGGGGGCCCACCAAGTGCAAGGTGTGGGTCCATGGCTATGGTTCCCAGCCCAACACAGCAGCGCAGGACGCTGCTGCCTCAAAAATTTTTTTAAAACCGTTTTCTCGCGGTTTTTCACATGTGGGGCCTACCTTAGGAAAATACAACCCAGCCATTGGATTCTATGGCCCATGACAGATCAAACAAGTCCAATATGTAGTACCTTTTTAGTGGGTAGAGACATCAAGGTGGGTCCTAATGGATTTTAAAGGTGAAAAATGTTGTTTTCCATGCCAGGGCCTGCCAGAAGATCAGATTGGGTTCATTTTTTGGCTCAACGCTTAAAGTGGGTTGAGAAATGAAATGGACGGTGTGGATTTGATTTCTACATCAGGGTAGGGCTTACATGAGTAGCCTACCCCAAAAGCTCTTTTTTTGTTAGCTTGCAAGTACACACCCATGTCAGTAGACTCTCTCCATGTTAGTTCCTCCCTGCCTCACATCCAGCGTCCATGGACGCTGGACGACATGGATAAACATAGTATCATGGTGGGTCCCACATGTACGTGGCCCACTTGTTTGGATCATCTAATGTTTGTGTTTTTCCTTTCGTCCGGGCCCACTAATGGGCTGGATTGTGTAGATCCAACACATTCATCAGGCGGGTCCCACATGAAGGTGAATGGATAAAATATATGCCCCATGGTGGAACATACACACTAGATGGGCCACAAACCCCTTCATCATCATCATCATATATATATATATATATATATATATATATATATATATATATAGAGAGAGAGAGAGAGAGAGAGAGAGAGAGAGAGACCCCGCCACTATGGGCCCCTCGTGGTTACATTACATACATCAAAATGGGTCCCACCAACAAGTGGACCCTAAAAGTAAGAATTTAACGGTGGATCACCCACCTTTAGGCCTTCTCCTTGGTCCCTTAGCCTCCTTAGCTCCTATGCTTAACCTTTGACGGTGGATGATGGAATTTTAATAGTGGGGTTGAGAGATGAGAGGGTGGGGCACACTTGTTGTTTTTGGGAAAACATGGAAATGCTTGGACATGTGGAAATTTTTGGGTTGCTTGGAAGTGGAAAGATGAAATGAGAGAGAGAGAGAGGAGTGATGGGGTTGTAAGAAAGTGATGGGTGGAGAGAGAGAGAGAGAGAGTTAACTTTGGAAATGGGAAGGGATGGGCTGTTGTACTTGGGTATGGCTTGTACTTGATTGTACTTGACATGAGTGATTGATTGATTGATGGGACATGTTATAGAGATTCCCTCAAAATTCTCAATGCGCGGCGTTTTCTTCAAATTGAACACGGGCCCACATCTTCTGACCTGGGTATCAGATCAGTGCGCGAGTTGTGGCGTTGGAACCGCGGCGACGGCACGGTCGCTAAGATACAAGTTTTAGGTTGAGCCGACTTTGGTATGCAGGATTCAGCTTAGGGTCGCGTGTAAACGTCGGATACGGGTCGAGGGTTGCCGAAATTCGACCGGGAGGATCGCGAAAGCTTACGGAACGGTACGGACTATGATACGGGTCTTACACAACCCACCATCCCACGTGGATGGTAGGGATGAAACACATACATTAAAGGAGCTATATTTATTTTCCACTTCATATGGTCCAACAGCAGCTGCTGCTGGACGTCCTAAGGCTAGACGGTCTGGATGACCATCATCAAGGTGGGCCTGTGATCTGTCCAAAATGGACGGACGTGGTGGATGTGGGACACACATCATGGTGCATCCAACACACACACACATCAAGGTGGGTCCAGGTGGTGGCCCACTGGAGTTTGGATCAAACTGATATTCGTGGTTTTCCTTTCGGTCCGAGCCAGTCCAAAGGGACAACAAGTGCGAGCCCAGACATGGTAGCGAGTTGGGCCCCGCTTAGACAGCGGTGCATCCCACGTGGTGTTCCATGTGGTGGACGACATGGGTAAAAATACATACATCATAGGTGGGCCATCATATAAGGGAAAGAGAGAGAGAGAGAGAGAGAGAGAGAGAGAGAGAGAGAGAGAGGAAGAAACGACGGAGATGGGAGGAGCTCTGCCACTATGACCTCCTCCATGGACATGCATACATCTAGATGGGCCCCAAAAAATCATGTGGAACCTAAATCACAACCAAGATCTAGCGCCATAAACACCCACCAATTTTACTCCTTTTTGGCTCCTTGGAATGCTAAGCTCCTAAGCTCTCTCTTTGATGGAAGTTGATGAAGGTTGGATGACTAGGATGAGAGATTGGGTGGTAGAGAGTGGGCCACACCTAGCTTCTCCTTGCTCTCCTTAGAGCTTGGATGGTCCTTTCCCTTAGGATTTGTTTGGAATGGAGTGAGAAATGAGAGAGGGAGGAGTGGTGATGGGATGAAAAGGGATGGGATGGGTGTAAGGAAGGAATGGGTGATGTAAGAAAGGGATGGGTGGAGAGAGAGAGATGACTTTAGGAATGGGAGAGAGATGGATAGGGTATGGGTTGGTGCTTGACTTGTGATGGGATGTGTACTTGATTAATTGATGTGATGGATGGTAAAGATTCTTTCAGAATTCACAATGCACGGTATTTCTTTATAATATACATAGGCTCACAACTCCTTGCTTGTGTATCGCATTGGGGTGCGAGATGGGATGTTGGAACCGCTACGACGATGCGGTCGCTAGGGTAGAAGTTTTGAGTCGAGTCAAAATAGATCTACAGGATGCGACTTAGGGTCACGCGCAATCGCTGATTACAGGTCGTGGGTTTGCTGGAATTTGATGGGGGAATCGTAGAAGTTAAAGGAACGGTACGGACTAGGATACGGGCCTTATAGCTCTCTCCTCCTAATAAAAATTTCATCCTCAAAATTTATACTATCATTGCAACTAAACATAACTCATAAAAAAGGGGAATCATTTCACTATGTAAAATCTAAAACACAACATACGAGTGCACTCAAACAATAAGGAGACAGGGATAATACTTGCGAATCTCAGCCTTGCTTCCAAGATGTCTCCTCCATGAATAATCTATCAAGATAGTCCTAAGGCTTGGTCGCACGAATCGTCAATGACTTATCCTGGTGGCTAAGGGTCCTACTGGGGAGGTGTATGTCTGCTTTGTGGTCATTGTTGTTGTTACTGCTGCTATGGCGGCTTTGCTACTGCGGGTGCCTTCGTGGCTAATGTGGCTGCTACTGCCGCTGCTGGGGCCTCGACGATAGATACTGCTGTCACTGCTGCTGCTGATGAAGGTTGCTGTTGAGGACGGGGACACTCGCTCTTATGATGCCCTATCTCACCGCATCCAAAGCAAGCACCTGAGAACGGTCTCGGTGGCGGGGGCTGCTAAGGGTGGGGGCACTCCCACCTACGGTTTCTTATCTCACTGCATCCATAACAGACATCGGGGAATTGCCTCGGAGGTGGTGCTGACGGTGCCGCTAGAGCTCGGCGGGTCGCGTGCCTCTGTTACTGTCGACGCCGCAGCTGCTTGGAGCTACCGAAGGGGGCCTTCCTCTTCCGATCTCCTATCTGAAGAATGGTGGTTATAGCTTATAACATTTACTACAGTAGGTCTGCACTCACGGACATGGTTGGTGTTGCGCTAGACTCGGACAGGAGAGCCGCTTGGCTTGCTCTCTCAGACGCCATGTCCTATAGTATGGAGCAAGAGCCCATTATCCTTGAACACTCTCGAATATACACACAATGGGGAGCTATATCAGAAAATTCTTAAGTTATTCGAACTCGGGGATCTAATCATTCAAAGTTCTCAACAATCATACAGTGAAGGGTAGATATTAGCAGATACGTGATGTTATCCTTAGGTATTCCCAAGTTATGCTCTGATACCAACTTTTGTCATGCCCTAAAATCAGAAATCGGTCTCACAGAATTTTCAATTGCCGAATCCGACACTGACAACCTCCGTAGTACCCCATTCTCAGCTTCCAACGCCCATACGCCAGATTCTGTTCCTGGAATCCTACGAGGAGGATTTTTAGTGTTATTTTTTTTGTAATGGAGCATAACCACAAGCATAACCAAGTCATAAATGATAACATCAGCACCACATATCTACTAATACAAACATTCAAGTACAATGCTGAAAGGGAAATATAAGGTAAATGTCAAAAGTTCCAGAAGCTCTACCGCACGCTCCTGCCTTAGCTCAATCGCATCTTATCGTCACCTGCACACATATATTGTGCATAAGCTTATATAAAGCTTAGAGGGTGGTGTACGTGTGTGCGCAAGATGAGTGCCAAGCACACAAATATCAGCGTGAGTAGAATACTGGTAAGGCTATAAGTCATTCATATTAGAGTATGCAATACAGATCGGCTATACAATGCGGAATCATAATAAGCCAAATATCAGATGTCGAGGATACAATACAATATGCAATTCTAAAGAGCCACAAATACCATCAGCCTTATTGAGTCTATGTAATACAAAAGCATATAAACCAAATGCTATGTGCTGAGGATGCAGTGCAATATGCGGTGCGAAAGAAATGACCAAACTGGAGTGTGAAGTTGGGATAATAGTACGTAGTATCGTAAGCTGTGGGGTCCATCACAAGGAACTTCTATCCAAACTAGTCCCATACCTAAATTTAGATAACTAGACTCATGTGCTAAACTCTTGATCTCAGGTTAGTCGCGTGCATAACCAAAATCTGGCCATTACGAAGGCACACATATCAAATTAGTTGCGCACCACCAGCCCGAGTGGATAGTGAATGAATGAATGAATGAGTAAAATGTTGAGTGTACAACTCCTGCTCAATAAGTCCACATATCAGTATCGTACTTCTCTGGGATCATCGCCGGGGTCTAGTACACTCTACGTCACCTGCCTCCCTATCAAGCGCACAACTGGGTAAGTAAAAGAGACCTCACTATCTGCCTACCAATATCGACCTGGCTCATCGATAGCGGACCCATTTATGAGCTAGTCAGACTCAGCCTAACATTACCTACTCCCTTGGGTGGGTAAGGCCACATCCCCTTCCAACCAACTATGACATAGTAGGAGACGTGACCTACTGGTATACGACCCTCATACGCTCATGTATTTTCACTCAGTTTAGATGTTGGAGTATCCTCTGGTATTATGAGGGTTTAGAGACTTTCACCCAAGGACATCTGTGGCACCCCATATAAAAAAAGATTTTTGGTGTCCCATCTGGCACCTACGATAAGCCTGTGGAGGCTACAACCTTAATGTTGCTAGGGCGTACGGAGGTCATATCACAAAATGTGAGATGCATGAGTCATACCATCCACTCATGCATCAAACTTGCGCATATCGCGCGCTCATGTGTGGTAACTCCGTCTCTCAGGGAGTCCCATAAACAATCAGCCCAATAACACATGCTATGCTCAATCACTCCTCATAACAAGCATGTGGATGATGCGTATGGGCATGTATCATGATAAAATACTATACATGTTCTCAGTGTGTCCTACTAGACTAAGTACACTTACCATGATTATCAGATAAGGCAGACAATAATAAACTACGATCGGCTTTCACCGGTATGTCACATACCAAGATTATGAACTAAATGACATGCTTCTTCTATAACTATCGGGGTCCACGTAGTATATCCCACGTTAGCCTTCTAAGGTACTGATATATCATGTATTCCAAGACGGGGTCCATATATCGAGATAGGCTCTACATAGAGGATATACTAAATCTGGTACCACATATTCTCCTATATACGGTAAGAGGTAATGGTGTACTAGCGTCAAGTATAAGCCTCACACTTGTCCCAAAGAAGTAAATGGACGGTGTGACGATATATACGTGCATTGAGGTCCTAGTAACTGGATATCAGGATAAGATGTCTCATGGGGTGAGTC